>NW_027040694.1:1590000-2190000 GCF_037179485.1 Ochlerotatus camptorhynchus | reverse complement strand
CGGTTATCGAGTTGAAATACAGCCTCGAATTGTCTTTCAATTCCTTTCATCGACATTAAGCCACCTGATATTTTCATTGTGTGACGAAATAGTGTTGGGGATGAAACGCTTATAACTTGGCCATTTATTGATGGATTTATATTTTTTTCACACCCTTAGATTCAGAATTGATATCATATTTGTTTGGTATAAAGATTATGGTAATTAAAAATTAGTAAACTAATGAAAATAATGATTTATCCAAATGTTTGCCCGCAATCAATCGATCAAGTTCTTGATTGCTAAGACTATCGAGAAAACAGAGATAGACAACCGGTTATTATAAGATTATACGAGAGCTTCCCTGTACGTTTTGCTTCAGATCGTCTGGGGATGTGATGGTTGTCACAACGTTAGATGCCGTACACGGCCAATAAGACTAACTGAACATTGAGTAGGATTTCTTTGAAAAAAGTAGAAAGTGAGCTCATTTATAATCAAAAATCTGCTTAAAAAGACAAATTTTATGTCTATTACAGTCCCTCAAGTACACGACTAATGAGATTAACTCAAAATGGAGTCGAAGTTGTCTCAAAATTTGCAAAAAGGAAGGGATACTTAGTAAATGAGCAAATTTATCCTCGATTTTCTTCAAACAATTTCTTGAATACCGTTGAATAGCTTAAATTGCATTTAAACGGCGCTCACTTTGAATTTGTTTAAACATTCTTTGCTCGACTGTCAAGCTGTTCAGTCCGTATCTTCGCTCGAGTTCTCGATTCGATTTTGTTTCGTTTTGTGCTGTCGCGTTGCGCCGTGGAAGTCTCACCACCTTTTCGCGTTCTGGCAAGTTTAATTGAACTTGCAAACACGAAACAAATGGTGCGTAAACGTGTCAATGAGCCAGCAGCAGGCCCTTCAAAGAAGGTGCTAATCAAGGCCAGCGCGTCGCAGGATGACGCCGGAAAACGAGTACTGCAAGCTAACCAGTATGCAGTACTCCCGGAAGAAAATGGCGATGGTGACGCCGTTACCATTGCAAGACGAGAGCGGATCCCCCGATTTTCACGCCGGTGAAGGATGTTGCCAAGCTGGGTGCCGAAATGGCAAAACACAAGCTGCTACCTCGATTCAAGCTTTGCAGCATCGGTACCAAAATCATGTGCTCCAGCCTGGAGGAGTACAAACAAATAGGAAGTTTCCTGAAAAACAACAACGTGGACTTCTTCACGCATGATCTGCCATCGAGCAAGCCACTGAAGGTGGTTTTGCGTGGATTACCGTCGTTCGAAATCCAAGCTGGAGCGGCTTGGGCTCCAACCTGAGGCCGTGTTCCAGATGAACCGGCGTCCCAACCAAAACACCAGCTTCCGTGACAAGTAATTCCTTGTGCATTTCACGAAGGGATCCATCAGTCTTGGGGCTCTGAGATCCAAAATCCGGGACCTGTTTCAGGTCATCATCAGTTGGGAGCATTACAAACCCCAACATCGTGATGTAACGCAGTGTATGAACTGCCTCTCATATGGCCATGGCACCAAAAACTGCCACATGAAGACAAACTGCGGCAAGTGTGCTGGAACTCACTCAACTGCGTCCTGTGAGCAAGTCGATGACATCGAGCCAACGTGTGTCAGCTGCGGTAGAAACCACCAAGCCTCCAATCGCGGATGTCCAAGCGAGTGGAGTTCATTAATATCCGTCGGAAGGCCACAATCAACAACCAGCTCGGTCGCCTTCGTAATCATCGTTCGCCTCCTGCACTAACGGAAGACTAGTACCCAGCTCTCCAGCTCCGTCGACATGTTTCGAACCTAGCCCCGCTTCCACTCAACAACCAACAAGCCAATCCCGCGAGTATCCAAATGGTTCCCAACAGTCGGACAGGTCAGCATCGTCTCGCTGTTGCTGTGGCCCAGCCAATTCCAGGTTCATCCACCGCCCCTGGTTATTCATACGCTGGTGCTGCCTAAGGTGAATCTGTCGACGATTCTCCGTTCACCTCGGAGGAACTTGTGACGCTCGTGGCCGAGGTCATCATCATCATGCGTACCTGCAAGACTCGATCTGAACAGCTTCATGCTGTCTTGTCACTCGTCACCAAGTTTGGACCGTGAAGCTATAAAAATTGCAAATTGGAACGCTTGCTCACTGACGAACAAGCATAGAGAGCTACTCGATTTCCTCAACACCAAGGAGGTCGACATCGCTATCATCACCGAGACTCATCTGAAGCCCGAACTGAACGTATTCCTTCCCTACTTCCGGCTCGTCAGACTTGATCGCACCTGCTCTTAAGGTGGAGGAGTGGCCATCGCTGCAAGACGGAAAATCAGTTGCCGGCTGCTACCAAACTTCCAGCTGAAAACAATTGAAGCCATTGAAGTGGAGGTGAGCACATCACTTGGCCCAATCACCATCATCGCGGCCTACTGCCCTAAGCAAACCAACATCAGGGACGGGTCGTCAGTGGCCCTCCGCAAAGACATCATCAAACTCACCCGGAGGAGCGGGAACTTTATCATTGCTGGCGATCTGAACGCAAAACATCAAGCTTGGGGCAACGGTCGGAGCAATAGAAACGGCATCATCCTCAATGAAGACCTGCAAGAGGGCCACTATACCATCTTGGCCCCGGACTCTCCCACCCGGTTGAGTCGGTCTAGGGTCCATGCGACCATCGACATCTTCGTAAGCAACATGGGACACAACGTCTCGCAACCTGTGGCATTCCAGGAGTAGAACTCGGACCACTACCCGGTGGTGGCCGAAGTTGGATCCTCGGTAAACCGATTCGAAGCTTCCCGGCGCAACTACCATCGAGTTGACTGGGCGCAATATCAACACTGCGTCGACACAACCATCGACTACGATGTCCAACCGGGAACGTCGGCGAGGAGGCAATTTCCCGGGCCAGGGAACAACACGTGCCAGTATCCAGACAGGTGAGTAACACTCTGAACCTTAACAGCCCTACCAAAGATCTCATTAGACTCCGCAACACCATTCGTAGGCAGTACCAGCGTACTGGCCTGCCTAACTTGAAGACCAATTGTAATCGATTAACAAAGATCATTCAGGCCAGGATGGTGGACCTCAGAAATAACGATTTTGCTAGTAAGATCCGCTCTCTCCCAGATTGTGCTAAGCCGTTCTGGAAACTTACAAAAATTCTTAAAAACAAGCCTAGACCAATTCCCCCACTGACCCCACTGGATCGTCCCGGCGACCCAGTGGTTCATCTGATAACTCCTGAAGAGAAGGCTGCCGCGATAGGTCAACACTTCGTCAGCTCCCATAATCTCGGACAAAACATCGTCAGCCCTCATGAATCTGAGGTTGCTGAAAATGCAACCAATCTTCTTCAGATTTTTAATCAGTGCCTCAGACTTGGCTACTTCCCCTCGTGTTAGAAGTCAGCTAAAGTCATACCCATCCGGAAACCTGGTAAGGATCCATCCTCTCCTTCAAGTTATCGACCAATCAGCCTTCTCTCAGGATTATCAAAACTGTTCGAAAGAGCAGTGTACCACCGGCTCCTAACATCTGCCGATGAAAACAACTTGTTACTCGAGGAACAGTTTGGTTTTCGGAAAGGTCGTTCGACCGTCCACCAGCTGACTCGAGTAACAAACATTCTCAGACGGAACAAGTCTGTTTCGAAAACATCTGCCATGGCGTTGTTGGACGTTGAAAAAGCGTTCGACAATGTCTGGCATGATGGCCTGGTGTTCAAATTGCAGCAGTACGGTCTTCCAATCTTCCTAGTAAAGATCATAAATAACTATCTATCAGACAGGACGTTCCGAGTCTCTCTGAATGGCATCACATCGGATGCTTTCAACATCAGTGCCGGGGTTCCACAAGGAAGCATCCTTGGCCCCATCCTATTCAACTTGTTCACCTCCGATATGTCGGCTCTCCCTGATGGTGGATCGTTGTCTCTGTTCGCAGATGACACATCCATCGTCTACAAGAGTAGGGTCATCGGAGCTCTTACTGCCAAACTTCAGAGAGGCCTGGACGTATTGTCTGAATATGTCAACAGCTGGAAGATCCGTATCAACGCGGCAAAGACCCAGGTCATTATCTTTCCACTCTCTAAATCTCCTAGACTTGTTCCGTCGCAGAATAACAATATCTGCCAGAACGGCACGATGGTGGAATGGTCCAAAGAGGTCGTGTACCTCGGGCTAACACTAGACAGCAAGCTTCTTTTCAGGGAGCACGTTGACAAAACGAAAACCAAGTGCAACATCTTGATAAGATCGTTGTATCCACTTATCAACAGGAAGTCAAACCTGTCCCTGAAAGATAAGCTTGCTGTCTACAAACAAATCATCCTTCCTGTAATCGAGTACGGTATGCCAATCTGGGAGAGTTGCGCAAAATGCCATGCCAAACAGTCCCCCGCGGACTAGAAATTCTGGAAAGGTTCAGAGACACCTGTCTGAGATCAAATCATCAGATCATACGTGATCTAGCACGTTAGGTTAAGTTATACTCGTAGTTAGGTAGGTTATCACTTTTTTCAATTCAAATAAAACACATCCCCAAAGGGATATTCTGTAAACTAGTTGAAAAACGTAAAATTAGAATATCAAATTAAACAAAGATGAAGAGCCAACGGCGCCGGTGGTGTAGTGGTAAGCGTGATTACCTCTCACCCCAGCAGGCCTGGGTTCAATCCCAGTCGGCGCCGCCGGGATGTTCTGAGGCATAACATCTCTGATCACGCCTTCCTTCGGATGGGAAGTAAAGCCGTTGGTCCCCGGTTCATGAGTTGATGGGTCGATAGGTACACTGAAACAAATCAACATGTACCGTTTATTGGATCCATCTTATAACATAGCAATGTCAGCAGATTTATTCATTCTATGTTATGATTGATAGATTCCATTGGATTATCACTTAAAAACTATGACTACGATATGGAATGATTTCTATAGAATTTCACATACTTAGTACTTGATAATACTTTGCTTCGAACGTGGTTAGCGAAGGTAAGAAGTATATGAATATTGTCTGATATATTTCATGGTGAAAAACTGTTGATATGTCATGGGTGGGAACAGACATCTAGAAACTAATGGAAAATCATATAAGTTTGCACTATGAGAAAATTCAGTAAAATATACCTGTTTTCATGATGAATATTGCTCACTAAAATATATATCTTATAAGATAATCATGTATATTTTATTGGAGTTGCTTTTACTGATTTTTGACGTTTGTTGATATGTCGCGTGTAAATAGACATGTAGAAACTATTGGACTGTCATTTAACTTTGCAGTATAGGAAAACATGTATATCTCATTGGAATAGCTTCCTTTGATTTTTGAGGTTTAGAGATTGTAAACAGATCTATCCCAATCATTAAATAGTCATATAGAAATGCCTTTTAAGAAATCCAACAAAAAGCATTTGTTTTGGCATGTTTTTCTGGGATGAATATCGCTCCCAATAAAATACATCTTACATGATTGTTCTTTATAAATTATTGAAACAATTTTCAACGATGTTAACGTACACTCATTAAAATGATTAGTTGAACTAAATACTACTAACAACAATGATACTGTATTGAATAATCTTTGTTTGTTATTGTTTCATAAGATAACACTAGCTTACAAAACAACATAAAAAGTGTGAACTTTAGTGGTTGACCAACGTTTCTAATGCAAAATCCTACGCTGAATTCAATGCCGTGGTCAGAAAAAATTAAAGTAGAGCCATTTTTGAGATACACAAAAATTTTGATTTTTTGAATTTTGGACAAAAGTACGATTACTAAAATGTCAATATCTTTGGAACTAGTGCACCAATTTTAAATCTTTTTTATGAAAGTGAAGCTAAATAAATTTGCTATCGTTCACTAGAATATTATGTCTTGATTAAAAATTTAATTTTGAAGTCATTTAAAAATTTACACATTTTTTTTTATTTTTCCTGCGAATTTTCCATAAAAATCTTGTTTTAATCAACATTTTTAATGGGATAAAAAGATTCAAAAAATCATTCCATAATTTATTCTTAAATTCCATTAAAAACTGGAGAAAATGAGCCTTTAATGGATGAAATCGGTTGGAAATTGTCGAAGTTATGAAATTTTTTGTAAAATCATGGAAATTGAATGTTCTAAGTTTGGCCGTTGTCCCGCTCCTAGGTTCATGCACCACTTCCAGTAAGCCTTTCTGCGGACGTGTACGCATACGGTGCATTTAACTAACACTACCAGCTGTCACGCAAAATTAAATGGGATATTTTCAACAATATAATTTACGCTAGTGTTTGTGAGACCGCTCGGCGAGAACCTAACGCAACCAACTCAATTTGACAGCTTTCTTTCTTTAACATTGCTTAACGATGTATACGACAAAACGTGAATTCAAGTGTAAAAATGATCCTCAAAAGTTTTGTTACGCGTGTGGCAACTATATATTTATAAAATCGGTCAATTTCACTGCTTCGTTGCAAACTGCATACAGGCTTTATTTTAAAATTGATCCTGGAGACTTTGGGGAACCGTGGATTCCAAAAGTATTATGTAGTTCGTGCAAAACGTGCTTGGCTAGGTGGATGTCAGGCGCAAGGTAAATTGATTATTTGAATAACTTTCATATAAATAATTTATGTACAGCATGGTAGTGCTTTGTTCTTTCCTGATCGACATTATCTTACTTCATCTATTTTTGATAAGTGTTAATGTCTTACTTACTAACTCACTTATTTGTTATCTGTCAGTCGCTATTTGTCCTTTGACATGCCCACCATATGGCGTCGACCGGTTTGTCATGCAACGGATTGTTATTTCTGCTTGACAAAAGTTAAGCAACAAGGACGTCACAAAACAGTTGAGTATCCACAAGTGAATATGTCTTTGAAGATACATTCTCACATGGATTTTTTCCCGGAAAATCTTGGTGACGAGAGTGATGAGCACGGCGAACGTTTTCACCAACAAATGAAGATGATGGAACGTCGTTACCAATGGTTTTGGGATGAAGCAATGATGGGTGACTATTGTTGGTTTCTGATTCGAGAAACAAGTTCAAAACATCGAAGACAAAGTCATTCGATTCTCAATCATTTTTAATAAAACCTAAATAAATTTCTTTTGTATCAACTCGGTTTTAAATCCTGATATGCCTTAGTTAAATTGATATGTAGAGAAAAGAATCTCCCATGAAAACTTTACATGCGATTTGGATGCTTACAACGACACCTAGAAAAGGAACTCTAAAGCTGTTGTATTTCAGCAACATTTTTAAGTGTTTTACAAAAATGCTCATAACTTCGACAATTTCCAACCGATTTCATCCATTAAAGGCTCATTTTCTCCGATTTTGAATGGACTTTAAGAATAAATTATGGAATGATTTTTTTAATCTTTTTATCCCATTAAAAATGTTGATTAAAACAAGATTTTTATGGAAAATTCGCAGGAAAAATAAAAAAAAAATGCTGTAAATTTTTAAATGACTTCAAAATTAAATTTTTAATTAAGACATAATATTCCAGTGAACGATAGAAAATTTATTTAGCTTCACTTTCATAAAAAAAGATTTAAAATTGGTGCACTAGTTCCAAAGATATTGACATTTTAGTAATCGTACTTTTGTCCAAAATTCAAAAATTCAAAATTTTTGTATATCTCAAAAATGGCTCTACTTTAATTTTTTCTGACCACGGCATTGAATTCAGCGTAGGATTTTGCATTGGAAATGATCATCACCTTACCGAGTTCAAAAATGCTGTAAACTAGTGTAATTGGTTCCGGAAAAGAATGTATTGAGATTGAAAAAAAAAATGATTCTACTGTAATATTTACTTTGCTATGATTCTAATTGTAAGCCTTCTACACGGCTAATTCAGATTCCAGCCCTAAGTAGTACTCGAACTTCATGAGCCAGTTCTATCAAATCATATAATTTAGTCGTTGATTTATTGCACACAGGTGCATTAAGAAAGATTTGAACAAACCACACCACCGAAACGGAACATAAATTTGTCAGTGCTATTTGTCTTCACTCTATCAAAACGAGCATAACGTTGCACTACATTCCATGTCGGGAGAGCTGTTCTTACTTTATGCTATTTGAACGAGCTCAATCTTGAAGTCAGCCGTGGCCCAGTGGAATCGAGCACAGACACCGAAAGCATCACACCTCAACAGTTCTTGATCGAATCCCAAAACAGCTACAATAAAAAAAAAAAAAGGTACAACTGTGAAAGCTCCCACTGCCTGATGTTTATTTTTTCGAATTTATTTTTAGAAATCGATTAAATATATGTGTCAAAAGAAGAAGTAAATTTCATGTTATTTGCACATAAACTTTACTTCGATTGATTTATGACACATATATTATATTGTGGTGAAAAGTATAGCTTATGCTTATGGGTTTCAAATCCATTTCAGTTAATTATTATAATTTGATCGATTTTCATTTATCATATGACGATCATATAAAAGTTACCAAATTATCAGCATTGTAAATGTATCAGATATTCATATAGAATTTACCTGACACATTTTCAATCATATCATTTTCAATGGATTATCTTATAGCGCAAATTTATTAGACTTCCACATAACAGGAATATGTCAAATTCGTTCAGTGTACACTTAAACAAATCGACATGTACCGTTTATTGGATCCATCTTATAACATAGCAATGTCAGCAGATTTATTCATTCTATGTGATGATTGATAGATTCCATTGGATTATCACTTAAAAACTATGACTGCGATATGGAATGATTTCTATCGTAATTTCACATACTTAATACTTGATAATACTTTGCTTCGAACGTGGTTAGCGATAGGTAATAAGTATATGAATATTGTCTGATATATTTCATGGTGAAAAACTGTTGATATGTCATGGGTGGGAACAGTCATCTAGAAACTAATGGAAAATCATATAAGTTTGCACTATGAGAAAATCCAGTAAAATATACCTGTTTTCATGATGAATATTGCTCACTAAAATGTATATCTTATAAGATAATGATGTATATTTTATTGGAGTTGCTTTTAATGATTTTTGACGTTTGTTGATATGTCGCGTGTAAACAGACATGAAGAAACTATTGGACTGTCATTTAACTTTGCAGTATAGGAAAACATGTATATCTTATTGGAAAAGCTTCCTTTGATTTTTGAGGTTTAAAGATTGTAAACAGATCCATCCCAATCATTTATTAGTCATATAGATATGCCTTTTAAGAAATCCAACAGCAAACGTTTGTTTTTGCATGTTTTTATGGGCTGAATATCGCTCCCAATAAAATACATCTTACATGATTGTTCTTTATAAATTATTGAAACAATTTTCAACGATGTTATCGTACACTCATTAAAATGATTAGTTGAACTGAATACTAGTAACCACAATGATACTGTATTGAATAATCTTTGTTTGTTTCCGGAAAAGAATGTATTGAGATTGAAAAAAAATGATTCTACTGTAATATTTACTTTGCTATGATTCTAATTGTAAGCCTTCTACACGGCTAATTCAGATTCCAGCCCTAAGTAGTATTCGAACTTCATGAGCCAGTTCTATCAAATCATATAATTTAGTCGTTGATTTATTGCACACAGGTGCATTAAGAAAGATTTGAACAAACCACACCACCGAAACGGAACATAAATTTGTCAGTGCTATTTGTCTTCACTCTAGCAAAACGAGCATAACGTTGCACTGCATTCCATGTCGGGAGAGCTGTTCTTACTTCATGCTATTTGAACGAGCTCAATCTTGAAGTCAGTCGTGGCCCAGTGAAATCGAGCGCAGACACCGAAAGCATCACACCTCAACAGTCCTTGATCGAATCCAAAATCAGCTACAATAAAAAAAGGCACAACTGTGAAAGCTCCCACTGCCTGATGTTTATTTTTCGATTTATTTTTAGAAATCGAAGAAATATATGTGTCAAAAGAAGAAGTAAATTTCATGTGATTTTCACACAAACTTTACTTCGATTGATTTATGACACATATATTATATTGTGGTGAAAAGTGTAGCTTATGCTTGTGGGTTTCAAATCCATTTCAGTTGATTATTATAATTTGATCGATTTTCATTTATCATACGACGATCATATAAAAGTTACCAAATTATCAGCATTGTAAATGTATCAGATGTTCATATAGAATTTACCTGGCACACTTTCAATCATATCATTTTCAATGGATTATCTTATAGCGCAAATTTATAAGATTTACACATAACAGGAATATGTCAAATTCGTTCAGTGTAGGGTCCAGGTGTGGGAGCTGCCTTCCTTGGCAGGTCGGTAGAATTGGTGCTCAGCACGGAAAACAAGATCGACGGAAAAAACAAACCAAAGGAAAAAAAAAGATGAAGAGCCAGGTAGGCTAATCAATTAAAATGATAAATCAATGTACTACCATAATCAACAGAAATAAACATAATTTTACTACTATAAAAAAAAAGAATTTGTTTAACATTCACTGCTTGACCATCAAGTTGTACAGTCCGGTTCTCTTTTCACTCGCTCTCTCGAGTAGTTCGGTGTTTTAAGTCGGTTGTGGTACCCGTCGAGAGTTTTCGCTTTGGCTAGCTATGTCCATACAGCAAATATCCGAATCAGTGAAAACAAGGATCTTTTTGAAAAATATCCGAATCATCTTCAAAAAATCAATCATGCTTTAACTTAACATGATTGATTTTTTGAAGATGATTCGGATATTTTTCAAAGAGATTTGAACTTATCTTATAATACTATATCAACGAACATGGTGGAAACACTTCTTTACTGTATTTTGTTCGAATCAGAGTCAAAGCCAAGGAGTCGCAGTCGGAGCCGAATTCGGAGTCGTTTCTTTTGAAATCAGAGGAGTTGGAGTCAGCCGATTTAGATCCGACTCCCCATCCCTGGTACCAAGAATGTCAAGAAGCTTCCAACTCAAACATCGAATCGGAAATCGCAACGCAAAATGGTGTTATCGTAGATATATTCTTCTGTGAGCAGTAGACTGCAGAATAAATCTTTACAGAGCTGGAAAAAGCGCCTATCTGCTGTGATCAATTCTCTTCATCGACTTTCTCTTTCGTTAAAGACTCAGCTGCAACAACATTCCCTGTTGCATTTGACGATTTGAACGATAGATAAAAAAAACCTCCTTTATCGAGCTATGTGGCAAAAATATCACGAAAACTGTTTGCATAGCCGTGGTAATCAAAAAAGAAAGTCGTTAAAGAGAATCGATCACAGCAAATATGCCCTTTTCCAGCTCTGTATAGAAATGCTTTTTTTCATACACGGTAAAAAGTTGTCACATCTAATCCAAATGCTTTTGCACTTGACTCAGTATGTCATGCGGCATTACGAATCGAAGTGATTTATCATTGATTTTCAAGTGATTTGCGTTTTGAAACAAATTAATTTGTTGTTCAAAAATATGTACTTTTTAACACATTTAAATTAAAATGATTATCATTTGAATTGGCACCACTGTTGAGTATGATTGAGTAGTTTTGCTTTTAAGAGCCAAACATTACTCATGAAGATAGCAATTCAACAACAAATGAAGTCAAATGAGAGAAGCGATAATTCTTCATTTCAATCCGGAATAATTTACATTCTAGAGCGTGAGTATTATGAAATTGGTGCTGTATCAATAATAGTGTATAATAAAACTTCTATTATATAACATTGTCAAACTTATCAAATTTATTGCTCAATGTTTCGTCTTGCTTATACTACAAGCCTTGCAAAGTTGTTCAATGTCACTTGGAAACATGTGATCTGGGTAGTAATATGACACATATTCTATGGCCATATTCTGAATAACATATAACAAGGGTTGCACACTAAGATATTTTCACTGAAATCTGTGAAATTTCACCGAAATCTCAACAGCTGAACGTTAGATTAACAGTTCGGTGATTTTTCACAGATATCCTGTAATTTTTCACCGAATATCATTGAAAAATTACAGGAAATCTGTGAAAAATCACCGAACTGTTAATCGAACGTTCAGCTGTTGAGATTTCGGTAAAATTTCACAGATTACTGTAAAATAATCTAAGTGAGAGCAGTATGAACAAGGCAATATATTTATTTAAACACATTTTCAGCAAACATGAAATTCAAGGATAAATTAGTTAAACTTTAAATGATAGATTGTTAATATCAGTATGGATGACATTTCGAGTTCAAAGCACAGCACATCAATAACGATACAATCTAAAATGAAGTGATCTGCTATTGATTTTATCGTGCTTCGATATGATCTCTTCCAAGGGATTTGCACATCGATTTGCAATGTTTGGCAAGTAGTGCAAATTCAACAGCAAATGACTTTACATGAACATGAAGTTTGTTTTTACCGTGAAGTCCATGATGGCCATTATGATCTACGGAGCTTACACCAAAATAACACAAAAATTTCCCCCCTTCCCCCAAATAAACGACACAGATTTTCACTTATTCAATGGCATATTATTCCCTTCCCAAAGCCCACCCCGGTTGTGAGTGCCCAGCAGGAAAAAGCCCTTGCTCGACCCGATTCCCAGCGTTCCAATTTCCATCGCATTTGTTCTACTTCCATTGATTTTTCCCAACTGGGGCTTCTTATTGTGCTGCCGATCCATCTATACTGGGTACAATAAATACTCGGTTGATTCTCCATCAAGCTCATTCAGCGAAATGGAAACCCTTTCTCAGGCTTCATCATCATCATCATCCTCATCATCAACCATCCTCAGCAGGACGGGAAACAAAGAGCCCGCTGCGCTGTGTGTCTCGAAGGAGCATTTCCATAATAAGGCAGCGCACCTTTTCCACAACCAGTAAAATCCTCATTTATATGAAATCTTTTCATAAGCCAGCCATCCGAGAACGGTTCAGCTTTTTCTTTCTCGGTCGCACCCAGGGAGGGGGATGGTTTGTGTTTTTCATTTGAAAGGGACGAGCGGAGGACGTCTCATTTAAATAACACACCCTCTCACAATTGATGCTGTCGCGGTCTAATGGACCGTTGCCCGCCTTCTTGGAGGTGATCTTAGGCTCGGATATTAAACAGGTAGTAACTTCCCGGAATGTATGAGTCGCTAGAAGTTTTCACGAAGGATGCTCCCCGAGGGTCCGCAAATGTATACATATTCAATTCTATTCCGGGAAGCTACTGAAACTAAAGCCGGAATATTTGGACGGGTGCTACTAAACCATGACGACACCTGTCCGTAGCACCCCGATTTTAACCCCCCCCCCCTCCTCCCCTCCCATATTGATACAGAGTGGGCAAAGGTGTTGAAAAGCAAAGTGAGTTTATCAGCAAACACATATCGGTGAATAAGGCTCGTAGGTGTACCCAGGTCGATCTACCTTGAGATATTTATGAGCAAGAATCCCATTGCAGAGCGCTCATGTTCTATCGGGAGATCCCTTCGGGCAAATCACACAATTCACACCTGTTCCTGAACGACGACGATGACGATGAAAACGGAAAACTCTTTTGCGGTCGTTTGAATGGAGGAGCAAGGGTTTTGTATGCACTTTGTAGGAACGTTATGTGGTTTCCCGGATGCGAGACTGGATGGAGCGTGTGTGTATGTGTGTGTGTTGCACTATGGAAGAGCACATTCAATTCGCATTCAATCAGTAACACCTCCAGCTGATGGGACTTACCCTCATTCCCACAAAGCACGGATGCACTCAAATACACATATTGCACCACTGACTAGCTCTGCTTCTGCTTGTTGGTAAACAGTGCCATTCACTTCCTCGATGGGGAATAAAGCAGGACTTCTTTTCAATCGAGCTAAGTAATATTCTTTCTGAATAGGAGCTCCGCGCTCACCGCAAGCGAAGAAAATCTATTGCGATCCGATTTACTCTTCCCGCAGCAGTTTGCGTGCTGACTGATGATGAATTGAATGTGAGTTCATGGTGATGATGGGAGGCGAAAGGGGGGCCGTTGCACTTGCGAGAAAATGCCGGCTTCCGGGAGATTTGAGGAAGCTCAGGTGATTCCTAGCATGTTTTCATTCGAGTGCGAAATGCTTATTGATGAGGGGGGGGGGACGGCCCCGGCGTAGTGGTTAACATCCAAACCTCTCACGTCAATGTCACGAGTTCACCATAAGGCCATAAATTAAAAAAAAAAAAAACAATATTGAGAGCAAGGTTGCAAAGACTCATTTCAGCTAAGACAATGTTTTTCTAAATTATGAAATAATTAGATGCCATGATCAAATTTTGAATTGGTAGGATACAAGAAGAGATTGCAAAGAATGTGTTTGACATATTAAACCTGTTTATTTCACTTCATGAGAGTCACAATCAGCGATTTTTCACAAACTCACTCACTCACTCACTCACTCACTCAGCGATCAGCAAATCGCTGATTGTGACTCATAGAAAGCAAAATTTACAGGTTTTATGTTTCCAACGCATACTTTGTAACCTCTTCTTGTAAGTTACAAGTAAAACATGCCATCATACCATCTTTTGGTTTTATTATTCCGAAAAACATTATTTTAGCTGAAATGAGTCTTTGCAACCTTGATTGAGAGGAGGCACTCTAAGCACAGTGAATTTTGAAGAGATGTTTGCTTCTGAATATTGATCTACGATAAAACACTGGTACAATGTGTCCAATTTGATATTCCTTCATTTAAAGATGACCAGTTCTGTCAGTCTAATTCATGATTAAACTTCGGCGGAATAAACCGTTCGGTGAAATGACCATTCAACGAAATAACCCATTCGACGAAATGCTCTTCGACAAAATTACACAGTCTCCTTTTATCGGTCGTGTAATAATAGTAAGTGAGTCGAATTAAACTCGAAATTGCATCAAATTGCGTAGCACCAGTGAGCATTGTAAGGATACCCGTTAAACAAATTCAAAGTGAGCGCCATTTAAAAGCAATTTTAGCAATTCAACGGGGTTCTACTGTATTCAAGAAGTTTTTAATTGAAAATTGAGAAAAATTTACTAATTCACTAAATAACCCCTATTTTTGCAAAATTTTGAGTCAAATTCTACTCAATTTTGAGTGAATCTCATTGACCGTATACTAGTGTACTCATAGACTAAAAAATTTATTTCTTTTAGAGTAGATTTTTGAGGAAAATTTAACTCACTTTCTTCTATTATCAGAAAAATCCTACTCAATTTAGCAAGCAAGAACGTGATTGGTTGATTGCAGCTTAAAAATTTGATCTATTTTCAATAGCTTGCTAATGATAAATTACTATAATATTATACCAAACAAATCTTACATCAATTTTGAATCAAAGGGTTACAGGAATTTAAATCCATAAATAAATGACTCCATTCCGCATCGAACGTTCGACTGTTTCGGTATATAGTATAGTATACAACAGTGTAGTGAGCATCGTGGAATTGCATTTGCCGCACAACCGTTCGAGAAAGGAAGCAGTCGTTTCCGGCCGAGTCCGGCAGATGAGCTGTTCATCTTTAGCCAACAAATTTCATCGCATCACGCCACTGCAACATCAAGGTCATCGAGTTCACCAACCGGCGAGCCAGCCAGTGCTTTGTTGCAAACACTCGAGGGCAAAAATAGAACGATCATCACCATCAGCCACACATCAGTAGATCATCGTCATCGGCCACACTCCATGCGCTTCACACTGGGGCAGATCAGTGATTTTCTCGGAAAAAATAATAACTTTTGAACAAAGCATCCAATCAGAATACTTTCTTCGGTAAAGTTGTTTGTGTTAGTTAAGCGCTTCTTTTGAATAAATTAATTAGTTCGCAACTTGGTCGTAGAGATGGCGCGCGAATCTAACTGTTGAATAAAGCATTCAAGACGTATGGTGTTTTCATTAAAGTTTTTTATCTATTAAAATAAAGGAAAGTTGCACAATACATAAAACTTCCATAACCTTTAGTTTCGGAGATATAGGGTATATTGAAAAATATGATGCCAAAATTCTTATTTGTTAACTTTTTGTATATTTTCATATATTTGCTCTGGTTTCTGCATTTATTCCAACGAAAACAAACTAGGTGCAAATTTTCATTGCACTATTTGTGGAATTTATAGTGGTTTTAGTGAAATATTCTCGAAAAACATGACATAAGAATGTTGACATCATATTTTTCAATATACCCTATATCTCCGAAACTAAAGGTTATGGAAGTTTTATGTCTTGTGCAATTTTCCTTCATTTTAATAGATAAAAAACTTTGTTCAAAACACCATTCGTCTAGGATGCTTTATTCAAAAGTTAGATTCGCGCGCCATCTCTACGACCAAGTTGCGAACTAATTAATTTATTCAAAAGAAGCGCTTAACTAATATAAACAACTTTACCGAAGACAGTATTCTGATTGGATGCTTTGTTCAAAAGTTATTATTTTTTTCCGAGAAAATCACTGATCTGCCCCAGTGCACAGTGGTTGAAAAGTCCATTTTGACGCTCTTAATTAATAGAACCATTGAGAGCGGATTTAGAGTAATGACGTCTTCAACAAAGTTGATGAGTATGACATGCTTCATATTTTGAAGGCATGGGTTTTGTGATTAATCCCCCTAAAAGTGAAATGAAAAATTTATTTTTCCACAATGTAGAGATAAATGGTTGACGTCTTTAGCAAAGTTGTAGCAAAATTGATTACAAACAACTTTGCTGAAGACATAAAAGTCCAAAATTACACTCAAATCGAGATAGAGAGCGTTGTTTGAGGACGGACCCCCAAAAACACGTTTTTCATCAAAACACATATTTTCTTTAATTTTAGGTCCTCATTATGTTCAACAAAGTTGATTGGTATTCTAAAATACACATCGTTCTAGAACATACTATACCTGCATCATTTTAATAGGATGAATTATTGATAAATTTTCTTCTATGTTCCTCATATTTTGGCTTTGCGTATCTTTCTTAGGTGCAGGAAGGTGCAAATGAAATCAAATACATCTAAAACTACATTAAAAGAGCTTTCAAATGGTGGTAAATTTGTCCGTCCACAACCGTCTGCTGGGGAGTTGTGATCAAAACTAGTATCTATATCTTTACTCTGTTTTATGGTATAACCAGTATAAAAAAGATAAACATCTTCAATATATCTACAATTTTTTCTTGATTTTGATTTTTGTTCGATTGGTTTTGCATTTTTGTTGTCAATATTTTGTATTGTATTCAATTATCATCATTATTATCATAATCATAACCATTAATATAATCATTATCGTTTCCTTCAGCTTCTTCTGCTAGCAGCTGTTTAGCATCGCTGTTTAGCATAGCAATGGCTTATCGTGCTTTTTAGACCATCCAAGAATGCTAGTAATCAATGGATCTGATAATACTAGGAGCCAGTTCAATAGATCACGATTTGTAAGCGATCTTGATTGCTTGTGGGTATTGAAATCTTGGTATCTGTTAAATAAATGTTTTTATTCGATGTTATTTTGGTTAAATACATGTACCTCTTCCAATCCTTGTTCCTTCCTTCCTCAGAAAGCTGACCGATTAGAACAAGGAAATGTTCAATCACGGCTGATCCATGTATCAATACTTTATGAATACTAGCTGGCAAGTAATACCAGGTTCGATAGGTTGGTGTTGATTAACAAAGCCAAAGCTTGTAGATCTGTGTATTCGGGTATAGGGTTGCTCAAGGACTTCTTCAAAGAATGAACCAACTTATTTTCACCTGCAGGACTTGCGTGAGAAACGGTTTTCAGGATATCCGTCACCTCTTTCTCACCTGATTCTCTCATCTTCATTTGTGTCGCAAATGCTAGCTCATTAAGATGGTAGCTATTCCGAACCTCTGCAGTTTTCTTCCTCTACGTTGTTTCACAACATTCTTCGAAAGGAACAACCTTCCGTCCTGCCACACTTTTTGCATTTTCAGAAGTAGACGGAAGCAAGCTTAAAACGTTTTCAGGTAGCGTAAACGGCTTACTGAAATACTCGGCGTGACACTTGACAACCATGCACGAGCATGTTTGGTTCAGAGCTTTTCAAAAAAAGTTGCACATTGTTTTCACGTGTTTTCCGACATGTGCAGCCACATCCGGCATAATATTCACATTTATGGCATAACACTGAAGTACCTTCTTATAAACGCAGTTGAATTTTGATGATCGGCCTCCACTCGTTTTTAACCAGAGTGATAGGAAAGAGATCACGCTTATCAATTTAAACTTAAATTGAATCAAGAAAAAACAAAGATCATTGGCACTTGTTGTGATCTAACGATGAATTGAAACATGTCATTTTACTTCAAAGCCCTGCTCTCGTAGCTTCCTCTGCTGACCGGTTTCTTTGACAGAATTAGTCTCTCTCTCTCTCCTTCGCTTGGCTTCCGCAGTTTTTCTATCTTACATGCTTTCATATACTTTCACAATTCTCGATGAACATTTAAAATGGTCCTATCTGCTTTCATCGATTCTCTTAATCGACTTTCTCTTTTGATAACTACTGCTATGCAAACAGATTTCGCGCTAATTATTCAACATAGTTTAATAAAGGAGATTCTTATCTAGCATCCAAAACGTGAAATACAATAGCGAAAGGTTTTGAAGCTGAGTTAATAACGGACGACAAAGTCGATGAAGAGAATCGATCAATGCAGATAGGAGCTTTTGAAATGTTATCTAGAATTGCTTCCCGCTTGATGAAAAACAGTGATGAACACTATGGAAAAACACTTATCGACTCACAAATTTAACTGAATTTGACAGTTTTTTTTTTCGTTCTTGATGCTTCAATTTTGCCTTCTGGGCAATGTTTGGAAAGAAAATGTGCCGTTCTTGAATTTGATAAGCTCTGAGAAGTGGGAAATTTGTTTGTTGAGTCGGTTACTATGGAAACGAATTTATTACGCGGTATAAAACACACTATCCCCTTGTTGTTGACATGACTTCTATAAAGCCTATCAACGGGTGTTTGTTTTGATCATTACTCTCCAGCAGACGGTCGTGGACGGACAAGTTTACCACCATTTGAAAGCCCATTTAATGTAGTTTTAGATGCATTTAATTTCATTTGCACCTTTTTGCACCTAAGAAAGATACACAAGTCCAAAATATGAGAAAAATAGAAGAAAATTTATCAATAACTCATCCTATTAAAATGATGCAGGTATAGTATGTTCTAGAACGATGTGTATTTTAGTATACCAATCAACTTTGTTGAACATAATGAGGACCTAAAATTAAAGAAAATATGTGTTTTGATGAAAAACGTGTTTTTGGGGGCCCGTCCTCAAACAACGCTCTCTATCTTGATTTGAGTGAAATTTAGGACTTTTATGTCTTCAGCAAAGTTGTTTGTAATCAATTTTGCTACAACTTTGCTAAAGACGTCAACCATTTATCTCTACATTGTGGAAAAATAAATTTTTCATTTCACTTTTAGGGCAATTAATCACAAAACCCATGCCTTCAAAATATGAAGCATGTCATACTCATCAACTTTGTTGAAGACGTCATTACTCTAAATCCGATCTCCATGGTGCTATTAATTAAGAGCGTCAAAATGGACTTTTCAACCACTGTGCAGTGTGCGCTTGTGTGGAGAGTTAAATAACAAACGGTTATGTTCCGTTCTTCGCAACCTGATTAATCTCCATACAGCGTTGATTAATTTTTCTGACACCTTTTTGTTTCGGTCCTGAAAAGCTTTCATTTTTATTTCCTTTTTTTCATCTACTGTTTTATTTTGCAGTCTGATTAATCTCCCTATAGTGTTGATTAACTTTCCTGCCCTTTTTCCCCTCTGTTGGATTAAGTATTATTTTTACCATTATGTTTTCTGGATAAGTTTTTTTTTCTTATATTTTATTAATTTATTTTTTATTTACGCATATTTTTTTTTCTTGTTTATGTCGAAATCTGTTGCGAAGGTACTTAAGACCGCGCAATGGATGAAACCAATGATGGTGGGGGTATATCGCTAGCAGATATCTCCGATGATGAGTCTGTTGAATCTCCATCATTCGAAAATCTGCTTCTCACTGAAGAGAAAATGGATACCTCATGGGACTCTACTTCGGACCCCAAAACGAGCACTGGAGCTTACCAAAAGGTGATGTCTAACCCCCTGATGCACCCCCTTCCCCCCCCCCCCCCTTCTCCACCTTCGCCCCCTCGTCTACCTGTTCCCCCTACTCCAACCGTCTCCTTAAAAATTTCTGCGACCCCCCGCCATAAAGCTTACCCAAGCGGCTCAAAAGGTCCGTGGGTTCTTTTTTCCGGCCCAAACAAAAACCTGAGGATCTGACAAAACATGTTTCGGCCGTATCCGATATCTTTAAAATGAGTGTACCCCATTAGGCATAAATACGTTAGGCATAAGGACGTTCGGCATACGGACGTTAGGCATAATGGACGTTAGGCATAATGGACGTTAGGCATAAAGTCATTAGGCATAATGGACGTTAGGCATAATATACGTTAGGCATAATTGACGTTAGGCATAAAATACCTTGCTACTGTGCAAATCTAGAAACCTGTTTCGAGCATGGTAAACAATGCTTAAATTAGGCTCAGCGTTGCATAAAAAATGATACAACTTAAACAAACATAGTTTATTTAATAAGCACAGTTTGGAATCCATTATTTATCATATCATAAGTGACTTAGCTACATATTTACTTAGATCCAAGATTAGTAGCGATAGCGGTTAAGTAATATGCCAATGAATACTCAGCATAGTTTTGAGCTATATCTTGAAATCAATCGCATCTAGAAATTAAAAAATCACACATTTGCTGTAATATATTCTTACACACATATTGCAATTGTCAAAGAAGAAAAGGCTTTCCTCAAAGAACATCTCATGAAATAAAGAATGGTGAATTCTGTGATTTTTCATTCAATATAAAAAAAACAGCTAAGGTTGAATAAAATATGATGCCAAAGAACAGCTCATGAAATGACGAATGGTAAATTCTGTGGTTTTTCATTCAATAACAAAAAACATACCTGCTGCTTCCAGGATTTCCTGCCATACTGTTCGATACAACGATCCTGTTTTTGTTGTCATCAGAATTAAAACTAGCGGAACCGTCTGCTGATGTGAGGGAGCGATACTTCCATGAACAGTGACGTGTTACCGAAACAAACAAGAAACTGTGGCAAACGTACCATCTGTAACCCAATACTTTGCCTGTCCAAGACGTCGCAAGTTCTCATGAGTTCCAAAAATTAAGGCTCTTTCATTATTGTCACCGAAGTCAGCAATCAATAGACGGTCCCCATTATCATCCTTCTGGAATTCATCAGGTTGATTATGCCTAACGTCCATTATGCCTAACGTCCATTATGCCTAACGTCATTTATGCCCAACGTCCATTATGCCTATCGTACATTATGCCTAACGTCCGTATGCCTAACGACCGTATGCCTAACGTCGTGTACCCCTTTAAAATGACGCCAAACAAACTGCGCGTTACCGTTGATCACCCGAAGCAGGCAAATCGGATTGTTGCCTATGAGCTTTTTACGATGGAATATCGAGTCTACATCCCCAGTTGCGACGTAAAAATCGAAGGAGTGGTCACCGAAGCAAGTCTAACTTGCGAAGATTTCCTTCATGCCGAATCCTTCGGTATTTTTTAAAAAACCGTGCCCTTCTGGATTGCATCAAAATGCAATCAGTTCTCATTGGCACGAAAAAAACGTACTCTCTTTCAGACTCGTTTCGTGTGACTTTTTCAGGATCGGCGCTACCTGACTAAGTCGTAATTGGGAAGGTTCGACTGCCTGTACGCTTATTTGTACCGCGGGTAATGAACTGCTCAAAATGCAAGCAACTTGGTCACACCGCTGACTTCCGCTCCAACAAACCGAGCTGCGATCAATGTGGCGAGCTGCATGCAGATGGTCCTTGCCGTGTGTTTACTGTAAGGATACTCTGCATGCTTTGGTCGATTGCCCGAAGCACAAACAACAGGGAGAAAAACTTATGCGGTCTTTTCAAGCTCGCTCCGGAAAGGTCACTTGCAGAACTCTTGAAAAAACACCGCTTCATCTTCCCAAGCCACCCAAAAACTAAAAACACATACTCCATTTTGCCAGATGATGATCAGGGCTCTGACTCAGAGGTTGGTGAAGGTAGTCCCTTTGTCTTTAAAGGCAACACGAGGAAGCGGTCCAAAACGAACAACCCAAAAACCTCGTAAGGCCTCTCGTACGGACTCTCAACCTACCTTGACAAATTTAAGAGGTAGCGGAAATGTAGCAAAACCCCCACCACCGGGATTTAAATCTTGTAATTTTAACAAAGACTTTCCGCCACTTCCGGGATCATCTAAAACCCCAGATATCCCAGTTTTTCACCAGAAAAACAGCTGAATAATCAGCAAGATCATGATGCCATGTTCACGTTTTCTGGAATTGTGGAGAGCATCTTCAATATATTCAACGTCTCTGGCTCAACTAGGAACATTATTAATTTAGTGCTTCCATTCGTGAAAACTCTTTTGAAGCAACTAGCTTCTAGGTGGTCCTTCCTTGCGTCGATCATATCCTTTGATGGATAATTTTCCGAATGAGGGCGGGGATATGATCTCTGTTCTTCAGTGGAACTGTAGAAGTCTTATACCGAAACTTGACACATTCAAATTTTTACTTCACAACTCACTTTGTGATGCATTTGCTCTTTGTAAAACATGGCTTTCTTCAGACACCGATCTCCCTTTCCACGATTTTAACATTATTCGCCTTGATCGAGCAGATTCGTATGGAGGGGTGCTTCTCGGGATTAATAAGCTCCATTCCTTTCATATAATCGATCTGCCTTCCGTGACAGGCATTGAAGTTGTCGCATGTCAGGTAAATATTCGAGGTAAAAGCCTCAATATTGCCTCAGTATATCTTCCTCCAAGAACTGCGATTTCTCACCAAGGTCTCTCAGATATCTACTCAGCTTTATCCGAGCCTCGGTTGATCTTAGGAGATTTTAACTCCCACGGTACAGGCTGGGGGAACTGTACGATGACAACCGCTCAACCTTGATATACGACCTTTGCGATAACTTCAATATGACAATTTTAAATACTGGGGAAGTAACACGAGTGGTCAAACCTCCAGCAAGAGAAAGTAGATTAGACCTCTCCCTCAGTTCGAGTTCACTATCGTTGGATTGCTCGTGGAAAGTAATTCAAGATCCCTACGGTAGTGACCACTTGCCAATCAAAATTTCTATTGCCAATGGTTCATCTTCCACTCGCTCGGTAGACATCGCGTATGACCTCACGAAAAACATCGACTGGCAAAAATTTGCGGCCACGGTTCTCGGTGGTATTGAATCGGTTGAGATACTCCCTCCACTGGACGAGTACTCCTTTTTATCGTGACTTATCGTTGACTGCGCTCTTCAAGCACAGACGAATCGCGTTCCGGGTGGTTCCGTTCGCAAACGACCTCTCACTCCGTGGTGGGATAAGGATTGCACCGACGCAAACAGCGAGAAGTCCGCCACACAGCAAAAAAATAATTTTGATATCACGTCAAAGTGGATGCACTACAGTCATGTCGAAAATATGGTGTAATATTACTTGCTAAAAAGGACAAAATTGTCATTAATACAATGCATGAACTGACATTACGCTGCTTTTACTGCATTTGTTTATTTATGTGGTCATAAAAATTACATGCAATTTTCGACATGATTGTAGTGCATCCACTTTGATGTGATATCAAAATTATTTTTTTGCTGTGCACGTTTAGACGCTTCCGCAAACACGGTGAGAACACTCTGGAATGTCGGCAGGAGAATGCGAAACGCGTCATCACCGGTCAACGAAGACAAGGAGTACTCAGACAGTTGGATATTCAGCTTTGCGCGGAAAGTTTGCCCGGATTCGGTGTCGGTTCAAACCAACGTTTGTGACCGTTCGTCGGGTAGTAACGAAATAGATTCCCCGTTTTCGATGGTGGAATTCTCACTTGCTCTCCTTTCATGTAACAATTCATCCCCAGGAATGGATAGAATCAAGTTCAACTTGCTCAAAAATCTCCCAGACGTCGCGAAGAGACGCTTGTTGAACTTATTCAATCAATTTCTGGAGCACAACATTGTTCCGGATGACTGGAGGCAAGTAAGAGTTATCGCCATTCGAAAACCCGGTAAACCCGCGTCGGATTATAACTCGTACCGTCCCATCGCGATGCTGTCCTGTATACGGAAATTGTTGGAGAAAATGATTCTTTTTCGTCTAGACAAATGGGTCGAGTCGAATGGTTTACTTTCAGATACGCAATTTGGATTTCGGAGAGGCAAAGGAACGAGCGACTGTCTTGCGTTGCTTTCAACTGAAATTCAACTGGCCTATGCGCAAAAACAGCAAATGGGTTCAGTTTTCTTGGACATTAAGGGGGCTTTTGATTCTGTTTGTATGGATGTCGACCCCACGATAGTGGTCTTTCACCAATTATGAACAACTATTTGAGCAACTTGTTGTCTGAGAAATATATGTGCTTTTCTCATGGAAACTCGACAACTTCGACTCATGTTTAAGCCCTCTTCTTTATAATTTTTATGTAAAAGACATAGATGGTTGTCTTGATGAAAATTGCTCGCTAAGGCAGCTTGCAGATGACGGGGTTGTGTCCGTTATAGGGCCAAGTGCACCGGACCTGCAAGGACCATTGCAACACGCAAACCAAAAATCTATTACAATGAATGTTAGTTCCGTTTCCTATCATCCTCTGTTCATGAACATCGCAGCGAATGTTTTTTGTCTTTTTCATTTCGTGTTCTATCTACGCTTTCGACTATACCAGTAAGCTTGTAGAACGACGCACATTGTAGAACATTGTAGAACGACGCACACACTTGCCTCGAATCTCTCCATGAGAAAAAGCATACGAAGTCGAGTATGCGAGAAAATGAGCGCTTCATGTTTGCTTTTAGGCGATCCATATTCAGGAGCATGGAGAGAGCAGTGGAGAAAGCACAGGTCTGATAATCGAAGCGTTCTTGGTTCGAGTCCAGTCGGCAATCGGATTCCTATTTTTTTCGACATAACTAATTTACCTCACTACATTTTTCGGTCTCCAATTTTCTTGCATTGGACCGCAGCTAGGTATATCGCATCCTCGGTTCATGCGGTCTCCACTTACATCCTCTGATGATGAATCCCACATAATTGTAAGCGAATCTTACATCCCTCGGTTGGGTGAAGATACCTTAGACAATTTGTCTACTTGCACACTTAGAATTGTTTACAGAAATCTGTAAAATTTTACCGAAATCTCAACAGCTGAACGTTCGGTAAACAGTTTCGCAGATTTCCTGTAATTTTTCACAAATATTTGTGGATTTTTCACAGATATCTGTAAATAATAACAGGAAATCTGTAAAATTGTTTACCGAACGTTCAGCTGTTGAGATTTCGGTAAAATTTTACAGAAATCTGTAAAATAATCTTAGTGTGTGGGCTATGAAGTTGGGTATCTCTCCGGAGAAAACTGAGTTGGTTGTTTTTTTTTTAGGAAGCATCATCCTGCACAGTAACAGCTTCAATTAAAGTGTAGAACAATCATTCAAAGTATATCTTTCAAGTATTTGGGTGTCTGGTTCGATTTCAAATGCACATGGAGAAAACATATTGCGTATATGAATCAAAAATGCCAGCAAAGGATTAATTTTCTTCGTACAATTACCGGAACTTGGTGGGGAGCACACCCGGAAGATCTGATCAGGTTGTACCGAACAACCATCCTTTAGGTTTTAGAGTACGGCAGCTTTTGCTTCCATTCCGCAGCAAAAACACACATCCTTAAGCTGCAACGGATTCAATACCGTTGCCTTCGTATTGTGCTAGGCTGTATGCACTCGACTCATACGATGAGCCTCGAAGTACTCGCGGGTGTTCTCCCACTGACAGATCGTTTCGCTGAGCTGTCTTTCCGGTTTCTCATCCGTTGTGAAGTAATGAATCCTTTGGTAATTGAACACTTTGAGAAGCTGCTCGACCGAAATCCTCAAACAAGATTCATGAGTTTGTACTATGAGTACATGACGCTGGAGGTTGGTCCTTCTTCATTAATCTCCAATCGTGATTGCTTTCAAGCCTTCTATAGTTCCTCTGTAAATTTTGATCTGACCATGATGCAAGAAATCCATGGAATACCAGATCACCATCGGTCGATGGTTGTTCCCTCAATTTTTTGCAATCAAGTACCACCATGTAAGTAACGATAAAAGATTTTTCACAGATGGGTCAACCATAAATGCTTCCACTGGATTTGGTGTATTTAATCAATTTCATAGCGCTTCCTATAAACTGCAAAAACCATGCTCCGTATACGTTGCTGAACTCGCAGCCTTATTTCACGCAGTAGAGCAAATTGCCTCACTACCTTCTGACCATTATTTCATAGCTCATTGGAGGCTATTCGTTCAATGAGGCCGATGAAACACTCCTCGTATTTCCTACCTGAAATACGATCTAAACTGAGTGCTTTATCTAACTGCTCCTATACTATCACCTTAGCTTGGGTCCCATCTCATTGCTCAATTCCGGCTAATGAGAAAGCGGACTCGTTGGCTAAGGTGGGCGCTATGGAAGGCGATATTTTTGAGTGACAAATCGCCTTCAACGAATTTTTCTCCATTGCTCGTCAGCAAGTCCTCATCAGTTGGCAACAAAAATGGAATGATGGTGAATTGGAAAGATGGTTACATTCTATTCTCCCACAGGTGTCGAACAAACCATGGTTCAAAGGGTTGGACATGAGCCGCGGCTTTATACGCGTTATATCAAAGCTTTTGTTCAATCACTGCTCGTTAGACTCGCACTTCTATCGAATTGGGCTCTCAGGTAGCAATTTATGTGCGTGTGGCAGTGGTTATCACGATATCGAGCATGTTGTTTGGTCGTGTACCTTGCACCGTGTTGCCAGATCTGAGTTATCTACATCCCTCAGGGGCCGAGGAAAACAATCCGCGATACCCGTAGAGATGTCTTGGCGAGCCGAGACCTCGACTATTTGAATTTAATTTATGTGTTTTAAAACGGATAGATTTGAGGATTTAGTAGTTAGTGTCATCTTGTGTTCCCTCAAGTTGTTAGCTGCCCATCGGTGTACCCCCATGTTTGTCTTTTTCATCAGAGTGTCGCCTAGTTCGAGATCAAGAGCACATTGCTCTCCAAACCTTGTGTTCACAATCCCTACCCTGCCATCCATTTGTTACAATTTGTTATCCCTAACCTCGAGATAGCTGCGAGTAATCGGCCCCCGCTTTACTAACGTTAGTGTTGGGGAAAGTTAGATCATTAATTGTGTGCGTCACTGTAGAGTAAGGAATCTGATAATGAGTGACCACGAACGCACGACCGTTCTCGTGTATGTAGCCGAGAGCAATAAGCTATCAGTGATACGCTCTTACAGCATCACCAATAGGTAGTTCAGTTAGTTACCCACCGACCACCGACGGTACCGATCGACCGTGTGATCACGTCGTGAATTAAAAGAATTACAGTCTATTTTCGTCAAGTAATAAGTGCGTTTTAAAATATAGTTCCTTTTGATCATATCACCGGTTATACTAAGTGCTTAGTCCGAACAAGTGACTCGCAGGTGCGCACGGATTGTGCAAACGGGGAAATACCCAACAGTTAGTATTCAGTAATTTTGTTATCTAAACAATGAATATCGGCTCCGCAAAGCTACAGCAAATGAGCCTGGAAAAATAAACGAATTATAAAAAAAAAATTACTAAGTTATAAGCGTTTAAAAGTAAACCCTATTTCGTGGCACAATTTTTGATGCGCATTCCAATAAAGCCCACAAAGACATAGTCCTACGTCAAAACCAGAGTTAATGTACACGTGCATCCATCCCGCGTGATAGAGACACGCTTTCTATAAGATCGTAGGTGCCTGGTACATTTCGAGACGTATTATTTCGCGTTTCTTTTTTGTTCCTACGTGCTTCATTCGTGTCACATGTGCTGTGTCTCATGAGCTAAGCTCGGCGAGCTCCAGGGAGATCGGCAGCGTACCTACGTTCTGCGTGTATGCTGGTGGTGATAAAAAAACAGCAGAGAACTGTTGTAGTCCTGTCACATTCTCGTGTTGCTGGTACACATGGAATTTTCATGGTTCAAAATATTGATTTAGCTCCACCATGTTCAAACGATTTCAAATCAGCACCTGATCATTCTCACAAAATTCGTACTCATTAGGATGCGAACTCATACTGCACTTGGCCCTTTGAAGTTTATGTGGGAATTGAAAAATTGAACGTTAGGATAATTAGTTATTAATTGATAAGGAAGAGGATGTTCTTCTGACATGGTACATTTACTACTCAGTAGACAAAAAATCGAGGCTATTATGTCATAAGGGCAAGATGCAGTGTTGCCCTGAAAACAGCCGATTAATCCTACCAGCAAGTTATCAACATGGAAATTAATTAATAACAAATTTTCTTGACATTCAACAAAGTTGTAGCTGAGAAATTTTCTCGTCAGAGGGGGGAGGGGGGCGGCTCTGATGGACAACTTTTCCGTAAATCATTATGGTGCAGAGCGATGAGGACAAAAAATACACTTTTCTTATAGTAATTCCCATATTAACTTCAAAAAGCCAGTGCAGAATCAGTTCGCCACCAAATTAGTTCAAATTTTGGGATATTAATCAGCCTGATTTGGATGCGATTGATCTTGGTGGATCAAATTGATATGTATTTTGCTGTTGGCAGAGAACCAATAGTTTGGAGGGCCCTTTAAAAAACTTCGTTGTTGAAATTGATTCGTAAGACTTCATCCATCAGTATTTTCGGGCTTTCAAGCTGTAGCCAACATCACTAGTTAATTCAAACATCTACTTAAATTTGAGAACTGTTCAAATATATTTAGACAAAAAGCATGGTGTGTTCATCCCAAGTAGTAGTCAACAATATGATGAGAAATAAGAAAACTGGATTATAAATTTTGGGATGAATCCAACACGTTCCACGATGAATCCAAAATGTTTATTTAGTAGGCTCAATTACTTTAAAAGCTCTGCGGAGCCGAAGGACAAAACAAATATAACAATGGAAATCTAAATCGATTTCCTATATTATTTTTTTTTGCAACGCATTGAATCTCGACAGATCCACAAACCCTTTCTGCCAAGGATGCTGATGTTCGTTTTTGCATGCTTTATTGGCCTCCTGAGGGCACGTCCATTATCACCACCTCTTCATGCAGAACCTCTACCACTTCCTCTGTTGATTTGCTGGTGCTGTCTGACAATGCACCTACAGCCACTTCACCAGGGTACGAACTGCTATCCGAGTTGCAAGGAATTTTGTAGTTCTTCAAGATACTTCGTGGTACATCAGGGAACTTTTTAAAAGTTCAGGAAACTTTCTTGAAGTGCAGATTTTTCTTTAAAGTTTAGCTAACTTTGTAGAAGCTCACCGAACTTCCGTGAACTTCGTAGAGTTTCTTCAAACTGCTTCGATAACTCTTCTTCTACGTACCTGAAAAAGTTATAGGACAACGACACTTCATACACCTCGCAGCTTGTAATTGACAGCATGGGCTGAATGAGGCTATTCATACTGTCGCTAATGTGATTAGTAACACTTATGCTTCGTTTCACTCTAATGTTCCGTTAACTGTTTTCACTAGAACACTGTCCTGATTTTGAATGTTTCTTTAGTATTATTATTATATTTTGTTTTATGCATTAAGACCAACATATGTCAGATGAGTCATGAGCTAAATTTATTGAAATTATTTGAAGTTCTGAGATCATGGAAAAGTTCAGAAAACTTCGTAGAAGTGGGAACTTTATACAAGTTTAGGTATCTTTGTAGAAGTTTATTGTTTAATGGCAGGGAACCTCTTTATTATTCAGGGACCTTTTTTATAACTTCAGAGCTTTGATGAAACCTCATGGACTTGAAATAGTTCAGAGAATTCCGCACAAATTCAGGAAATTTCGTGCGTTGAACTTCAAAATCAACAAGACACGCAGACGTGAAGCAAGCTTTAATGAAGTTTTGTGGACTGCGTAATAATTCGAGGAACTGCGTATAACTTCATAGAAGTGCAGGGCCTTTTGAAAAAGTTCAGGGAATTTCGTAGAGATAAAAAAAAACTTCAGGGATCTTCGTTTCAGTTTAGGGAACTTCATATCAGCGTTGGAAAAGATCGCGATATTTCACGAAGTTCACGAAGGGAAAAGTTCGCGAGTCATAGTGAGTTTTGGTGAACTTTTCCAACACTGCTGAAGATGAAGATTTTGGACCATCGTTTAATTTCAAGGTACTTTGAAATTTGAGTAAATTTTCTAAAACTCAAGGAAATTTTGTAGATGTTCAGGAAACGTTGCATAAGTAACAGGATATTCTTTCAGATATGCTCCCTAGACAACCAGGAAGTTTTAAAAGATCAGCATTTGCTGATGTTCTTCTGATCTGAATTAGCTAGTTGCTAAAAAAAAGGATGACTTAAGAATGTGCTTAAGTTTTTAATATCATAATTTTTCAAATGGATAGATCAACTTTCAACACGGTATTTTCCAAATTTAAACCATACACTCTGGCAACATGGTGGCAACATGGTGATTTGATTGGTTGATCTGTTGCAGGTTGTAGCAATGGCTGTACCACGTTCTGGTTTGTTGTATCGAGATGGTGGCGCTTGGTGGTCACTTTGTGGAATTGGTGCCGATACTCAGGCGCTTCTTTCTGACACTGTTGGTATAAATACAAAGACAAGGTCGCCCATTATCTGACCGAAAAGGTTATTTCTTCTTAGCGATTACGGACATCGACGCGAAAACGATGCCATCGAAACCCGCGGTCAGCAGAAGCCACCTAGATCGTACCGTGCCAACCAGAAGCGATTTGAAGGAACGGTAGACTTGGTGATATTAATAATTGGAATGGTAAATATATCACTGCACTGGTCTACACGCTCATCTGAGTTAAAGCCAACGATGCCCGCTCATGTCACTATTTTGCTGCAGCTATTTAGCATAGACCGCGCCATCACCCAGTGGGTCACCGCTTCTGTTATAGAGTTTATCTGAATGTTCGATCACATGAGGCACATTGAAAAAAATCTGAACATTTTTAAAGTAAGGATAACAAAGTACAAGTGAAAGCGTAAAGGTAATACGCCAAGAAAAAAATGTTCTGCAAAAAATTCTTCCACCCATTGAATTATTAAAACTGCATTCGTAGCATTCCGATATAATCTATTCAAAATACGTTACATCCCATCGAGCAATGTATACCAGTTGTGTTGCCGATGAATGGTTAAATAACATTGAAAATGTGTGAATGTCTTGCAACGGTCAAATCCCCGTACTAAACAATACCGATACACTTTTTGTAGAATGTTTGTCCATTCTATATTTTGTAAATAACGTGTCAAAAGATGTTAGTCATGCAAGTGCAGTTAAGTGTTGAACCGGAAAAAATAAACAAAGAATATTCTAATTGACCGGCAAATTAATGGCTTTTGCTATTAGAGGATTTCAAGAATTTAAGCACTGCAAATATATGCTACCTTTCCTCTAAAATAGGAATGGTTTGTGCAAACGCAAATGAAATGTCGGTCAAAGCAACCAAGTTTCAACAGCCTGTATTTCGCTTACCTATACCTTCCAGAACTTCGAGCTCTGCAGTTCTAGCATTAATCGTAGCACATGAGATGAGGCACATGAGATCAGCGCGAGCCTCACGCACGCCAGGATTTTTCGGTGTCGCATTTGTTCCTCGCTCGTATCTTATTCTCGCGTGTCTCTTTCTCGCTCGTCACATGTTGTTTTCGTTGCGACGGGAGACGGTTTGTTGAGAGTCTCGGCAGCACATTTTTGCACGCACGAGGAAAATGTAACTCTGGTCAAAACATAAAATAAAACAAAAGCACGCAGTGGAGCAAAAACTCAACCGGTCTCGAACGATTCTCAAATTCAATCATTCGGTAAACAAGTAAACATTAGAAACATGGTAATACTTTGACCAACACCACTTTGTCAAAGTCGCCAGAAATTAATTACACATATTAATTAAGTTTATATATTATCTGGGTAGATAGGGCTCCCATAGTTATGAAAAAATCCCTATGAAACATAGGGTCGGAAATGACTGCTAAGTAAGTTATTCAACATTCTATGTTTTTTTATATAGCCAACTTTGGAGAGCTATATTTTTTCAATATTCACGTGTTTTCTGATTTGAACATTCCAAAGGAAAGATTGAAGTCTTATCTATAAAAGCTCCTTTGAGAGCACTTAGTTTTTCCTAAAGTTGACACACTCGCGAGTTTGAAATTAGCCAAGCATAGCATTTTTCTGAGGAGTAGAATGTCTTAACATCATTGATGAACTAACCTTGAAGATATGAAATCAACAAATAGCGTTGTGACGATTACCGGGACTATCTGATGAATAAGGATCTGCTAGTTGCATTCTAGCCATATGCTTCACTAATGAGAGTTTAATGTGAGTGATTTCATGTTTCGATAACACAACTTTGCTAGTTCTGCAATGTAGTTTATATCTCAAGACGGAAGCAAACAACATTTTTCAACTGATTGTTAGATACTTACCACGATAGTTTCGCAAAACATTTCCATTAACCACCCCACCCTCCCTCCCGCTCATAAGCGATAAATTCAAAACCACCGGATTGCCTAACGGAGCAATTATAGCGACTAACTCAATCAAAATATTTGGCGCACCTCGTAATAGCGCAAGCCGACGAACTCTTTAATCGATATTTCCTCGGAACATGCAATGTCCCAATAATCACGTAGGAGCTCGTAAAATTACCGTTCCTATCCCGTTTCGTGCAGTAGGTACATACTCCGCACATACAATCATATCCACAGGACTCGGGTCATACCCACTGCTGGGAGCAACAGAAGAAAAAAAAGTCAACGAATGAAACATGCCACAGTTCCAGATATAAGCACATGTCGGCTACGGGGTATGGAAGAGAAGAGAAAACCATGCCGACTTATTTTCATCAAGTTTCCGACAACCAGACTGGAGTCCCCCGTGGGTTGGAAATGAAGAAACCACATACCTACCTACCTACATACCAACCGAAAAAAACCAGGCTATGCAAATATAATTCATAACGTTAATCTACAACCGTGGTTGGATTGGGCGGGGAGGTTGAAGGGATAAGTGACAAACGGAGGGGCAGGACAAGCCTTTACTTTTACGCTTCTCCGCAGGGCGATAACCGCATAAAAGTGGAGGTACGTGGAGAAACGAAAAACTCGAGCCCGAGAAGAGGAACCCAATATGAAAGCTTTGCGTGTTTGAGATTTATTCCTTAGTAAACCCCTTCGGTTCCCTCTGCTGCCCCCTCCTGTGCAGGCAATTTTCTCAAGACAGCATTCTGCGGCTTTCGCTCGGTTCCTCTGAGGGGAAAACGGATGGGAGGCTTCTAAATTTATACTTGCAACCGATTCTAGACGCTGGATGCCAGGATTGCGTTTCGGGTTCTCCGGTGGTTATTGTCGGCAGGAAGCATAATGGCTGTAACACAGATTTAATTTACGACATTTTTGTATCCTCTGCACACGATAGCTTTTGAACATGTGAGAGAAACGTTCCTTCAATTTTAATATTTAGGAGATTGTTTATTTTTCTGATTCATTGGATGGCAAATATGTTTCCTTTCCATGTTACGCTTGAAGTGAAGCATTACGGCTGCCGTATGATAAGTGTTCTGCGGTGGATCAGTGAGCAATGCCACATCCCAGTTGTTTGAAAGGTTTCTTAGCCTTTTACTTTTTTTTTAGGACATGAGAATGAGCATGATTGACCGCCCGCAGATGCTACTCTGTTATTGCCAGATCAGCTTTAATAACACAGAGAACGAATAGACGATGCTTGGCACTAGCAATCATCCTCAATGCGTAAATACTGGTGATTTCAAGGTCAAGAAAGGTAAGGGTAGGAATGTGTTTACGTGATACCCACTATGTTGGAAGCCGTAAAATACTCTGCACTTCCACGAGAACTCACTGGGATGTTAAGCAAAAACGTTTGAAAAATGTTCTACTCAGAATGCAAAAATGGTCGCTCTAAGGCCGCCTAGCCCCTCATATCACATCATACAAGTAACAAAACGTTGTTATTGCAACTATTCAAACCCGGCTCCGACAGTGACGTTGATGACGATCAACGATATTACTATAAATATCCCTATTATGATAAGACCTGGGATTTATCCAATTTTAAACTCGATGGCGGTGCCTTTTACACAAAAATAATTACCTACGACCGACGATCTTTTAAAGCTGGAGACAGAAAAGCTTCGAAAATGCGCTTATGTCTTCATTAAATTGAACTTTTGCGTGACGTTCGTTGTTTGGATTTGTTCCTTATGTAAGACGGGAACAGAATCCATAAAACTTTCACATTTTTGGTTTACCGTGCCCTTCACCTCACAAAGTAAACTACGACTGACGTGATGATTTTACCAGCTTGCAAATATTGCACATCTTTTAAGCTACCAGGACCGACCTCTATTGCATTTTTAAATGACTGGTTTCTCCTTCATGTTTCATCGGATCGCCGATTATGCGTCAAACTACCGCATCAAAACCACCAAACCACACAATCAAACACGACCCGCCGTGTCTATCGTCAGTCTTCAACCACCCACAAATCCAAATATGGTCTGATAACACAAATGCAAGTATTCTCCAGAAAATCATGGCGCTCTAGGATGAGTTTTGAGAATTGACCACTTCTACGGATGTTTCGGATGTTCCAGAGCTTCCGGAGAGCTATAGGAATCCGGCATGACGAAATCTACACTACAGGAATACTGAACTGAGTTTTATATGGCCGAATAAGCTAGTTTCCCTAAAAATCCAGCAAGTAAATAAAGTGAAAAAGGAAGTAAGTTTGTTTTTTACTCTGTATGACCCAGGTAACGTCCAGTTAAAATCTGGCCTGGGGCTTAGAACGGTTCCATTAAATTCAAGGTAATTCATAGAACATCATCGTCAGAAACGCACTAGCCCATGGCTTTAAATCTCGTTAATAAAGATTAAAAAAAGGAACATCATTAACAATACCATCAGGAAAGGTTAGCAGTCCTATTGACTTTACGAAAATTTTATGAATTTCAAACCTGTTCCGAAAAATTAAAGAAAGTTTCAGGCAAGATTGCAAATACTCATTTAAGCTAAAGCAATGTTTTTTTTTTTTTAATTATGAAATAATTAGATGCTATGATCATATTTTGAATTGGTAAGATGCAATAAGAGGTTGCAAAGAATGTGTTTGACATATTAAACCTAGTTGAAGATGCTAATTTCAAATAACAGACTATAGTGGTAATTTTTATACGATAGATGGAGTAGATGAAAGCATAGAGTTGATAGTTCCGTTAGAGTACGGCAGTGTGAAGATTGTATATAGATATTAGACAAGCGAGCTAGGACAACTTTTAAGGAAGGTACAAATCGGTTTTTTCATCTCTCTTTACCAAACTCCCCCTTTGTAGAGGGATGGTGAGGGGTGTCCCCCCCCGCCACCACTGGCAAAACCACCCCTCACCATCCCTCTCCAAAGGTTGGGGAAGTTTAGAGCTTTTAAAGAGATTTGAGGATGTTTGGAACACTTAAAGGAAATTGTCTGAGCTTCAAGAAAGATCAAAGGGTTTGATTCTTCTTCTTCTTGTTCGCATTTCAAGCTTATTGCTTAGTGCATATTAGCTTATTGCGTGCTCTCAACTTAGTGTTCTAAATGCACTTCCACAGTTATTAATTGAGAGCTTTCGATGCCAATACCAATGATACTCTATGCCCAGGGAAGTCGAGAAAATTTCCAACCCGAAAGATTCCCTCGAACGGACCGGGAATCGAACCCGCCGCCTCCGGCTTGGTAATACCGTGCCTTTACTGACTAGGCTATGAGGCCCCAGGGTTTGATGGCAGTTCAATTAACTTCAATAAATAGGCGGGGCTTTTATAAAGCTCTTATAAATTACTTCAGGGATGTATCGAAAAGTTAGCGATTCCGGTGATGTAGTTGTAAGCGTGATTGCCTCTCAGTCCCAAAATGCCTGGGTTCAATCCCAGTCGGCACCACCGAGATGTTCTGAGTTGATGGGTTGATAAGTAGGGTTCAGGTGTAGGAGCTGCCTCACTGGCGTCTGTAGCATTGGTACATAGTACGGAAAAAAATCAAGAAAAATAAATTTGAAAACATCAGGAAAGTGTTGACTTTTGGAAAAGTTTAATTGTTCAGATGGATTAGGTCTGACAAATTAGGTGCAATAGTTCTGCCATTTTGTATTAACTTAAGGAAAATTAATGTAACCTAAAAGAAGTTCTGGGAATTTTTACTTTACTGTGGACTACTCCAGCAAATATTAGAAAATTTTAGGAAACTTTCTGGAACTTCAAGTCTTTAAAACTCCAGTGAAGCTTGGGAAAATTTAGTAAAACTTTTAGAACATCAGCAACGCTCAATAATATTGAAAAAGCCCCAGAGAGGTTCAATGATCATTAGGATGATGCTTAATCATTTTATATTAAATTTATAAAAGTCCAAGGCAGATTCAAGTACTGGGAGAACTTGAGGGAAGATTATTGCAGTTCCATTGATTTCAAGAAAATAGAAATTGAGAAAACTTCATAAAAATTTCAGAAATTTCACAGAAAGTCAACAAACTTAAAGGAAGTACAGTACCATAAACTCCTGGAGAAAAGCAAGAACTACAAAGAAGTTTAGGGAAGATCATAGAACCTCAGGGAATTCATTCTTACTTCAGGGAAATTGCAGATATTTTTCAGACAGTTCGAGCGTTTCAGATAAGTTATGAAAACTTCAATGATTTCTGAGAATTCAAGAGAAATGGCCGGAGAGATGTACGAAGAAACATTAAGGTAACTTCAGGTATGCTCAGAGATGTCAAGGTAGATTTAAAAATTTTAAATGAAGTTCTTTTTTTAATTACATTTAATTTACTTATCAAGGCTTAATGTGGAAGCTTTGCGGAGAAAAAAAGCGATTTTGATTTTTTACAATTTGTCTTAATACTAAAGTTAGTAGAAGAGAGGGCCGATTGCTCGCAGCTTACTCATAAAGGAAGTTCTGTGAGCAGCAAACTTTCGAAAACTTCAGGATAATTGCGGGAACTTCCGGTCAAAGGAAGTTAAGGCAGTTCCCTTAAAAGGGTTACATGTATGTAAAATCGACCAAAAAATCGATTTTTCAAAAATGGTCAACGGCGCCGGTGGTGTAGTGGTAAGCGTGATTACCTCTCACCCCAGCAGGCCTGGGTTCAATCCCAGTCGGCGCCGCCGGGATGTTCTGAGGCATAACATCTCTGATCACGCCTTCCTTCGGATGGGAAGTAAAGCCGTTGGTCCCCGGTTCATGAGTTGATGGGTCGATAGGTAGGGTCCAGGTGTGGGAGCTGCCTTCCTGGCACGTCAGTAGCATTGGTGCTCAGCACGGAAAACAAGATCGACGGAAAAAAACAAACCAAAGGAAAAAAAAAAACAAAAATGGTCAAATTCGATTCGTATTAGTAAACACGTGTTAGTGTTAGTATTGGTATAAGTAAACTTGGATTCGTAACCAATGTTCGTTGACCTAATTTTGTTCGACGCGTAAAGTGAACTGTAAAACTTGCAAAGCGTTTTTCTCTGAACACAGAGTTGATTTACGGGTCCCACGATATCTCAGGACTGGATGTACCAAATGGACTGAAATTTAAGATGAAAACTCACAAAATGCATCCCGTGTACATGATAAAGCCGGATTTTGAAATTACATCCTTACATCCAAACTAACGATGTTGAAATGAAAAATATTTAAAAAAAACATATTCTATTTTTACTGCACTTTAAAAAATCGGCCTTCGTCATGCACAAGGTACCTGCTTAACAAAAATGAGCCAATTTGGTCAAAGCAGTCATGAGATATCGTGGAACCCGTTTTTTTTTTCAAACTACTAACTTCAAATAAGAATATATAAGAAATGTTGTTACCAAATGTAATTATATTTATTTTGTGTACTTACAATAACCTATGATTTTTTTAACCGATTTACTTAGATGTATCCCCTCAGCTTGAGAAAAAATTTGGAAGCTTTTAAAAAATACTGAAAACTTCAGGTAAGCCCCGATAATTTAAGAGAATTCCAAAGAACTTCAAGAACTTTCAAAGTTTAATAAAATTTACGATAGTTTAGATCTTTATGAGAGTTCTGAGAACTTCAAGATGATTATGGACATCTGGAAAACTCTAGAGGAGTTCTAAGATCTTAACAATACTTCAAAAACCTTAGAAATCTTTCTTAATATTCTACAGATTGTTTTTTTTTTATTTGGTTGAAGAAAAATAACACCACACAAGTACGATAAAACCATTAGTTTGGCTTTGGAGGTGCAACAAAACAATTAGTTTGGCTTATCAAGGTAAGGGACTCTAGTTGGTGAAAGTATTTTACGTATCAGATAGTGATAGCCAACTTAACAAATTTATTTCATGACGATATTAGAATATAAGTAGATAGGATTTTTAAGTTTAATGGCAAGTTTTAAGTTTTTCCCATATCCTAGTGTTAATTAGAGGGAGCTGAATTATACATACATACAGTTTTTCATTTATTGAAGTAGTACTACGTCTTTGTGGACTATACTGGGCTGGGGTGTAAATCAAAAAAAATGTGTGACGAAATAGTGTCAGGTTGTAAAAGCTTCTAACATGACAACATATGGATCGATTACAATTCTTATCACACCATTTGATTCAGATTTGACGAAAGATTCGTTTGGCGTATAAATTTAAGTAGTTAATCATGAGAAAACTATTGCTAATTATTAAAATTGTTGCTTGTTGCAACTATCGAGAGAACAAGAACATGAGCCGATAGCGAAGTTATAAATGAGCATACCTGCACGTAGGGTAGAGAACTACTTCGGCCTAATCGCCCATTTTGGGCCTATCGAGCAGAAAACTTTAAATAAATCCTTGATTTCAGAGCTAACAAGTCAATTGTGCACTTGGTACGATACTTTAGTTTATAAGCTACGGAACGAAGTCAATGAGAACGCGTGATATGAAGGTTTGCACCCATTATTTCCAAAAACAAAAGAAGCGCTCTGATCGAATCACTTTTTATCTTCATCCGATAGGCCGAAGTGAATTCATTGGCGTTTCAATCGCGTTTCAATGCGTTAGGCCGAGTTTAGAATCCGTAGGCCGAGTTTGGCGTCAAGAAGCAGTGTTAGACTTTTGACAATATCTCAACGATTGGATTCTCTCTATCAAATCTTACGGTACATACGGAAAGGTTAATAGATTTGGAAGCCATCAGTAATAATAACATTCCGTTTGGTGCTAAACTGCACTAGATTAAGAAAGACTAAGTGCGGGTTGTGCTTAATGGGCCGGATATGGGGTAATTAACCCTATTGCTTCAGTTAGACTGTGGATGTGGTCGTTGTCACATCGTTTGAAGCCGAACGGGACCAACTTCTACTCAAAATTGAGTAAGATTTCACTCAGGAACTGGGAGAGCCTAAAATTTGTCTCGATTTTATTTATTTCTGCTTTGATCATCTGACTGAACGTTGTGATGAAATATGACGGGGAAAATCGTCTTTAAGCGGCAATTTATTTTGATTCATTTTTGAAAAATTCAAACCCAGTTTTTATCGTTTTTTAATGTTTTTTAATGAACTAAATTATGCGGTCCTCACCAAGATGAATAGTGCGTATTGGATGTCCAGTTCAAAATTCGACCTCCAGGAAGCAGTAATGTGCCACTGGTTTCAAATTATTACCTCAACTTGGCATCTTGAGATTCTTGACTAAATAGAAGGTTTCTGTCGTCGGAAAAGTTGTTCATATGAATAAGACCTATTAGATGGTGGACAGCTCAATTTAGAATCAACTCACCAAGTGTCTAGTGTGCTATTTGACATCTTACTGCTTGCTTCAACTCGTCAGCACGACTAACTAGAAGTTTGCTGTTCTCAGTAAAGATTTTCTAAATGACAAGACCAATCGTATAGTGCTCAAACTGATTTCGTCAAACTGGAATTTTACGTTTGTATTATACTTTAATTTTATTTGTCGTTCTGGGACTGCCGTTGTAAGTTGTGCAATGGAGGCTACATAAATTAAATGTATTGATTTGTAAAGTTTTAATTCGTCAACATATGATACATACATTTTATACCATACATCAGCGGAAGAAAGGCGGACATAGAATAATATAAGTTATCAATATGGTGCCTCAATGATTGCAAATTTTTAATATAGTGCAATGCCTTGTGTTAAAGGGGAAAGATCAGTTCTTTTGTAACTTTAAAATATAATACTATGAAACAACTAAATTTTCTTTTAATTTATTTAATTACTGCGTTCACTATTTGAAATTTTTTATTTGAACAGCCATAAAAGACAAACTAGAATGAGATTCAGTTTATCATAATTATGCAATATTAAAATGTAATATGGTGCCAGACACACTTTGAAGTATTTTAAACTGGTTGTAGGGTTTTTGATCTAATTCCGTCCTACTAAAGGGCGAACACGAAATTATTGCGACCCATTCAACAGGGCATAACTTGTTTACCATTGGGTAAAAATCAACCAAATTTTGCACACTTTCTCATTGATGTGTATTGTGTACATGCTGTCAAACTCGAAGTCGTGTTTTTCGATTCAACGAAAATGGAGGTGAACCAACGCGAGTTGAGAGAACAAATTCTTTCCAAACACCTGGAATTTCCTGACCTGTCGCACCGGCAGTTGGGAAAAATGTTGAACATTCACCATTCAACCGTCTCCAGAGTGTTGAAGCGGTTCCAGGAGCGGTTGACGTTGGACCACGGCAAAGGAGCTGGAAGAAAACCGGGACCGGAGAACAAAAAGACGGAGGGAAAGGTGAAGCGGATGATTAAAGCAAATCCCAACGTCTCAAGCCGTGATTTGGCTAAAAAGATTGGCATGTCGCAGAGCTACGTCCAAAATGCAAAAAAGAGAGCTGGACTACATACATACAAGGTACAGAACTTCCCAAACCGCGATGAGTGGCAACAATCGACGGCTAAAACTCGGGCACGGAAGCTCTACGAGAAGATGCTGACAAAATATGGCTGCTGTGTGATGGACGACGAAACGTATATAAAAGCCGATTTTAAGCAAATTCCGGGGTTGGAGTTTTTTACCGGCAAGAGCAAGTTCGATGTGGACGACAAATTTAAGAAGCAGAAAATGTCGAAGTTCGCCTCCAAATATCTCATTTGGCAGGCCATCTGCTCTAGCGGACTGAGGAGTGAGCCTTTCATGACAAAGGGCACAGTAAATGGCGAGATCTACAAATCTGAGTGCCTCGAGAAGCGCCTTTTGCCGTTCTTGCAGCAGCACGACGAAGCTCCGCTATTTTGGCCAGATTTGGCATCATGCCACTATTTTAAAAGTGTCCTGGAGTGGTATGAGGCCAATTCTGTCCATTTTGTTCCAAAGGACATGAATCCGCCAAACTGTCCGGAGCTGCGCCCGGTGGAGCAGTACTGGGCAATAATGAAGCGGGAACTTCGGAAGAGCAAGAAGACAGTCAAAGACGAGAAGGACATGTTAAGAGAATGGAAAAAAAACTGAGAAACTGGTACCGGATGACACTGTAAAAGTCTTGATGGAGGGTATCAAGCGAAAATGCGTTCAATTTTACACTCAAGGCTCCATCGATTAACTTTTCTTTTGATTTTTTAAGTAAATATATGTATAAAACTACCCTTAAATTTTGGTTTGATTCTAAACATTATAATAAAATTGGCATGACATTTTCGGTGTCGCAATAATTTCGTGTTCGCCCTTTAAGCACATCCCGCACACTGCTTCTCTGTTTTGAAAGGGTTTGAACAAATCATGAAATGTTTTCATCAAAGATAACTTCTAAATTTATTCACCTTTTCATCTGTACCGTTGGATTTGATAAAGAGTCAAACATTGTTGAGATATTATTAGAAATCTAACACTGCTAATTGATTCTTAATTTGTCCTAAGAGTTTCAATTCCATCCTAACACATTGAAACGCCATTAGATTTTCTTCGTCTTACGGATGATGGTAGAAAAAGTGGATTTGCTAGGATCGCTTCTTTTGTTTTGAGAAAAATGAGTGTAAATATTCATACAATGCGCTATATTAGGCTTTATGTTGTGGCTTATGAACTATCGGATCGAAAAAAAAACGTATTATATTGATTTCAGTTTTTGAAAAATCATAGCTTAGCCATTAATTGACAAATTTCAAATCTATTAGTGCCATTTGAAACTTTATACATCAAAAATTTGATTGCTATCAACAAATTTTAAATCTACCCAACAAACAATTTAAAGTCACAAATAAGCATACACATTGAATAAATGCTGTATAACAGTGTACAATGCTGAATAAAGCAGCATGTCGAATTATGTGCTGAAAAAAGCTCATTGAGATTGATAGATGCGCCTTCATTCCACTGTTTGCTCTGATCTGATTAATTTACTTATTAAAAGCTGTAAAACTGTTAAATGTCTCCCCAATTCAGCGCCAGAAGTTCGATCTAATGACAAACTGAATAAGTGTAATTGGTACATACATTGACACTTAAATTCGACTGTTTTCAATTGATTTAATAACATGCTTTATTAGACGTCTAATAAATGTTCTCCAGTTCCTTTATTAGATTGCATTGCATTACTTTACAATATTGCTGAATAAAGGTGAACACAGTCAGCATAATAGCTCTTATACCACTATGCGTCCATGTTGTAATCACATGATTTGTAAATGCTTTATAAACGACGTATTAGATTCATTATTCGACAACACTGCCTCAGTCCAACAACAAAGCAAAATCAGTAGAATAGTGGTTACCGTTTCCGCTTTCCAATAAGAAGGTCGTGAGTTCAATCCCAAGCTCATCCCTTTTTTTTTATTTGTGTAGAACATAATTAATTTAAACAGTAATCATCGATCACATGACTTACGATAATGAATGCATTGATCTAGTTTAAAATATAACCGAGCATCCTTTCTTTCGACTTGGAGATGTGAAGAGGCAACATTGGTCTGTTACTTCACTTGAAAATCAAGCGTATACAGAGCATCACTGTTTTATGGAAGCAGTGATGTCTAATAAACGCTGAATAATCAAACAATGTTGTGGTTGAATAAATTCTCCAGATTTATGTGAACAAAGCCTGAACAGAAGTTATTATTAAAAATAGTACAAGTACTATTAGGCATGCAGTTGAATAAAATGGCCAACAAGTCGTTTCTTCAATAGATGATTGTTTGTTGGGTAGTGATAAGTTGTTGAGCAATGATTTTTCAAACATTGCCGATTTGCCGTTATATATTTTACCAGAGGCATCGTGTTCGGAGTGTTAATTAGCAAATTCGTCCTCTTTCCTTTATTTAACGTCGGTCTCTGTTTCGCAATCAAGTGCCAATCACCGACGGACATTGATTGCCATCCATTGACGGCAATCGAATGTGTAGGAAGGCAGCTTTCACACCTGCGTAGGCATGCTTGGCATACACAGTTTTGCTCACGAACTGCTCATTTGCTAATAACTTTGCACAGAGTTGACGAAACATAGTTCTGTTTGAAGCAGTCGATAGAATAGAGTTTATGTTTCTTATAGATACCGTAAAACGGGGTAACATTGATAGTTTTTTTTAAGTATATTCTAAATATTTGTTATAGCAATGAATGTTTTTCAAATTTTATATTTTTTAAAAAAGTACTGAGGATCCAAGAAATTATTCGTTAGTAGTTTGTTTAATGGAAATTAAAGCATTTCCACAATTTTTTAAGTTTTGTGACTGAACTGCAGTATTTTGATTTGGGGTTACTTTGATAATGCTCGCTGAATGTAGAAAAAAATGAGTGAAACTCAAACAATTTAGCTCTTTAAATATGAAACTTTGAATGCGTATATAATCAGAAAATATAATAAGCAATAAGAATATAGCATTGACTTTGTGATGGCTATCTCGGAAAAACATTTCATAAGTGATGGTTTGAGTGGTTTTCCAAACAGGCTCAAAACACAAAAATGGCTTTTAAATATGTAAAATATGTAACACATACTATATAAAAATATATACGATATTAACGGAAATACCTTAAGCTACAATAAGGAACCAATGTTTCTAATTTGGAAAAAGCGCAGCGAGAAAATTTAATCTTTAAATTAAACTATCAAAGTTACCCGCATTATCAAAGATACCCCCTTTTACGATACGTAAAAAAGGATATTTTAATTCTAGTAATAAACTGTATTTGATTTTGCGTTGCAAAAATGAAGTGAGAAATGCTCGCTGCACATCTTGGACTTTAAGTGTAAAAATTCATTAGTATTGAGACAAATGATAAGATTTACCTACTCTTTGCATGTCTGCAGTAAACTATGATCCTAATCTATCATTTACTTTAAAGAACACTAAATTTCAACAACTGAGTGAAAAGTTATTAACAAATGTGTAGTTGGTGTGTACAACTGTGCATGCCAAGCATGTGCGTAGGATATCGCACCCATTCAACAACACACATGGGCCGGGACCAACGGTTTTACTTCCCTTCCCTTAGGAAGACGTAACCATAGATGTTTATGCCTCAGAAAAATCCCACCTACCTAGGCTGGGATTGAACCCAGACCCATTGGGGTGAGAAAGCAGTCACGCTTACCACTACACCACATTTTAAAAATCAGTGAGTACCACACACTAAATCTACCATGACAGCACTTGGCATTCAAGGAAACGTCTAACAGAATCTATTTACACGTCAAACGTCATTTATCGTAGAGGGCTTTTGAAGCAAATGTTATTTTTCTGCTAAATGATTTGATACAGTATATCTTCCTACGTTCACTTATCAAAACGTTGGTCCATACGACATATTTGCGCCATTTTAGCCACGGACAACTCGTTCAATGATACCACCCGGGAATTCACTTATAATTTGACCTTGGACCGCTCTGCGTCACATTTGGGATGTATTGTTTCTACTGAGGGGCGGGCGAAAACAAAAATCGAGAATTAATGAGCACTGAACACATCACTAGACACGATACATTACCGTCAACAACCTTCGATACGCTCCCCCATAATCGATTCATGGAAATGTATGAAAAGTAAATATTCATTTCATACGGCTTTTGTTATTCCGACATTCAAGCCCACGCATTTTTTTTTCTTCGACTCCTTCAGCATCAGCTCATCGACTAGAGAAAATGTTATCCCGCCAGTAAAAGGATAAATAAATCAGCGCTCTCGATCTGATAGTTACAACATTCATTGCGTTCCAGTGAAATAGGGACATTCGTAGATTACTGTTTTCCACCACGGCCAGTTTGGATCGGAAAACCGCAAACCATATTCTGCTGAGAACGCACCGTACAAGTGTACCTAGCTGGAACCCATCCTATCTCCATACTTCATGGAACCCATTCCAGCGAGACGTGCGGCAGTTAGTCAGCAGTGTCACGTGCTATTTTTCCTATACCATATCAGTCTCGTTCAGCAGCAGGAACGGCACCCATCGCGCACGTACAGGTTCACACAATCACTTGCGACCCACCACCGCCCGATCGCTACTCCACACATCGCGAGTGAATGTAGGTTAGCAAAACAGGCCAGCTTTTCACTGCAGGTTGTTTTGATATGCTTTATGTTTTTTTTGCGTCGCTGTGCTGTTGGAGGCGTTCGCTGGATATGGGATCTGCGAGAAAGAATCGACAAAAAAAAATGCTGTATAGGACCAACCGGAGCACGACAGCAAAGCACTCAAAACATTGAGTAACGAGCGAACGTGTTCAGTGTTTGTGGAAAAGCTCATGTCGAGAGGACGGAAAGGGATTATCCATGAATGATGCGATGTGCTGCGGTACCATTTAGGAGAGGTTGTTTTTTTTTCTATTTAAAAAAACACTGAAGCAAATTGGTTCCATGGATGGTATAAATTTGCGTTATGGGTCATGGAGAATGCCAATATATTTTTTACAACGGGCGGTATTTGGATCAGAAATGCAGAGAATCGTCGTATGAACCTGTAATTGAAGCATAGATGAATGACTAAGCACTCTTCTTTGGATGACCATCGTTATAACTTTCCGACACCAGTTGGAAGTTAGCACCAATCTAATTGACACTCTTCGGTCATTCGTGACGTATCCGGTGATAAGATTTGAACTCGTGAATATAGCGTGAGTGGTAAGGATGTTAACCACTACGCCGAAGCCATCCCCATGTGAAGTATTATCTAGTCAACGGATCTCGTCCATTTGAAAAACACGGTGTAGAAAAAAAAGCATTAACTTTCTCCCCACTGGCGTAACTACGGAGGGCTACGGGGTGCAAAAGCATCCCATAGGATTAGTAGAGCACCCTCTGGAATTTTATTTACAGAGTGATTCCAGACTAATTCACAAATCAATTAATCAATCAAGTTAAGCCTCGATTTAAAATGGTGATCTGAAGATGCATTTTTGATCATAAGGCACGTTTCTAAAAATGTTCAGCCAAATATAAAAAGAAAAAAATGAAAATTGGTTGGTTGGTTGGTTGTTTTTATTAAGGAGATTTTCAGCCAGACGCTGGTTCATGTCTGGCTGAAAATCTCCTTAATAAAGACAACCAGCCAACCAACCATTTTTTTTTTTTTTTAGCTGAAAATTTTTAAAAACGTTCCTCATGATCAAAAATGCATCTTCAGATCACCATTTTAAATCAAGGCTTAACTTTGAAAAGGGCTAATAGAAAAATGTTTAACGTATCTTCAGAAAACTGTTACTCGAACAATGTTTATCCGATCGGTTTGATAACTTCGGCAATGTTTTAGGAAACATCTGAAACTATTTGAAAAAAAAATGCACCCCAAAAAAAATCGCATTTTTTTTCAAATTTAAAATAACAACTTAAAACTTTTTTTTTCTCAAAGAGGAGCTTTATTTTTTAATGTTTTATTATATGTTTTAAGGAACAATGAATGCCACCTATTACATAATAGGTCAAGATGGAGAAATGATGGACAAAACTTATGATTAAAAAAAAACTCAATCTTTTGGAAGAATATGCCAAACTTGGTTTAACTTGGTACCGTACAATGGGGTATCTTTGATAATGCGGGTAACTTTGATAGTATAATAAAAAAAATACTCTCTGCGCCTTTTCCAAATTGGAAACATTGGTTCCATATTGTAGCTTAGGGCATTTCCGTTGATATGGTAAATAGTTTTTATTTTGTATGTGTTCCATATTTTACAAACTTATGAAATGTATTTCTAATATAGCCATCAGAAATTAAATGTCCTTTTCTTATAACTTATAGTGCTTTCTGATTATATACTCATTCAAAGTTGCATATTTCAAGAACTAAATTTTACGCATTTTCTTCTACATTCAACGAGCATTATCAAAGCAACCCCAAATCAAAATACTGATGTTCGGTCACAAGACTGAAAAATAGTACAAATCATTTAATTTCCATCAAGCTTATTACTAACGAATTGACTCAAGGATCATCAGTACATACTTGTTTAAAAAAAATAGAATATGAAAAAAAAAATTGCTGTAAAAAAAATAGAATATACTTCAAAAAACGATCAATGTTACTCCGTTTTACCGTAACAAGTGGCATGGTTTTTAATTAAATTCCTCCATATTGAAGAAGCCAAGTCTGACTCGGAACGAACATTAGAATATAACCTTAATTGATTTACATAGTTGAGACTCTAATTTTAATAAACAAACTAAAGCGGTAATTTTTATACGACAGATGAGGAGATGAAAGAGTTGATAGTTCCGATCAAATCGATTTGTACCTTCCTAAAGTTGTCCTTGCTCGCTTTCCAGTCTCTATATACAATTTTCACACTGCCGTACTTTAACGGAACTATCAATTCTATACTTTCATCTCCTCATCTGTCGAATAAAAATTACCACTTTAGTATGTTACTTGAAATTAGCATCTTCAACTATGTAAATCGTTGACTTCACGCAGAAGTAATACAAAACTTAATTGATTGATGAGCGGTTAAGTGGAATTATTGTATAACTTTTACGTTGATCTTCCATTTAATTCTACTTCTTCTGTATCACTTTCACATTCACCTATTAACTTTCACTAATTCACTGTCACTGTCACTTTAAACCAAAACAGAAACGTACTTCGTTTATTATTTGAAAAATTGTTGATTGTCTAGTCAATTTTTTTGAAATTAATGTCTGAGTTCTTGCCTCTAATGCTTTGATACCCTTGCCAGAATTTATTTGGAGTTGTGATGTTTTGGATATTTTTTTTTGTAATTATCAATCAATGACCTTTGAGTTCTTCTCAGAGATTCTCTTAAATTCTCCTAGGCATTTCGTCAGAACTGCCTAATAATTTCGCCTTTAAATTTCCTAAGTATTAGCCTGAGGCTTTCCTTTCAAAGCCTTTAAAATTCTTTTAAAAATTACTTTCTAGCCTTCTCGGAATTCCTTAAGAATTTTTTACAGAATTCGCTAGGAGTTCAATTCGAAGTAACCTTTTCCCACTTTTTTTTCAAGCTCAAGGTTTCTAAGAGAACATCTTACTAAAGAATGTATTCGATAAAAAATGGCACACCGAAATTCTTCTATAACTTTTGAACCGTATCACATAGGGGCAGAATGGTACTTTTGTTGGACAAAAATCGTAGCGCGCAACCCCTGCATCTAAGAGGTTTGGTGCCTTTGACTTAGTTTTCTAGGTGGTTAAGGACTATCGAAGAACGTCAATATTTTAGTTCTAGATCACACCACTATGTGGCGCCATCTCCAACTTCTTATGGAACTATCGTAACGGAAAAAAATCTTCGGAAAAGTTGTTTGTTTTGACTTTTTAAACAACTATTACGAAGACGTCAAAAACTCACAGCCTACTTCAAGCGAGATATTTGACATTTTTGGTCATTTTCATTGAAAAAAGTTTTTTTTTTCAGTTTTTGTGTATTTTAAACGCAGAAAAAGCATACTCAAATGTTTTGTTGATAAAACCATGCATTTTCACAAGCATTTCTTGGGAAATACTTATTTAGATAAACTATTTTACAGCATATTTCATCAAAATAAGCTGAAACTCATGCAAGCTTCTATGTTACATAAAACAAAAAATGAGCAAAAAGTAGCAGCTCATTTTCAGCTCACAAGCTCTTCAGTGCTTACCGATAACTATTTTGAAGAGCACTGGACCGGGCACTACAAAACATTTTTATAACACAGTGTTGAAAATACTTGATTTTCATAAATAACAAAAAAAAACTTTTTTTTTTATACATTCCACATTGTCTCTACGTGACATTTCAAAAAACAGTTATTGTTTTTTAAAAATGGTCTGCGTCACAAGAAGAGAAGTGTTCAATCTCTTGAGTGAAAATATAAATCTTTCATGGAAGCTCAGGTATAAATATGTCTGTGAGATTACAAACGTCCACTTTAATTGGGGTAAACCCTGAAATCTTGAAGCTTATAAGAAAGAACGTTATAAGGTGTTGTGGAGAAATAAACAAGAGATGGGAGAAAAGTGGTCGTATCATGGAACATTTTGAAAAGAGTAATGAGCTGTGGATGAAAGGATGTCTAGACGTGGGAAGATCGGAATCGATTAACGATATATCTGTGCAATCAAGTAAGTGGCTGCATCAAGATTATTAAAACATGGATAATGTACAAGGTGAGTACGGTTGCCATCTTCGCGGTCAGTGTTTTTCGTCACTGAGAATTTCTTGTAAAAAATTAACTACCAAAATGTACATGTCTCTGGTTAAACGTTTGATAATTTGACATTAATGCTGTGTATTTTGAGAGAAGCTACGGTCTGAAATCGTTACAGACAATTTTGGTTATTTTGTTTTGCTAGTATACAAAACAAATATATAACATTTGTTGAAAATATCAAATTAGCTTTTATTTTCATCTTATGAAAATTTACTTTACTGAAGTAGACGGAAATATTTTTCAATTATTTTGTTTTAAATAAATATTGTAATCATTGCTGATCAATTATGTTTGTCAATTATTTGATGTTCTGCTTCAAAATAAGAAAATCCTAGATATTTATTTCAATCGTGGGGAAGCATCGAAACTTCAATCAAAAGTTATGTAAAGAAAAGAACAAATGATTAATCAATTACGATTTCAGATCGTCGTCGTGGCAGACCTCCGATTCTATTTGAGGAATGCTCGAACCGTTCGAAGCGAAGGAAAGTCGCTAAACTGCGATCAGATGTTCCTACTTCAGTTCTGTCGATGGCTACAGAAATGAATCTTCGATCGGAAGGCAGAAATTCCGAGGCAGGTTTGCTTAAAGCAGCTCTGGGAAATTCGACTGTTCAAGCATCTCAAATTGAAGCTGCGTGGGATAAATCCAGGAACGAGACAAGCATAAGGCTTTATGATCCCATGGAAGCATTGGCATTGTTAGTAGATGCAGACTTGTCAAGGCAAGCTTACCAGTTATTAAAAGTACAAGCCAAACAAAGTGGAGCAAATCTGTATCCATCATACAAAAAAGTGCAGAGTGCGACCGGTGTGATACTATTTTACGAGCACTGTCCTGTGGGTATGCTATTAATGTGGAGACCTTCCGAACATTCGCTTTAGATACAGTAAAACTTTGTGTAAAGCTCTACAGTTGGTATCCCATGCCAGCAAGCGTGCACAAAGTGTTTATACACGGATTCAATGCAATCGAAATTGCATTACTACCAATCGCCATGCTGACAGAGGAAGCACAAGAGGCCCGAAATAAGGATTTCCGAAATTTCCGGGAATGGAAGAGCAGACACACTAGTCGGAAGGATACAATGAGGGATATTTTCAACAATTTAATTATAACTTCTGATCCTGTTTTGTCATCGATGAGAACTCCCGTGATCAATAAACACAGGGATCTCAAACCAACCATGGTAGCACTTCTGCAGCTACCAAATGATGCAAACAGTGTCAATGATATAGACGATAGTGATGATAATGACGATGATATTGCTGAAGATTAAATTTTATTTTATAATATAATAAATGTTACAGATGCATATTATGTATATTTTATTTCTACTAAAACACAAAGATTTTTAAGGATTAAACAAAAAAAAATTTGCTTCAAGGCTTACTTGATTATTTTGGTATGTCATGTAGAGAGAATAGTAATCCACAAGAGCAATGTAGTTTTTTTTTTTGTAAATCTAGTATTTTCAACACAGTGTAATAAAAATGCCTTGTAGCGCACTGTTCAGTGCTCTTCAGGATATCAATCGGTAAGCATTGAAGAACTTGTGAACTGAAAATAAGCTGCTACTTTTTGCTCATTTTTATTTTATGGACCATTGAAGTTTGTATGAATTTTCGATTGTTTTGATGAAATATGCTGTTAAATCATTCACTTTAACAAGTATGTCACAAGAAATGCTTGAGAAAATACATATTTTTATTGAAAAAACATTTAAGTATATTTTACCTGGGTTTAAAGTACATTAAATCGAAAAAAAGGGGTTTCAATTAATATTACAAAAAATGTCAAATATCTCGCTTGAAGTAGGCTGTGGATGTTTGACGCCTTCGTAAAAGTTGTTCAAAAAGTCAAAACAAACAACTTTGCCCAAGAAACTTTTTTGCTATGATACTTCTATAAAAAGTTAGAGGTGGCGCTACCTCAATGGCGTGATCTAGAACTAAAATATTGACGTTCATAGATAGTCCTTAAGCACTTGAACAACTATGCCCAAAGCACCAAATCTCTACGATGCAGGAGTAGCGCGCTACGATTTTTGTCCAACAAAAGTACCATTCTGCCCCTATGTTCGTATGAGTAAAAAACCTAAACACTGGAGTGAATTTTATTCATAGTGTATTGTTTACATCTGTCAAGTTTCCTAGTTGTTCATTCAGTAGTTCCAGTCATGTCATCGAAGCAAAAGATTGTCCGTGAAACAAATTTTTGTTTTTACTAAATAAATCCAGAGGCGTCCCACCGATGGATCGCTAAAAAGCTTGGAATTGCAAATACAACTGTGTCTCGTGTGATAAGAACTTTCAAGGAGCGTCTGAGTGCCCAAAGCAAGAAGGAATTGGTCGTAAAAGTGGTCCAGTAAAATTGCCAAGAAAGTGGTGCAACAGTCCAAGAACCGTGCAAACATATCAATTCGAGATGTCACTTAAATCCACGAATCTCTCATTTTATTTGCCAAACTTTCATAGCGAATCTAGACAAACATAGTGTAGTACTAGAATTTTGACTAAAATGGGGTACGCTAATCGATTTTCTTGGGACCAGTAGGTTAGTTAATTAGTGAGCCAATTTAAATCCGTTACATTCAAAGTGTTTTTTTTTTATGTTACTTCATACGCGAAGTTAACGATTTTCAGAGTTGGTTGGAAATGCTAACATGAAGCTTTAGTGTGATGATTTATTAGCTAGAGAATGATCTTTAGAAGAGGGTAGGTGGATAGTTCCGTTAGAGTACGGCAGTATGAAAATTGAATAGAAGTTGAAAATGAGCGAAGGGCCATTAATGCGTCAGTTTTTCAAGATAGACGCACATTTTTGCCTAACCCGTACGATGTACGCGGGGACTTGAAGTATGTCTCCAAGTCCACAGGCAAAAATGTGCGTCCCTCTTTTTGCTCATAAACTGACTGCGGCTGTGGAATAGTTCTAGCGACGTTTTCATCACTACCTAAAGCCCCACGTTGCGAGAGCATTTCCAGTCGATGGTGTGTTATAATGCAGTTCTTCTTTACCCAACTATTGTGTTGTTCCTCTCGTCATGACCAACGTGATCATCTCAGAGAGAAAGCAGTAGGGTGATTGTTGCGTGCTGTACCATCATCAGCATTGTTGACGGCTACTCCCGCCTTGAGTTGTTACATTCAAATCCGTTAGTTTCCACCAGTTGGATCAACTCTATTTCGGCCTGATCCAGCATCCTGCCACTACGCTCAAATTCACCGGAACTTCGCTCAACTGAAATATTCTGGGCAATTATGAAGCCGGAACTTCCCAAAACTATTAAAACAGTCCTGATATTGAAGAAAATTTGTGTAAAAACAACAAAAACACTGGGAACATCGGTTTTACAAAATTTGATGGATGGGGTGAAAAGGAAGCTGCGGGCATTCGAGATGGGAGACGAAATTGAATTAAACAAATTGTTAAATCATAATTTATTAGTAGTTTTTTTATACGCTTTTATTAAGGAGACTTTCAGCCCTGGGCTGGTTGATCTCCATTAGTAGTTTTTCATTCCCTGAAAATTTCAAGAAAATTCGATAATCGGTTTAATTTTGGTGAATAAATATGAGTGTGCTATTTTTATTGAAAACACCCTCTACTGACAGCCTTCGGAGAATTTTCATGATTCTGTAGCTTGGAAAACCGCTTAAGTATTAATGAGGTCTTGAAAATCTTTCAAGATATCGAATTTAAAAATATAATTTTTTTTAAGAACTCTTAAAATCAGTTACAGTTTGGTAGAATCAATATTTTTAATGATTCGTGATCTAATTTTTTTTTTTTTCAAGATCTAAAACCATAAATTTGCTGTCGATGTAATGAATTAAGAGGAATGTCACGAAACATCTTTTGTTCTTCTTCGCATTTCAAGCTTATTTCTTATCGCATATTAATTATTGGGTGCTCTAAACTTAGTGTTCTACATGCACTTAAAAATATAAATTGAGAGCCTCCGATTCCTGTACCATTTTTGCATTAGTATAATAATGTAGCAAGTACAATCATTCTCTATCCCCAGGGAAGTAGAGAAATTTTCCTACCCGAAAAATTCCTTTGACTGAACCGGGAATTGAACCCAGCCACCTCCAGCATGGTCTTGCTTTGCAGCTGCGCCATTATCGACTGAGCTAATGGGGGGGGGGGGGGGAGGGGGGTTCGCTAAACAAAAAATATTTGAATTGTCCCTTTAGCTCGTCTTCCTTGACTGTTTTTATCACCTCTTAACTACGGTGCTGAGTGTGGCCCGCCCTTTACGTAGAAACTTGCAATATTGTCCACCATAAACCTTGAGCTAAGCACCACTAGTTAAAGAGAATACATTCAGCTGCTTGAACGTCAAGCAGTACAGTTCGGTCTTTGCTCGCTCTGTCGAGTTGTTCGATTAATCTATAGTTTGTTACAAACGTTCGCAGATATACTGCACGTCGCGTCGTCAGTAGTGTCGGTCGCATCGCGTGATGGGAAGACAGCGCTCTCGTAGCAGACTCCGTGAACAAGCGGAGAAGAAGAACAGTGGTGAGGGTAACTCGGTACCTACCTCAAATAGGTACGCTACTCTGCCCACCGATGTTGGAAATACCAACCCAGTCCCGGTAAAGCGGACGAAAAAGAGGAAGAAGAACCTAGGACAGTCCGATGGTACGAGCGGACGCGACGATGTTACCGTGACGAACGCCAGCGACATCGGTGATTTCGGCGACGCCGTCGAAACCGAGAATTCTGCCGGCCCGAGTGCGGTGAAAGTCAAGCTTCCTCCACTGGTGGTGAAGGTAGTCCCACTCAAGACGCTCATTGGCGATTTCGCATCGCTGGGCATCGCAGCTGAGTACAAGATCAGCAGGATCGGTACTAAGGTGATGCTCCGGACGAAAGCGGAATACGAAATCGCAGTCAAATTCCTGAAGGATTCCAATGCGGAATACTTCACGCACGACATCCCCGGTGAAAAGCCCTTCAAGGTAGTCATCAGGGGTCTACCGGATGTTGATCCCAAGGCGATCGAAGAAGAACTCAAGGACCGGTACAAGCTGGCCCCAATTGCTGTCTTTCGGATGACGAGGCGAGACGAAAACGTGAAGACGTACCCGGATTGTCTTTTCCTGGTGCACTTCCAGAAGGGAACGGTGACGCTGAATGCGCTGCAGGCTATCCGCTCAATCTACTCCATAATCGTACGATGGGAGCCATACCGTGGCGGCCATCGCGATGTGACCCAGTGCCAACGATGTCTGAACTTTGGACACGGCACTCGCAACTGCAACATCAAGCCACGCTGTAGCAACTGCGCTCAAGAACACGCCACTTCCAACTGCCCTGCGGATGGAACCGTGGCGTTAAAATGCGCCAACTGTGGTGGTGCTCATCAAGGTTCCGACAGACAGTGCTCCAAACGCGAGGACTTCAAACGCATCCGAAAACAGGCGGCAACTAACAACCAACCAGGACGCAAGAAGGACAAAGTCCCGGCATTTCGGACGGAGGATTTCCCGCCCCTTCGTGCTCCTCAGCAAAGGCAAGTGAATTCGCGGGTGCATTCCGCTCAAGCAACTTCCGGTGATTCTGCTGGCCAAAGCTCTCCATCCCCCCCTGGATTCTGGAGACAACCAACAGCGCAAAACAACAACCCCGATCTGTTCTCAGCGGATGAACTGATGGAAATCTTCGTCAACATGTCCGGTGCTCTTCGTAAGTGCCGCAATAAGCCCGAACAGATCCAAGTGCTCGGTAAGTTCATCATCCAGTATGGCGTCTAAACCGCTAAGTATCGTCACCTGGAATGCTTGCTCTGTAAGAGCAAAAGAGATTGAGCTTGCCGACTTCCTCCGCAAGCACAGCATCGACGTGGGCCTTCTAACCGAGACCCATCTAAGGTCCGGCGACAGCTTCTGGTTGCCTGACCACAACATTATCCGGCTTGATCGCACCAGCTCCAGGGGGGGTGGTGTTGCGGTCGTCGTCAAGAAAGGAATAAAATACCACACTCTGTCACATATCCGCACCTCTATCATCGAGGCCCTTGGTGTGGAGGTGGAGTCGTCGACTGGATACGTCCAGTTCATCGCCGTCTACTGCCCTCGACAGTGTGCCGCCAGCAGTGGACTAGCGGCTAAATTCAAAAAGGACCTTTCCACCATCACCCGTAACGGTTCCCGCCTCGTAGTAGGAGGAGATCTAAACGCTCGCCATGAGGCCTGGCTTAACTACAGGCAGAACCAGAACGGTCGTCTGCTGTTCGACCACTCACAGCATGGGCTGTACTCCGTTTGGTTTTCGGATGAGCCAACATTTATCTCACCGGCGGGCAACCCATCGACGCTAGACCTGTTCCTGACAAATATCGGCTTGTCCAAGCCGGTAGCCTTGAACGAACTCAGCTCCGACCACCAACCGGTGGTGTCTGAACTGGGCTGCAACGTGGCTCCTGCTTCAAGCCTGCGCAAGGACTATCATCGCGTAAACTGGGCCCAGTTTGGACGCGTGGTAGACAGGCACATCATCGACAACCCGCCGCTTGATACCGTGGAGAACATCGACCGAGCGTTGGAGGGACTCCACCAAGCCATAACCGTGGCTGACGAGGCGTGCGTCCGACGAGTTCCTGTGAGGGGTAAGTTTATTGCTATTGATTCCCACACCCAACTCTTAATTCGCCTGAGAAATGTTCGTAGACGCCAGTTTCAGAGGACTGGAGATCAAGCGGTGAAACGTGAAATGGCCGATCTGAACAAGGAGATTGCTTCCAGAATGGTCTCACTCCGGAACGAAAGTTTCGGGCGGCTTGTCCAGAATCTGGACGACCGCTCCAGACCATTCTGGAAAGTTGCCAAGGTCTTAAAGACGCACCCTAAACCCATTCCGCCACTAAAAGATGAAAATGATGACGATCGGCTCATAATAACCCCTCAGGAGAAAGCAAATGCGATTGGTGAGCATATTGCCAAATCGCACTTGCTTGGCTCCAACATCCAAAGTCCGCTCGAAGGTCAGGTTGAGCAATGCGTACTCAACCTCGATTCCTCCCCTTGTGCCATCCCTCCGGAGGATAGAATCACAGTGGAACAGATTTGCTCAGCGCTGAAATGCACCAAAAACATGAAGGCCCCCGGGTTTGACGGAATATTCAACCTAGTGTTGAAAAATCTCAGCATGAAGGTTCACTCTCTGCTGGCTGCTGTCTTCAACAGATGCTTGGAACTGCACTACTATCCAAGTATCTGGAAGACAGCGAAAATCATACCTATCCGCAAACCCGGGAAGGACCCAACGCTAGCTTCAAGCTACAGACCAATCAGCCTCCTTTCAGCGCTGAGCAAATTGTTCGAGAAACTCATTCTCAATCGTTTGCTCAAGTTTGTCGAGGAAAATAACATTCTCCTTCCGGAACAGTTTGGGTTCAGAAAGGGGCACTCCACCAATCACCAGCTAGTGCGGGTGATGAATAACATCCGAAGTAACAAAGCTGTATCCAAGTCCACAGCCATGGCATTGTTAGACGTTGAGAAAGCGTTTGATAATGTCTGGCACAATGGGCTTGTATACAAGCTTTGTAACTTCAACTTTCCATTACATCTGGTTAAAATCACCCGTAGCTACCTCCAGCAAAGGTCGTTTAAGGTATCGTTGAATGGTTGTCTTTCCGACACGTTTTCCATCCCAGCAGGAGTCCCGCAAGGCAGTCTGCTTGGCCCCTTGCTTTACAGCATTTACACTTCCGACATTCCTCCCCTTGGAGACGGTTGCGTGTTTTTCCTGTTCGCAGATGATACCGCAATAGCCGTCAAAGGAAGGATGCCTCGCGAAATAGCCAACAAACTTCAACGATGCCTTAACGCCTTTGCTGATTATGCCACCACGTGGAAAATCAAAATCAATGCCACCAAAACACAAGCGATCATGTTCCTCCATCGGCAATCGCCCAAACTGAAACCGGCTCCCTCTTGTACTGTAATCATGGATGGCACAAGGGTTGAGTGGTCCGCCGAAGTAACTTATCTCGGGATGTTGTTTGACGAAAAGCTCCTATTCCGCTCGCATGTGGAGAAAACCGTAGTCAAGTGTTCCGCCTTAGTTAGGTGTCTGTATCCGCTGATTTGCCGCAGATCCCGCCTCACAAGGGTGAACAAACTGGCCGTCTACAAACAAATCATTGCACCTGCGATCCTCTACGCAGCTCCGGTGTGGGAATCATGTGCACAGACTCACAGGAACAAAATTCAGGTAGCTCAGAATAGAGTGCTGAGGATGGTTCTTGATCGTCCTTTCGACACTAGAATAACAAATTTACATGAAGAAGCAGGCATTGCCAAAATTGATTCCAAAATTAACGAAATTAAGACTAAATTTGCACAAAAATGTAATTTATCAGAACATACTTTGATAAGCAATTTGTATATAGTAGATTAGGTGTATATAGTAGTTGTAGGTTAGTTGTAGTTGTAAATAGTAGTTATAAGTAGTCTCCTTTTTCCAATTCAAATCAAACCAATCCCACCAAGGTGGTTATACTTTAAAATAGGCCTGATAGGACTAGGAACTGTAAATAATAATTAAAATCTCAAATGTACTAAAGTTGAAAAGACGCATCTGTGTCACTTAAAAAATTCATACATGTAAACCACACAATCACAAGAAATAAAGATCATTTAAATGGCAAAAAAAAAAATGGCACTAGTTAAAGACATTATCTGCTTGATCGTCAAGCAGTACAGTTCGGTTTTTGCTCGCTCTGTCGAGTAGTTTGAAAGTTTCTAGTTTGTTCCAAACGATCGCAGTTTAATCACCGGTTGGAAACTAACGATTTAAAATTGGCTCACTACTTGACTAGCCTATTGGTCTCGAGCAAATCGATTAACGTACCCCCCCCCCCCCTCCATTCTAGTACTACACTATGTTTGTTTTGATTCGCTATGAATGTTTGACAGATAAGGGCTCCTGGATTTTCCTATGTTTCGAGGGGTGCATCGATTGGCTTGGGACCGAAGAGAGTACCAGAGCTGAGACAAAATGTTCAGCACGTTTCTTCGGGACCTTCTGGTCTTACCTCTATGGTTTAATTGGAAGGTACCTCTATGGTTTAATCGCGTCGTTGGTATTGTCGGCCGCTTCGTGTGATGGGAAGACAGCGCTCCCAGAGCAGGCTCCGAGAGAAAGCGGAGAATAAGAACAGCGATAAGGGTAGCTTGAGTGTACCTATTTCGAATAGGTATGCTACTCTTCCCACCGATGTTGCGAATAAAGAAAAATCATTACCAGTCCGATGGTGCGAGTGGACGGGACAATGCTACCGCGACGAACGTCAGCGTCATCGGTGATTTCGGCGACGCCTTCGTCAATGAGAATTCTGCCGGCCCACTATGGAGCATTTTCATGCAACCAGGCGGTCAAAAATATTTCTATCATTTTTTCACAATTTCTGCTATTATTCTTGCTTTGTTTCATCAATATAAGGTGTGCGTTATCACTTTTCAACATTTTCACTACCAACTTTTGAAAAGGGCCTAACTTTTGATTAATTAAAATTTAATTTTTACGATTTTATAACGGTTACAGTTTCAAGCTTGTTTTCAGAGAATAAAATCTATTGAACAAAGACAACCTACCATGGTTTTATTGGGGGGAACACCGTAAAAAATAAAATAAAACCCTTTTTTTTTTGGAAATATATTTATTTTTTTCAACAAATCTTCTGTAAAAAAAATACAAAAAGCCATGATACAATAATCAAAATCAAATATGTTTCAACGAATTTCTTATTATTCCTCTGTTACAATATCATCATGAACAAATTTTTCTTCAATTTCATCGACTGTTTTCATAAGTTCCTCCAAGGCATTGAAGTTATTAGTATCGACTGCTGAATCACTTACAGAATTTTCAAATATCATGAAACTTTTCACGATGTCGGGATAATCCAGGGATACTTTTTTCTTTCGTCTTTTTGCCATCCAAATGGAACTGATCAGTGGGTCCGATTCATTAATGGCACGAATAAAGACATCATGTAAATTTTCAACTCTTGGTCGTTTTCTTGCATGATGGGTTCGATATTTTTTCAATTGTTAATGTTGACTTTCTGCTACCTCTTCCGCTAATGAACCAAGTGGTGCTGATTATTTCTCCGGCATGAGCGAGAACTTTATGCACGGTTGCAGGAATTTTGTACCAATCATACAATTTAAGATAGAGCCTATATGTTTCCTTGCAATATGCATCAATTTTTTCCGGATATATTGGCTCTTGGCAGTTAATAGCAATTAATATATTCCGGAATCTGAAAATTAACTCTTCATCAATGTTCAGCACGGAGCTTAAAAGCTTGGGATTTCCAAATGCTCTTCGACAAACTTTTCCTGTAGTAGTGGTACCTGCTCCATGCGATCGTGGTTGATCTACTCTTACTCCAAATTTTTCGTAAAGCTGTGTCGTCACATGTTTTTTTCTTTGTTCATATAGTTCTTTGAACGGTTTCGTTACCTTCCATTTTTTTATATCCATTCTGTATGCAATATGCAAAAGGCATTCGAAAAATCGTATCCAAGCATGAAGTGGAGTTATGCCGTAATGCAAGGCTTCTTCGTTTGATATAAATCCTTTCTCGCATTTCTCTGCATCATTCATTACATTTGGTGTTGCCCCACATATTGGACAATTCTGCATCGACGAATTTCCAGTGATATAAGTTAAGACTTTTCCGTCTATCATACTGAGGACAAAATCAAAATCAACAAGTATAAACTTGTCGTTTGAGAGTTCAATTTTCACTGGCATTAGTTCACTCATTTCTTTTTCTACATCCTGTTTTGTAGCCAGAATAACTTCTTTACTCTCTTTAATGAATTTAAGGATGAATGGCCTACAAAATCGAATACTTTGAGGCATGGGATTAAACCACATAATTTCCTTTCGATCATTGTACATGAACAACTGAATTGTTGTTAAAGTGGACGAAAATACATCTGAATCGTCCTGACATCCTTCTGGTAGCACTTGATGATCCAGTTGATCCGTCCATACCCCAGCTACATAGAAGAACCAGTTCCGTAGAAACTAGATCGTTGCTATCCATATACTCGTTGAGCTCTGCATCAATTATTTGGACGATTCGTTTCACTGTATTTTCCATTAGCGCCTGGAGTTTCACTTTTATTTTCAATGCACTTTCTTCGATGAATTCACTAGGAGGGGCGCATTTTTTTTTCACTGCTCCGATCACATAGTAAGGTGGAAATCTTGAAGGTGATTCACTATGTATTACTTCGTATTGAAACCTACTCAATCCAGCCTCGATAAGTACACTAAAAGCCTCTTCTGGTGACATCATTCCTCGTTGATCAGTTAGTTGAGCCAGCATGGTTTTAGAGCTTTTTTGTTTTGTTTTTTAAATATGCCCAATAACTTTAACTATATTAAAATCCTTTCGATTATAAGCGGTCCGTCTTGCAAATAACAAAGCTTTCTCGATGGTATCGAATTTTGGATCAACTGCTTCTTTATCGATGACGCGACGTTTTCCTCTTTCACTCAAATCCAAGAAAGGTTTTGAAGGTCGTCCACGTTTTGTTCCCGAGGCCGAGGTTGAGGCAACACATTGCTCCTGTTCGATGAATTCCTCGATGCCAAATTTTCCATCAAGCCAATTCCGAAAATACGACTCAAATCGCTCTTTCGTGCGATTAGCTTCATGCCATTTGTTGATGTATTTAGTAACGATTTTATGGATCTTTTCATCGAGACGTTTACGTTTTTCCACCGAGATGTTATAATTTTCACAAATGAATTCAATGGCTCTGTGAACATTGTCACTATGGCTTAATATTGCGTCTAATAGATTAATAATGGTTCTATTATCCATGCTCACACTTGGTCTCAACCGTAAATTTGAATTACACTGTAGTAGTTTAAATAAAAGCTACACAAAATACACTATGGCTTCAAATTGACACTACAGTAGGTTAAGTACAGACTTAGGTATAAATTGAACTCATCCGCGCATATGCGTAGGTACATACTTACGCATATGCTTCTATAATCGTCATAACCCAGGTACTTACTTTAGAATAAAGCATAAACGAATGTAGTTTTACGTTCATCCAACAGTGAACTTTATGATAATTATGACTTCTTTTTGTACAAAAGCTTAAGCCCTTTTAAAAGTTGATCATGAAATATTAGAAAATGTTCTTTAACAATATATTTCGACTATACCAGCCGAATATAAATCCAAAAGTTGCAAAATAATTGTTGAAAAAGTTTGTTTCCAAGCCGGCTCTTGTACAATTTGAAATCTCCCATAATAACCGAAAATTTTCGAATCGCTTATATTTCCAATGGGGCGGATTGGTTCAGGCAAACTCTTCAGTACTTGTTAGAGTACACTCAAAACTTCATCCAGAGCTGAGAATCAGCCTGGGAATGTGCGAGACTCGAAATTTTGTGATCAATAAAGTTAAATTTTCATTAATTTTAATCTATTTTTATTTTTAAATTTGTTTGTCTCCATCAAATTTCCAAATGAATTTTATTTTCGGAAAGCTTATTAAATTACCTTTCCAACGATATATAATGATGTGTTAGTTATATGATAAATAGTGGATGAAATTTTATTTGAGTGGTAGTGTATTTTTGAGGCAAAATTTGTACTTTTCTTACTCTTTTTTGACTTTGACATCCGATATCTCAGAAACAAAAACTGCTAGAAGCTTGAAACTTTCAGATTCTCTTAGTTGAAATGTTTACTATCGACCCAAAATAACGAAATAAGGATTAGTGAAAGTCGATTTTTTGATTTAGGAATATGGTTTCTTAAGGAAAGTTGCTTCATATTTTTTGTTCAATCTTTTTATGTTCGTAAAATTAGGGTGGTCCATAAAATTGGTGAATTAAGTATACAAACTTTTTTATTATTTGAGATAGACCAAAGCAGTGTTCTAAACAGTTGTAGAACAATCAATTCAAAGCATTTTTGTTGAAGACACATTGTTTTTATCTCTTATGGTTCATGAGTTATGATTTTTTTAAACAAACAGGTTAGGGTGGCTACTAAAATCGGTTTTCTTTGAATATCTTTTCATGCGTTAATTTTTCGTAATAACATTGTTCTGATTACATTTAGAACTTTTGATGACGCATATTTTTGCTCAAGAAACTAGGTTACTATATTTTTTGATTAGAAAGTTAAAGGCTATTTTCTTCGAAAAAATGACTCTTTTCAATTGGCAATATCTCAAAATGGAGCAAACTAATTTTCAAACATTTACTTTCATTGGAAACATCTTTTTTTTTTCTTTATTATAGAGATTTTTAGCTATATGGCTAGTTCATCTCTTTATTGGAAACATCGTTTTTTCTTCATTTTTGGTAAAAATAAACAGCAAGAGCTTTTTCTGTTTAAAGCATTTAATTTAATTTAAAAGAAGTAATATTTTTCAGCAAAAACTAGCCATAACTTTTCAAATAAAACAGATATCAACTTAACAAAAATATGCGTCATAAAAAGTTCTTGAGTCATAAAAAGTTGTCTAGCATAAAAATTTCACGAGAAATGAACGTATAAAAATATATTTAAAGAATGCTGATTGTCTAGGGGCCACCCTAACCAGCTTGTTAAAAAAATATAACTCATGAACCATAAGAGATAGATATATGGTGCGTTTGTGTATGTGTGTGCGTGTTGACGTGCTTAGAAAAAGGCATTGTGAAGCTTGCTACAGTATACACCGCAGATTATATAACTTAGAAACGGATATTTTCCAAAGAACACTTAACTTGTTTTTCCTAATTTCAACACTTTTCGCAAAAAAATCGCAAGACACATAAAAGCCTATCTGAAAGTTAATTTTTCTAGCTATCTTTTGATTACTAAATTGTTAGAGAAACTTATTCTCAATCGTTTGCTTAAGTTTGTCTAGGAACACAACATTCTCCTACCGGAACAGTTCGGATTCAGGAAGGGGCACTCCACAAATCATCAGCTGATGATGAATAACATCCGAAGTAACAAACTATCCTAGTCCACAGCCATGGCATTGTTAGACTTTGAGAAATCGTTTGACAATGTCTGGTACAATGGGCAATGGGCTTTGTAACTTCGACTTTCCTTTGCATCTTGTTAAAATCACCCGTAACTACCTTCAGCAAAAGTCGTTCAGGGTATCGTTGAATGGCACGCCCCAACGTCCACACAAAATACTCTCCAGAGTTATAATCTTGTAACCAAACTTGGAAGCAGAGTTGCAAGTGATTTTGATCGATTATCTTCATCAACTTTCTCTTTGAAAAAAAAAACTACTACACATTTGGTACGCCTACAATTCAAAACGGAAAGAGTTAAGATTATGATCGATTAATTAAAAGAACTAAATGCTCTTCACATTTATTCCGTCCACTAGCGGTCCTACGTCAAACTCCCGTTTGTGCCCCTAGGCACTGACACTTCTACTTTTTTTTAAATAGATTTTTAATAGTTATTGTTCATGAAAATGAGTTTTAGTCACTGCTGATATTCGACAGGCGTGTTATTTGTTATTCAAGTGATTTTCACAACACTGACCAGAAGTCGCTATCTTGATTCAAAATGGTGTCAATAACCGACAGTTGATCACAAACCCTAGCAAACATGTCCAGCAATAAAATTATCTCTTTTCTACAATTTGAGTTTTTCATGTTCTACGACCCAAAGTTAGTACAAACGTTATAGTTTATCATCTTGATACAAACTTTTGCCTCTTGGAAAACATCACCATTTTTCATGATTTTCCGACTCTGAAAGTTCTTCCAAACAAGTGTCAAAACATTGAGTTTTGTACTTTGACTATATGTTTTAGTATTACTTCTGCGTGAAGTCAGCGATTTACATAGTTGAAGATGCTAATTTCAAATAACAGACAGTAGTGGTAATTTTTATACGATAGATGGAGTAGATGAAAGTATAGAGTTTGATAGTTCCGTTAGAGTACGGCAGTGTGAAAATTGCATATAGATAGTAGAATAGCGAGCTAGGACAACTTTTAAGGAAGGTACAAATCGGATTTTTATTTTGCAAGGTCTTCGAAAACCTCAAAACGAATTTTTGCCCCTCCTTAATCTAATGCGGGTTTCAACGTTCAACGTCCTCACGTGATGGCAAGCCTAACAACTCGGGGATGTCTTCCTTTCCTGACAGCTGACGCATTTGCCCTGAAATAATTTCCGGAAGCCGTCTAGCAACTTCCCAAAGCCCTCAAGCGCTCAAAATGGACACCGCAAGCACCCGTAAAAGTTCTAATCTCTTTTCGTCCGCCGCCCCGCATCCTCGCTTAGGTAAAGTCGTCCCATCCCATAAATGAGTAATACTTGTCGGCAAAGCTGCGGAAACGGATTTATCATCGTGACATTTTCGATGGCTCCTCGTGGACTAGAAGATCTACGTACGTACACAAACACACACACACAATAGCAGCAGCAAGCGGAGGCCCGTAGAGTCTCGAGGGGACAAGAAATTTATGCTAATTGGGCCAATTGACTGAATTATCGCTCCCCAGAACGTTAGGAACCGGGCGTGGGGGGCGGAGAGGGATGTTTTCTTCCAAGTGTTAAAACTTGCTCCTCCGGTCGCCATCGGTTGCCGATAAGCGTCATCTGTCGGTGGCGTGACACCAAACTGATTACCGGCTGCCTGCCAGGCTGCCGCCGTGGTGGGAAGTAATACACGATTCGGGGAAAGTATCTGGGTTTCATTAAAAGTTGGTCCCTTTTCCGAAAAAGTGGATTCGGTGGAGGGTTGTCTGAAGTGGTGGAGAGGGCGTGTTTTATTTGCATAATTATTAGCATGAGGGGGGTGGGGCCGGGCAGCCAGTCGTTGCCCGCTGATGACGTAGACAGAACGAACCTATCATCGAAATGGTTCCACCGGAGGACCGGCCGTGTCGACAATGGCATGCCCAGCGGGTGGTTTCATATAGAGCATATCGGGTGGCAGTTGAACGTGACGAATGTGGGTGGGCCTGGGGGGTGGGGAGTCGGATGAAGTTGTCAATTATCATTAGAGCCTCGGTATTTTCCACACGCTGATAAAAACGAATTATGGCCGTAATACGAAGAATGTTCGTGCCCAGCGGCAAAGTTTTGCGGCACACAGAATGACTCGATCCGATTGTGAAGTTGGCTTTTGTGATTTTGGTATGAAATGATATTAACTCAATTTTCGCCGTGGTTTATCCCGGGAAAACAATTTAATGATTGTGCGTGGTTTGAAGCGAATATTGATTTATGTTCCGGCTGTGACTGTCACGTGGAATTAAGTGAGTTTTTATTGGAGTGGGTTTTAAGCTTTTGAAACTTCAAGAGACTCTACTTCCTCCGGTGTTAGCATGTCAAAAAACGCATAATTTATTGGGTGTATTGCTTATAGTAAAAGCTCGAAACGATTTAATTGTCTAGTTGCCAAAAGCAATCAAAAGGACCTTTTCGGTTAAATGGAAATTTGTTACACGAAAAAAGGTATAATATAGCAACCAGTTTCCAGGTGGTCCGCAGATTGAGAAAAAATTGCGCATAGTCGTTGAACGTCGTTGCGGGTTGTTTTAACCTGTTCTAACTGAATGAACCCGAAGAAGCTTGGAAAGCGAGGGAACACCGCGTGTTTGCGTTTTGGGTCAAACCTCTTTTCATCAAATTGAAAGCACGATAAACCAAATAATGATATCCAAACAAAGCGTGGCTCTCCAGTGCTCCGAGAACCTAAGTCAACAGTCGTTGTTTGTATGTGTGTGTATGTGTGTGTATGTATGTGGGTGCTACCGCCAGTCCCAGTTTGAAGGATATGGAGAAGAATCCACAAGCACTCAACGCCAAGAATGATTTTAGTAATCTGCCACTCCGGTGTGCGGTAACAATTTTTTTCCTTTAAATGAGATTAGAGGGCTTTAAATTAGATGCCTCCGGTCACCGTTATATTTTATCTTTAAAAAAAAATGCAATCTAAAAATTATAAACACTTTTTCTAGTGGTTAAGCCAGTAGTGACTAAAATGTGCCCCGCAGGCTGCAAGTGATGCCTGGATCTTTGTGATGCTACAAACTCAACACGAATTGGTTTTAATCATCATGAATGTATGGCTTAAGTAAGGCCGGAACAAATATCAAGTTTTTCTTTTGTCACCCCCCCCCCCCCTTCAAAATTTTGGATTTCACCAAGGAAGAAATAAAATAAAACTTTCAGTGTACATTTATTTTTCGCAAATTCATTTAGGTATGGATACTCGCTTTGCTAGATTTTATTATGTTGTTGTTGTTGTTGTTGTTGTTGTATCACCTTGTTCTTTTAAAGAATTTTCACATAAATTGGTACTTGACCAGTACGGCATGACAGGTCCTTGAAATCGGATCAGCCGGTTTCAGTTGTTGAAAACGGATTTTATCGAACATCATTCCTAATCTTGTTTGGCAACTCACTAGGTAAGCCACCTTCAATCTGATCAATCCCTCTTGTTCGTTGCGCACATCTTCGTCTTGTCCCAGTCGGATCACTACAAAGAACCATTTTCAGTGGTTCGTTATCCGACATTATTACGATGTGCCCAGCCCACCGTAGTCGCCAGATTTTTGCATTCGATCTACATGTCTTAACTTATAAACCTTCTGCAATGATACTTAATGATTCACTTCTTTTCTACAGTGATTCAATAATTTCCGAGCTAAATCCAATCTTTTCAAAATTGGTATAAAATTTTTAGAAGTGAGACCAAATCAGAAACGATTCAGGAAATTCCTAACTGAGGTGACACTTTTCAAAGTAGATTCAAAATTGAGTCTGAACTTTTTTGAAGTGAGTTCAAACTTTCGAATAAGTCATCAATATTTTCCTAACTGAGTCTAAACTTTTCTGTTATGTTATTCAATCCTTTTTAAAGTTGTCAAAACTTTCCTGAAGTGATTCAACATATGGTCTCCAAATGGTCTCCAACCTTTTCTGAAGTGGTTCAAAACCTTCCTTAGGGAGTCCAAAATGTTCTGTTGAGTGATTGAATTATATTGAATGTTAGTCTGAGCTTTCCTGAAGTGATTTAACTAGCTATTAACGTAGATTCCGCTCCCTTAGATCCCTTCCCCGTTTTGTGAGATTCACATCCTTTGAAAATTAGACTGAGATTTTAAAGAATGGACCTTCGTGTGTTCATACCTGATGGTAGATTTTTTTAAAAGCAAGCACAATTGTTGAGAAAACTGGGTTTACATCCACAAAAGTACGCATTTTTATAGAAATTTGGGTTTCTTGATCAGCCACGTTGGATTTTGGCTCCGTCCTTTGAAAAACAACCTTGGATGTTATGGAATAGATCTTTGTGAGTTCATACGTGATGGTAGATTTTTTTAAAGCTAGGTTGGATTTCGGTTCAATCTTTTTAAACTTGTGCTTGGATTTTACAGAATAGAACTTGCTGAATACCGGAAGGACGAACCTGGTAAATATTCACAAAATAAGGTATTTTTATAGAAAATTATTTTTTCTGTTTTCCGAACTGAATTTTGGCTTCTATCTTTGAAAAATATGCTTGTATTTTAAAAGAAGTTGCTGAATCCATACGTGAGGGTTGAATTTCTTAAATTTTTGAGAATACCGAGTTTAAATTCACAAAAGTACGTATATTCATAAAAACTTTGATTTTCTATTCTGCCAAGTTGAATTTCGGCTCCAATATTTGAAAATAGACTTGAATTTTATAGACTGGACTTTGCTGAATCCATACGTGATGGTAAATTTTTTGAAGCATGCACAATTTTTTTGATAACTGGGTTTGAATTCTCAAAAGTACGTATTTTTATAGAAATTTGGGTTTCTTGTTCAGCCAAGTTGAATTTCGGCTCCTTCCTTTGAAAAATACGAATGGATTTTACCGAACTGCTGAATCCATCCGTATTTTCATAGAAATTTGGTTTTTCGGTTCTTCCAAATTGCATTTTGGCTCATATCTTTTAAAAATAGGCTTGTATTTTTTAGAATGGACCTTGCTGAATCTATACGTGAAGGTTGAACCGGATTTGTAATTCGAAAAGGTTTTGTTTTTGTTATCCTTTTCTGCTGAGTTGGATTGTGATACAGTCCTTTGAAAGTTATGCTTAGATTATATAGAACTGACCTTGCTGAATCCATATGTGATGATTATTTTTTTAAGCATATACAAAGCCAGGTTTAAATTGACAAAACTACGTATTTTTGTTAAAATTTGGTTTTTATGTTCAGCCAAGATGGTTGTTGACTCCTTTCTTTGAATATTATGCTTGGATTTTGTTGAATAGACCTTCCTGAATCCATACGCCTTGTTAGATTTTTTGAAGCACGAACAATTGTTGAGAAAACTGAGTTATATTTGGATAGGGAAGAAGTATCGAAAACAGAACGTTTTATTTTATAAGAACTGTTACGTTTGTGGTGTTCCGCTTGATGGTTTATCCGGAATTTATCAATACCCAAAAATCAATTGCTTTGATCCTATTCATCTACATTATTACCAATGTTCTTCCTTGAAAGGATACAAAAACTTATGCGCGAAATGTCTTGTTGATAACTCGAGTGTTACACATAATAAAGTCAACATTTGTGGCATTAGTGTTTGTAGGCAAAGCACTTGACGCAAAGTTGCATACCCTGTGATGCGCGAAACGCTTTTACGGTGTAATGTAGGGTAACCAACTTGAATTGGACCCCTACATATGTTGGACCCTTTTCATATATTTTCCTCGCTTACTGTCTAGTTTCTTCAAATTCATCTGGGTTGATGTTGTAATTACATTCTTTCAATTACTTGCTATGTCTCAAGATCATTAGTTCACCTCAAATTGCTTACAATTGCTCAATTTATGCAGTTTTAGAAAATGTTATCGAAAAAGTTTCATGTTTCGACGTTTGTCAAGAGGAATCGGCGTTAGCGTACTTGTTTTAAATTTGGTCTAAAATATACAATTCAATGATTTTTTTTTATCAAAACAGTTTATCTGACTTTGGAAGATGTATTTCACGTGTTTATAAAGATTTCACCTTAAGATTTTACTTAAAAACTATTAAATAAAAAGTGTCCAAAAAAGATCGTAAAAAAATGTTACCAACTTATTTTGGACACTTATCAAATGAGAATCATCAAAAGAGCGACAAAAAAAATTCCAGTTGGTCGATCGTGCTATTATCTCAGATTTCTGATTAAATTGGTAAGTAAATCAATCAAAATTATATGAATTCATTGTTTTTAAATATATTTCTTGTTTATCAGGCGATTCAAAATGGGAAAAACGGCAAAACACGTAGAGTGGTCCACTCTGAGTTTTCCTAGTTTTCCACAAAAATTGTCCTATCTCCCAAACGCATTTAACTAAGGGGCTGTTCATAAACTACGTAGACGCTTTAGGGGGGTGGGGGCGCTTGGCAGATGTCTACGGCCCATACAATTTTTTTAAATTTTTTTTTTGAGACTGTCTTCTACGGAAGGGGGGGGGTTGAAATCTCTCAAAAACCGTCTACGTAGTTTATGAACAGCCCATACAAAAAATAATATGGACTGCAAGCATAGAGTCAGGTCTCCGTATTAAGATTTACTTCTGAATGATTTTTTTTATGGTATGATCAGTTGTTTCCTTATGTTATATTATATTTCCTCCTTTACTCGCGCCAACTTTTGTAACACGAGTACTCACGCGTTGTACTTTGTACAACAGTGTGAGTTTTCCATTTCCATTTTGCAGCCGAGCTACCAATCGATCTGAAATCAACGAGTATTCCTCAAAAAACTTGCTTTTAACTAAACAAGCTAAATATTTATTACAGTTAACCCCCAAAATATGCGGATAATAGAGAAAATGTAAATGGAAACCGCGTAAATGGTGTCCATACTACGAGGGTTCCGACTTAATTGGTTACAACATGGAATATCTCGAGATCCTGACCAGATAGAAAGTTACTGTCTTTGCCAAAGTAGTTCTAGAGATCATAACCTTTTTGCTGGTGGACAATAGTTTAAAATTTACTCACTACATAGCGCTAGTATACATGTGAAGTTCTCGCATGTGATATATCTCGAAATCCTGACCAGATAGAAAGTTACTGTCTTCGAAAAAGTTGTTCAGGAGTTCAAAGCCTATAGTTCAGATTTTTTTCACTATATGGTGCTAGTATATACGTGAAATTCTCATATAAAATATCTCGAAATCCTGATCATATAAAAAGTTACTGTCTTCGGCAAAGTTGTTCAGGAAGTCAAGACCTTTTTGCTGGTGGACTTAAGTTCAGAGTTTTCTCACTTTGCAACGCTAGTATACATGAGGAATTCTCGCATATAAAATATCTCTAGATCCTGACCAGACAGAAAGTTACTGTCTTCGGCAAAGTTGTTCAGGATGTTAGGATCTTTTCGTTGGTGTACAGTAATTCAGAATTTTCCCTTTACGTGGCACTAGTATGCGGGTCATTCAGAGATATTTTATATGCAAGGATTTCACGTGTCTAGTCACCTAGTGAGAAAATTATGTACTTTCCACCAACGATAGGGTTTGATCTCCTGGACAACTTTGCCGATTACATTTTTAGCAGGTCTTGAGATATATCATATGCGAGAATTGCACGTATATACTAGTACCATGAAGTGAAATATTCTGAACTACCGTCCACTAGCCAAAAGGCCTTGATCCCCTGAACAACTTTGCCCAAGACAGTAACATTCTATCTTGTCATGCTCTGTAGATATTTTATATGAGAGAATTTAACGTGTATACTAGAACTAAATAGTGAGAAAATTCTGAACTATTCTACACCAAGCAATAGGCTTTGACCCCCTGAACAACTTTTTCAAAGACAGTAACTTTCTATTTGGTCAGGATCTCGAGATATATCATATGCGAGAAGTGTATATGTATACAAACGCCACGTGGTGAGAAAATTCTGAACCACTGTCTACCAGTCGAAAAGTCTTGTACCCCTGAACAAGTTTGCCCAATACAGTAACTTTCTAGCTGGTCAAGAACTCGAGCTATTGTATATGCGAGAATTACACGTATATACTAGCGCCTCGTAGTGTGACATTTCTAAACTACTCCACCAACGAAAAGAGCTTGACTTCCTGAACAACTTTGCTGAAGGCATTTACTTTCTATCTGGTCAGGATCTAGTTTTTTTTTTTTTTCCTTTATTAACGAGACTTTCAGCCTTAGGCTGGTTCATCTAATGGTCAGGATCTAGAGATATTTTATACACGAGAATTTCACATGTATACTAGCACCACGAAGTGAGATAATTCTGAACTATTGTACTCTAAGAAATAGGCTTTGACCTCCTGAACAACTTTGCCGAAGACAGTAACTTTCTATCTGGTCAGGATCTCGAGATATTCCATGTTGTAACCAATTAAGTCAATCCCACGTAGTATGGATACCGTTTCCGCGGTTTCCATTTACATTTTCTCTATTATCCGCATTTTGGGGGTTAATTGTAATCAAAGTTTAGCTTTTTTAGTTCAAAACAAGTTTTTTGAGGAATACAAGTTGGTTTCAGATCGATTGGCAGCAACAAAATGGCAATGGAAAACTCATATGTGTTGTACAAAGTACAACAGCGCGTGTAACGGGGGATTAACATTTATGCATACCGTAAAACGGAGTGTAATTGATCAGCGGGGCAAAATTGATCGCTGAAATTTCTCGTGATATTTTTTCATGTGTAACATGTTTTTCGTTACTAAGCGTACGAATGTATCTTTGTATACATTGTAAAAATATTATGCATAAGTACAATATTGGGTATACTCAGCGATCAAATTCACCCCGCTGATCAATTTCACCCCATTTTACGGCACCTTCTTTGAAAATTTTCCCACCTAGACGGACCTAACAAATGCGAGATAGGAATAAGTGACCGTCGTAATTAATTTTAGGCTCATAGGTTGAAAGAACTTTAGCATGTCCAAAATATATTCGTTCCCATTCAGTGTGTCCAAAATATATTATGGACACTGTCCAAAATCAAGTGGAAGGGTCCAAAATATGTGAATATCATGATGTGAAAAGAATTATTTTTCGAGTATATATCAATAAATAAAACATCTAGTGACATTTTACATCCAAGATGAGTAGCTTTCGAACACAACCGCATGTAAATTGCATAATAATAATAAACAAATAATATTATTTTGACATAAACGTGATCTCACTTCCTCTAGGGGTCCAAAATCAGTTGGTTACCCTAGTTAGTATCAGGAAGCCGAACCCCATTAACTGACAGATGCGAGTAGCGCTAGCACCAACACAAGCGCGCACTAGCAGCAGAGAAAAAGCGGTTGGATAATTCACTGATCATTTAGTTTCTATTAGGAACGTGCATACTATTTTTCCAATAACAAAAATAATGATTTTTATCTGAATTATCACATAACATAAGACATTTTATGTGAGTATTCAAATAAATTTTATTGGACACATAACGTTCATGTGATTTATTTGTGCTATTTCAGATGAAAGTCATGCAAAATTCACATGGGTATTTTCCACTGGTTATGTGATTTATTTTAGGGTGTAATGGCCCACTATTGCTCATTCCATTTATTTGACAATTTATCAAATAGTGTGATGGCCTATTATATTTATGCCAAAGATGTTTGCTGAAAACAGAAAAATAATTTATTTTATACTCTTGAAATTCTTGAGTAGCAAACAACATCTTTTAAAATCGTATTTTTGATTGGAAGGCGAACGATGTCCTTCGCAAATCCTTTGGGAGTACATATGGACATTTCTATCTCCCGGAAAAGTTCCTTTAGAATCGATTTCAGATCAAGGCCAGTAGAGGAAAAATTGGTGCGATTATTATCAGGACCGGCCCTGATGCTGGACCGCTTCCCCTGAAACCTATTTCTGAACAAATAAAGGCTGACTAAAACTAAATTGGTACACCCCTAGCGTACCATTAGCACGCCTCTAGAGTTGGGAATCAAAAATCTTTGACAGTGGGTTGTTTAAACTTCTATTGACGAATCCAACTTAAACTAATGCGCACCTGGTGACAGGAATAAGAACTATCTTCAATCATCATCATTGGTTTACTCATACATTCTCATTTTATATATACAAAAATTTTACACTTGTATTTCATGATTTTAGAACGAAAACTTCCTGGGTAAAGTATATTCACTGTATTTACTAACTTGTGTTCTTCGAAGCTTAGCACAGTAACACACAATCGAATACTCAAAATCCAAAACAACTGCTACTCAAAACTCTTGGTGAGCAAAGTTGAACACCAAGAAAACCACTTTTTTATTACTATCCACTAACCCCCACACCAAGGAGCTCGCACAGAGAGCCCCCTGGTAACTTTCTAAAAAAACAAAGAAATCGCGGAGAAAAAACTTCAATTGAAAACAATGTAAATCCCAGTGGAACATAGTTCCTTTGAAGGGATTCACTTACTCAACAGAAAATTCTAAATAATTTAAAGAGTGATAACGTTTGTGGCTTAACATAAAAAATGAACTTATTTACTATACTATAATTAATGATGCAGGAAAAAAATAGCAGGAGCCAGAAAAACCTACATATGCAAATGGTAGACACTTTTAAAGAATATATTCATTTACGTTCATAATTATATACTGCTTCAGCTTGCTTTTAAAGAGGATTTTGTTCATTATTGCTTTCAAGTCGATGGGAAGTATATTGAACTTTAATGGACCGTAGTTTGTAATGCGACCTAGACCCTAGTTCGTGCATGCTCTGCTTCTCAGTAACTCATTTGCATGTCTAGTTCTCTGAAGGTTAACTCTAGTCGAAAAAACAATGTTGTGATGGAAATAACGGTTATGTAACGTGTTGTGCACATACAAAATTGTTTGAGAATCGCGCAAACCTAGAATGGGGATAATTCTGTGGCATGAACTAGTATAAAGCAAAACTGTTGAGAATAAGGGAGGTAAATTAAAGATTACTTTCACGCATCTATTCTGCAACGTTGCAATTTTTTTAAGTTTTGATTTAGCAGCATAACCCCAAACGCTGATTAGGTATTGAAGTATGGAATGAATACATGCGTAATAAAATCGCAGCAATGATTCATTGGGCACAAAACAGCGTACTCTTTTCATGAGGCCACATAAAGATAAAACAATGCTAGATACATGCTTTAAGTGAGTGTCCCATAAAAGAAAAGAATCTAAGTGCAACCCTAAGTATTTAAATGCTTCAACTTTTTCAATGCACAAATTTCCGACACATGGATCGGGTTATTGCGAGATTTTTTTTCCGTGACGAGTGGAAAACCATGTACTTTGTTTTCGTCAGATTCAGAAAAAGACGATTAGCGTTAAAATATTCTATAAGACTCGCCAGATCTGATTCGATGTCATTAACAATGGATTGTATACAAGAACAAGGATAGAATAAAGCCGTGTCGTCTGCAAAAGGTCTTGGTGTTCCAAGAAGTTTTAAATTTCCCAAATCGTTGATATAAATCAAAAACAGCAAAGGACCTATGTTACTTCCTTGAGGAACTCCAATATTAACCGGGCGTAAGCTACTACAAACACTATTTATTGCTACAAATTGTTTTCGATCTGAGAGATAGCTTTTTATCAAATCGTTGGCAACTCCTCTAATGCCGTATCGATCAAGTTTCTTCAGAAAAATTTCGTGGTTAATGGTATCAAATGCTTTTTTAGATCGATGAATAAGCCTCCAACAATCTTTTATCGGTCAACATCACAGATCAACGCATCAAAAAGCACGGTAATAGCAGTCATTGTTCCACAGCCTTCCCGAAAGCCGTACTGAAATTTATACAGAACATTATTGGAACACAAAAAGTTTAGAAGTCGGCTAATTAAAAGTTTTTCCAAAATTTTATTAAGAACTGACAGGGTTGAAATTGGTCGATTGTTAGAAGGGTTAGAAGCGATTTTTAAAACATTAGGATAAGATCCAGTTACTATTATGCTATTGAAGAGCTTGGCAATAATCTTAGAGAGTGGACCAATGTTAGCTTTCATCAAATCTGCCGGAAGATTATCATACTCTCTGCTTTTCCTAACATCAAGCTGACTTATTAAGATGCTAACTTCGTTCGCGCTAGTGGGTCTCAGGAAAATCGAATTATTGACACACTTTACAGGTTTAAAAAAATCGAAATTGTTCTTTGAAAGTTTTTCGGCCAAACTGTTGCCAATGCCAGAAAAAAAGCTGTTGAAAACTTCAGCAACATCGTGATCTGAGTACAACTTTAACTTTACTGCTTTGCCGGCAATCGTAAAAGTATCATTGAAAAAGCGTTGCCAGATGTATTGCCTCTAGCAATGGATTTAAGTTATTAAAAGTTAAGCAATTGTGAAGTTTGACTCATTAATATAGATGAGTGGATGTATTTAATGGTGAATAAGAAACTGAGTAAATAAAACAAAAACGACCATTCTAGGCATTTTACTGGTCCAATTTAAAAAGCCACAGAAGATTGAATTCAACACTAATAGGGTTGATGACAGCAGTGTACGTAGCCTGGTATTCGCTTTCCCGCTCAGGGGTGTAAGCAAACTTGCATACAGCGAAGTCTGGCAGTGTGAACGTTTTGTCTGCTACATTCTTATGCACTAGATAGTGTGACATCACATTTGCTGTTGTATAGAAATGAAGGAAGAAAGAAGATGGTTAAATTTTCCTCACTATACCAGTACGATCTATGCGATTTTTTTTTTATTTCAATGCTATCTAATTCTACTTACCAGAGAGATTCTATTTATGCCAGAAAAGAAAGGGTTTCCGTTCGGCTATATTCCTTCAGCTACAGGAAAATTCAGGTTCAGCTATAGGAATGAAGATGTTCCTGCGGATAGAACAATATATTGTTTTGATTGCTTCAATATGTAAAATAGTTCTAATTAGATAATTTACCTGCAGAGTTCGGTCAGTTAAATAATTCTGAACTAATTTCATAATGTAAAGTGGAAAATTAAACTTTTTCAATAAAGCAATCAAACCTTCTTGCCAAACACAGTCGAATGCTTTTTCTATGTCTAGAAGAGCAACTCCAGTTGAGTGGCCTTCAGAATTGTTTGAACGAATTAAATTGGTAACTGTTAAGAGTTGATGAGTAGTTGAATGCCCATGGCGAAATCCAAACTGCTTTTTTTTCTAAAATTGAGTTCGAGATGAGTTCGAGCATCATTCAATTTGAAATTTTATTTCAAAAAGCTTACTTATTGAAGAAAGCAAACTTATTGGACGGTAGCTAAAAGCATCAGCTAGATTTTTATACGGCTTAAAAATTGGAAAAACTTTTGCATTTTTCCATTTATTAGGAAAGTATGCCAAATGGAAACATCTGTTAAATAATTTTACCAAGAAAGACAAGGTACTCTCTGGGAGTTTTTCGAGGAGGATGTAGAAACTTCCATGATCACCTGGAGCTTTCATATTTTGAAACTTTTTTATTAAAAGACCTTACTTCATCCAAATCAGTCCCCCAGGAATCATCAAAAATATTTTCCCGAGAGAAAATATTCAGATAATCCCGAGCAACCTGATTCTCAATAGGACTAGTAAGACCCAAACTGAAATTGTGGGAACTCTCGAATTGCTTAGCAAGTTTCTGAGCTCTTTCCAAATTTGTGATCAAAATTTTACCACCTTCTTTAAGCGCTTGAATAGGCTTTTCTTCAAACATTTTGTGAGTTTCCAAATGGATGTGGAACTCTGGTCTAATTTCGGAACATTATTTTCAAAAGTTTTGTTCCTTTAGGCCAGGAAATCGCTTTTTCATTTTTTTTGCAAATCCCGCCACATAATTTTCATGGCAGGATCGCGTGTTCTTTGATATTGTCTCCTACGAACATTTTTAAGACGGATCAAGAGCTGAAAATCGTCGTCTATTATCATTTAATCGAATTTAACCTCGCATTTTGGTACTGAGGCAGCTCTTGCTTCAACTATAGAAGTAGTCCAGAGATTCAAGAGCATAATTAATTTCATCTTTGGTTTGCAAATGAATATTTGGATCGAAGTTATGTTCCATAAATGTTCTATATTGCACCCAATCAGCTCTTTGGTAATTGAAAATAGAGCTGTTGGGATTACAAATTATTTCTTGGGATATTTCAAAGGTTACTGGAAGGTGATCAGAACCAAAGTCAGCATGGGTAACCAATTGGCTACAAAGTCGACATGAATCAGTTAAGACCAAATCAATAGTTGAAGGATTTCTTGCTGAAGAAAAGCATGTTGGGCTGTTTGGATATTGAATAGTGTAATAACCTGCCGAACAATCATCAAACAAAATATTACCATTGGAATTGCTTTGAGCATTATTCCATGAGCGATGTTTTGCATTAAAATCACCAATAATGAAGAATTTAGACCTATGACGGGTAAGTTTCTGGAGGTCACCCTTGAGAAAATTCTTTTGCTGGCCTACACATTGGAATGGCAAATAGGCAGCTATAAACGTAAGTTGTCCAAATTTTGTTTCAACAGAAACTCGCAAAGTTTCAAATGAAGACAGAATTTTATGTTTAATTCGTCTATGAACAATGATGACAACGCCACCGCAGGGTCCATCAAGACGATAATTTCTATAAATGAAATAATTTGAGTCCTTCTTAACCTTATGGTCAGGTTTAAGGAACGTTTCCGTTATAACGGCAATATGCACGTTATGAACTCTCAACAAGTTAAATAGCTCGTCTTCATTATCTTTCAGAGATCGAGCATTCCAATTTAAAATGTTTAATGCTTTAAAATCCATTACTGAATTTTAATGTCATGAAAATATTATTTGCAAATTTTACCCCAGTTTGAATAGCATCAAACATGGAGTTAGATTTAAACATATCAGAAATCATGTCAATTAATGATTTCTGTAAAAATTCCATTTTAGGGGCAGTAATGCTTCCTAAGTCAAAATTGTCAAAAATTTCCGTTAGAATTACGTTGGCTAGTATTTTGATTTCCACCCGCTACAATAGCAGCATAGGTAGCTCCATTAACTCACTGAACATTGTAGCAACGAGGGGAGTTGGTATAGAAGAAAAAATGGAAGCAGGGGTGATTTTTGTACCTACGGGTACGAATGTAAAATTTGTTCCTCGCTGACCGTTGTTAACAGCAGAGTAATTTGTACCTGGTCGGAAACGTGGAGCGTTTCCTACCTGTCGCTCAGAACGAGATAGTAGGATAGCTTTGCAAGTCTTACATTCCCAAAAATTGGATTTGTGGTTTTCACCACAATTTGAACATTTAAATTTCTTAGGATCTTCCTTCACAGGACAGTCGTCCTTTGCTTGAGAGGAATCACCACAATTCATGCATTTAGCAAGCATGTAGCAATTTTTAGTTCCGTGACCCCCTGGCACTTACGGCACTGGGTGAGGTTTTGGAAATTTCATCCAGTCTTCCTGAAGTGTTCCCACTTCACTCGGACATGGAGCATAAGGCTAGCTTTTTCTAAGGCCTTAAGGTTGTTTAGTTCATTAGACTTGAAGTGAACTAAATAAAAATCATTAGAAAAGGCCCATGCATTAATTATGTCACGCTAAATCGAGCAAAAAATTACCCCTCCCCCCCTTCGTGACGTTTTTCCTATACCTAATGCATTGCTTGTCACAAAATCTTAGAACCCTCCTCCCCCCTTAGAGCGTGACATAATATATGCATCAACCCAAATCCCGTTACGCGGATCGCCAGGACGGGATTTCATTTTCAATTTGATTACTTGGAGTGGCACAACTCCAAGTTATTTTGCCAGTTCATCTTTGATCTGATCCAAGGATTCACCACTCAGCAGTCCTTTCATGACAACCTTGAACACACGTGCAGTTTTGGTGCCGTAAGTAAAAAATTTGTGCTGCTGCTCAGTAAGATACTTGAGAAGACATTTAAATCCGTCCAAGGTTTCAGCCAACACACGGCATTCACCCCGACGTCTAATTTGTAGTGAAAACTTAACTTTCACGAAGTTCAAAAGTTCCATGCGAAGAGCATGGAAATCGGAAGTGGTTATCACAGTAGGGGGAATCTTTTCCTTCTTGGTATTAAGCCGGGAAACTTTACTAGATTTTTTCTTGGATGATGGATCATTCTCATCATCCGTGAGCAAAGCAAATTGATGACTCAAATTGATTTCATCAGAAGGGGGATTAAGAGTTTGCCCCTTTCTTTTGCGTTTAGGCGCCATGGCGGCAGTAAATTTTTATCCAAATCGACTTCCAAGCAGATTACTATAAGAATCTGAAGGATCGAAGAGAATAGCGTTAGTTTGTTACAAACGTTCGCAGATATACTGCACGTCGCATCGTCAGTAGTGTCGGTCGCATCGCGTGATGGGAAGACAGCGCTCCCGGAGCAGACTTCGTAACCAAGCGGAGCAGAAAAACAGTGGTGAGGGTAGCTCCGTACCTACCTCAAATAGGTACGCTACTCTTCCCACCGATGTTGGGGATACCAACCCAGTCCCGGTGAAGCGGACGAAAAAGAGGAAGAAGAATCAAGGACAGTCCGATGGTACGAGCGGACGCGACATCGGTGATTTCGGCGACGCCGTCGAAACCGAGAATTATGCCGGCCCGAGTGCGGTGAAAATCAAGCTTCCTCCACTGGTGGTGAAGCAAGTACCACTCCACACGCTGATTGGCGATCTCTCATCGCTGGGCGTTGCAGCTGAGTTTAAGCTCGGCAGGATCGGCACCAAGGTGATGCTGCGAACAAAAGCGGAGTACGAAGTGGCCGTGAAATATCTGAAGGATTCCAAGGCGGAATTCTTCACGCACGCCATCCCTGGTGAGAAGCCCTTCAAGGTAGTCATCAGGGGTCTACCAAACTTCGACCCCAAGATGGTCGAAGCTGAAATCAACTGAAATCCCAATCGCCCCAATCGCTGTATTCCGAATGACAAGGAGAGACGAAAACGTGAAGAGGTACCCGGATTGCCTCTTCCTGGTGCACTTCCAGAAAGGGACGGTGACTCTCAATGCGCTGCAAGCCATCCGATCGATCTATTTACTCCATCATCGTACAATGGGAGCCATACCGTGGCGGCCATCGTGACGTAACGCAGTGCCAGCGGTGCCTCAATTTTGGACACAGTACCCGCAACTGCAACATCAAGCCACGCTGCAGCAACTGCGCTCAAGAACACGTTAAAGTGCGCCAACTGTGGTGGTGCACATCAAGGTTCCGACAGACAGTGCTCCAAACGCGAGGACTTCAAACGCATCCGAAAACAGGTGGCAACTAACAACCAACCAGGACGCAAGAAGGACAAAGTCCCGGCATTTCGGACGGAGGATTTTCCGCCCCTTCGTGCTCCTCAGCAAAGGCAAGCGAATTCGCGGGTGCATCCCGCTCAAGCAACTTCCGGTGATTCTGCTGGCCAAAGCTCTCCATCCCCCCCTGGATTCTGGAGACAACCAACAGCGCAAAACAACAACCCCGATCTGTTCTCAGCGGATGAACTGATGGAAATTTTCGTCAACATGACCGGTGCTCTACGTAAGTGCCGCAATAAGCCCGAACATATCCAAGTGCTCGGTATATTGATCATCCAGTATGGCGTCTTAACTGCTAACTATCGTCACCTGGAGTGCTTGCTCTGTAAGAGCAAAAGAGATTGAGCTTGCCGACTTCCTCCGCAAGCACAGCATCGACGTGGGTCTTCTAACCGAGACCCACCTAAAGTCCGGCGACAGCTTCTGGTTGCCTGACCACAACATTATCCGGCTTGATCGCACCAGCTCCAGGGGGGGGGGGTGGTGTTGCGGTCGTCGTCAAGAAAGGAATAAAATACCACACTCTGTCCCATATCCGCACCTCTTTCATCGAGGCCCTTGGTGTGGAGGTGGAGTCGTCGACTGGATACGTCCAGTTCATCGTCGTCTACTACCCTCGACAGTGTGCCGCCAGCAGTGGACTAGCGGCTAAATTTAAGGAGGACCTGTCCACCATCACCCGTACCGGTTCCCGCTTCGTAGTTGGAGGAGATCTGAATGCTCGCCATGAGGCCTGGCGGAACTACCAGCAGAACCAGAACGGTCGTCTCCTGTTCGACCACTCACAGCATGGGCTGTACTCCGTTTGGTTTTCGGATGAACCAACATTCATCTCACCGGCGGGCAACCCATCGACGCTAGACCTGTTCCTGACAAATATCGGCTTGTCCAAGCCGGTAGCCTTGAACGAACTCAGCTCCGACCACCAACCGGTGGTGGCTGAACTGGGCTGCAACGTGGCTCCTGCTTCAAGCCTGCGCAAGGACTACCATCGCGTAAACTGGGCCCAGTTTGGACGCGTGGTAGACAGGCACATCATCGACAACCCGCCGCTTGACACCGTGGAGGACATCGACCGAGCGTTGGAGGGACTCCACCAAGCCATAACCGTGGCTGACGAGGCGTGCGTCCGACGAGTTCCTGTGAGGGGTAAGTTTATTGCCATTGATTCCCACACCCAACTTTTGATTCGCCTGAGAAATGTTCGTAGACGCCAGTTTCAGAGGACTGGAGATCTGGGCAAAAAACGTGAAATGGCTGATCTGAACAGACAGATTGCTTCCAGAATGGACTCACTCCGAAATGAAAGTTTCGGGCGTGTTGTCCAGAATCTGGACGACCGCTCCAGACCATTCTGGAAGGTAGCCAAGGTCCTGAAAACTCATCCCAAACCCATTCCACCTCTCAGAGTCGAAAATGATGACGATCGGCTTTTAATCACCCCTCAGGAGAAAGCAAATGCGATCGGCGAGCATGTCGCTTCATCGCATTTGCCTGGCTCGAATATCCAAAGTCCGCTCGAAGATCAGGTTGCGCAATGCGTTCAAAACCTAGATGCCTCCACTTGTGTCGTGCCTCCGGCGTATATGATTACAGTACAACAAATTTGCTCAGCGCTGAAATGCACCAAGAACATGAAGGCTCCCGGGTTTGACGGTATATTCAACTTGATCTTGAAGAGACTCAGCATGAAAGTGCAGTCTCTTCTAACCGCTATCTTCAACAGATGTTTGGAACTGCACTACTTTCCAAGCATCTGGAAAGTAGCAAAAATCATACCGATCCGCAAACCCGGTAAGGATCCAACATTGTCTTCAAGCTACAGACCCATCAGCCTCCTTTCAGCGCTGAGCAAATTGTTCGAGAAACTCATTCTCAATCGTTTGCTCAAGTTTGTCGAGGAAAGCAACATTCTCCTTCCGGAACAGTTTGGATTCAGAAAGGGGCACTCTACCAATCACCAGCTAGTATGGGTGATGAATAACATCCGAAGTAACAAAGCTGTATCCAAGTCCACAGCCATGGCCTTGTTAGACGTTCAGAAAGCGTTTGACAATGTTTGGCATGATGGACTTGTGTACAAGCTTTGTAACTTCAACTTTCCTTTACATCTTATTAAAATCACCCGTAACTACCTCCAGCAAAGGTCGTTTAAGGTATTGTTGAATGGTTGTCTTTCAAACACGTTTTTCATCCCAGCAGGAGTCCCGCAAGGCAGTCTGCTGGGCCCCTTGCTTTACAGCATTTATACTTCCGACATTCCTCCCCTCGGTGACGGTTGCGTGTTCTTCCTGTTCGCAGATGATACCGCAATAGCCGTTAAAGGAACGATGCCTCGCGAAATAACGAACAAACTTCAACGATGCCTTAACGCCTTTGCTGATTATGCCACCACGTGGAAAATTAAAATCAATCCCTCCAAAATACAAGCGATCATGTTCCTCCATCGGCAATCGCCCAAACTGAAACCGGCTCCATCTTGTACTGTAATCATGGATGGCACAAGGGTTGAGTGGTCTGCCGAAGTAACCTATCTCGGGATGTTGTTTGATGGAAAGCTCCTCTTCCGTGCGCATGTGGAGAAAACCGTAATCAAGTGTTCTGCCTTGGCTAGATGTCTGTATTCGCTGATTTGCCGCAGATTCCGCCCCTCAAGGGTGAACAAACTGGCCGTCTACAAACAAATCATAGCACCTGCGATCCTCTACGCAGCTCCGGTGTGGGAATCATGTGCATAGACTCACAGGAACAAAATTCAGGTCGCACAGAATAAAGGGCTGAGGATGGTACTTGATCGTCCTTTCGACACTAGAATAACAAATTTACACGAAGAGGCAGACATTGCCAAAATAGATTCCAAAATTAACGAAATTAAGACTAAATTTGCACAAAAATGTAATTTATCAGAACATGCTTTGAAAAGCAATTTGTATATAGTAGGTTAGGTGTATATAGTAGTTGTAGGTTAGTTGTAGTTGTAAATAGTAGTTATAAGTAGACTCCTTTTTCCAATTCAAATCAAACCAATCCCACCAAGGTGGTCATACTTTAAAATAGGCCTGATAGGACTAGAAACTGTAAATAATAATTAAAATCTCACTGTACTAAAGTTGAAAAGACGCATCTGTGTCAATTGAAAAAATCATACATGTAAACCACACAAACACAAGAAATAAAGATCATTTAAAGTAAAAAAAAGAGAATAGCGGCATGCGCATGATAGGTACAACGGCGCAAGCTCGCTGCTCTCTATACATGGCTAATATATACCTCGGTGGCATGTCATCAGAATTCCCATTTCCTTCCTATAAATGTGTTTTGTGGCAAGACAATCACCGTTCAATTGACTCGTACAATATCCTCATACATGCATTCCGAGGTGCCAAGGAGGTGAGAGGGTTCCGGGTAGTATCCTCTTCATATTTCTCTCATTTTACGACCCTTAGATAAAGTGTTATATTCTCGGCGTATTCAATTCATTAATTAATTTATCTTTATTAGGGCGGCGTATTCAACAATAATTATGGGTAACTTCTCTTGCGTTTAATGGTGCAGGATTCTTTTCCCTAGCTTTTATCGTTCCGGAGATAAAGCCACCGGCGTGACGGGTAGTAATTTTTAAAGTACATTGTTTGACCTTTGTTGGCTCCTAGAGCCTCTGGGTAGCCAGAAATTGACGTGACATGCGCAGAGTGTCGATGATGAAAATATTTAAAAATGACAAAATGACAAGTAATTAATCAGCCAAATGTTAACGCTACGGCAGAAATAATGAAAAAAAAACTTGAACTTGAAAAATGAAATTTAAAAAAGTTAAGTATGAAAAATTAAATTTAAGGGAACTTCCATACAAAAAGCGCCATAAATCTGAAAATACAGGATTTAAAATTTTGACGTCTTCAGTGAAATTACTTGTTTTACATTGTCTACAACTTTGCTGGACATTGTTTCCCTATATCCTCAAAGAAAAAAGTTAGTGTTTTTATTTTTGCACCGTTAGACATGACTAATTTTTGACAGTTTTATATTATGGAAGATATTCATACAAATATTTTTCCAAAAGACACTGTGTGGCTAAAATGTGAAGGCTAGGCTCTAGGAATAATATTCCACTTTTTGCCGTTTTGGACCACAGTGTAGCGGTCAGAAATGCTTAGTTCACTCAAACATGTTACACAATTTATACCACATGGAACGCCTAAGACCAGCTGAGCCAGCTTGGCAATTACTTTTGGTATATTTATTTTTATTTAGTCAATACGAAATAGGATTAATAAGCAACCAAGAATGGTCCTTTGCAGGGGTTAAACAAAAGCGTGCCCTATCTTTCAAATCTACATCCCCCAGATTACGTCCTAAATATAACTCCTTCTCAACAGGTAACAAGACCAGACAAAACCAATAATCATCGGACTTGATTGCCGGTATAATCACACATTTCGTCCATCTAAATCCTATGCAGTGTCACGGTCAATGTTTCCCTAGAAGCCTAAATGCGACCAACCACCAGTGGAACAAAATAAACATCGAATGACCGCTCACTTACTCGCCATAAATAGAGCTTCCTCCACCGACTTCCGCAGGAAGCGCCAGTTTCCCAACATTTTCCGGAGAACTTTAAAACAAACCCAAAACGAATTAAGATAAGAAATTCTGAACGAGCAAACGCCCCACACCAGACACTAAATAAAAAATGGACGCCAAACTGACTGCTATCAGCGCTAGACCGTGCTAGAAGAGCCAAATGCGCTCCCAATAAAGATTCATTTCGACCGTGAAAGCTTATCTTGCCGGACTTCTTTCCCTTTTTTTTTTGTCCCTCCGAACTAGATTGGAAGTCCCTTCCTGCAAGTCCAGCAGCATCCGTTGGAAGCGAGACGCACGACGAGGACGACGACGCCGACGACCAGAATGGACGATCAAGTGGTTCCAAGCTCGACTCGCTGTTGAATCAGTAGCGATGATGATGGTTGATTATGATGACGACGATGGTGAAAAATTTTCTCCTTCATGAAGTGGTTCCGTTATTGCCTTCGGGCAGCCCAAGTCGATTGGATCAAAGCGGGAAAAAGATTGGTCCGTCTTTTCAGTGATTTTTTTTTTTTATTATTTTCGTTTTGTTCCGCACAGTGGACAGACAGCACAGTGGGAGACTCGCTGAAATCCAAACGAAGCCAACGAAATTAGGATGAATAGCAAAGACATTCGCGTCGCTCCGGGTGGACTGGAAAACAACGGACCAAATGAGGAAGCCAATGGCGGAAGGATGGAAGGAAGGAAGGACGGAAAAATTTCCGAAAGTGAGTGTCGCTTTTCTTCCCCTGGAGGGCTCTTGGTTGGTCACAGTCGAGAGGCACTAATGCTCTCCACTCCGAGCTCAAATGGCGACGACGCAAACTAGGACTGGGTGGGGGAGGGAGGAGGGGCGGTGGTAGAAGATAATGGAATTATAGCGATGCGGATGAAGATAGAACGAATGGGATGTGCCATAATTTAATTGCGACTGATTGGCCGGGCGTGTGCGTATTATGGATCGTTTAGAGCGATTTGATAGAGCCGCTTGTCTTTGCGGGGAGTAGTTCCGAGATGGTGAGTAAAAGTGTGCGGGATAGTTTGTGAGTTTGTGAGTTTGTTCGGTTATGCTGGTATATTCTGATGGGAAAATAATTTCCTCTAAGTTGCGAAACAATCTCTTCACTTTATCTGCAAATATTCGTTTAGCAAACCAGGATTTAATTAATCTGATGGGAAATTTAATCCAGATACTTATTTGCTACTCTGATAAAATCCATTAAATTGTATCAAATATTCTAGATGATGATAATACATGCTTGAAGCCAGTGCTGCCATGTTAAATTGAGAGCTCGTTGAATTTTCAACGAATTAAATTTTTCAACAATCCAATTTCAATTCAATTCAATTTTTCAACAAATCATAACTTGTAAATGCCACTTCAATCCGAAATGACGTCTGAGACAAAGTTGAAGGAAAACATAATTCCTTTTCTGGAAATGTAAATACGTTAAAAATACGCCATTATGATGCTTATTGAGAGATTCAAAATGGACGAATTTTAGCTCAAATTTGAATGATGCACAATTATGCAAAGTGTAATGCAAATAGGACAAGGCAGCATAAGATCGATTCGTCATTTGGCGTGGAACTGTTTTAACTTGTATGATCCACACGCAAACCAAAAAAATATTACAGTGAATGTTAGTTCCATTCCTTATCATCCTCTGCTCATGAACATCGCAGTGAATGTTAGAAGTTGACCTTGCAGACGATGGAATGGTTTTTAATCTTTTGTTTATTCCTTGCTATGTATATGCTTTCACCTACACAAGAAACTAGTATGCGAGAGAATGAGTGCTTCTTGTTTGCTTTTATCTATCTACATCCCGAAGTTTATAGGTTTGCTGAATTTAAGCTTAAACGTGAATTATTGCAATAATCAAGAATAACGGCGTCGCTCAATGTGATAAATAAAGGGGTTAAGATAACTGCAACAGCAGATCTTTTCGTTGCTAGACCGTCTAGCAGTATAGTTCGTTCGCTCGTTCGCTTCGCTACCGAGTTTTTTCTAGTTCGTTTTATTGCTACGTGGAAGTGCCGTCATCGACAGGTGCATTTGCAAGTCTAATTGCACTCGCCAATAAACAAAGCATGGTACGCAAGCGTACTACTGCTCCTGCATCGGAAGGCCCTAGCAAGAAGGCCCAAACGGATCCCAGCGCTGCTTCGGATGACGCAGCAAATCGGCTTCTACAGAGCTACCAATTCTCGGTGCTCGGAGTAGAAAATGGCGGTGGTGACGCCGCTGAAATTGCGGAAAAACGAGCGGATTCCCCCGCTGTTTACCCCGATGAAGGACGTCGCCCAGCATAGGGATGAGCTGGCAAAACGCAAATTGTTCCCGCGATTCAAAATCTGTAGCGTTGGAACAAAGATCATGTGCTCCAGCCTACAGCAGTACAAGTCGGTCGGTGACCTGCTGAAGAACAGCACAGTGGACTTTTACACTCACGATATGCCTTCGATGAAACCATTGTTGGTTGTTTTACGAGGTCTACCGTCGTACGAAGCGGCTACCGTAAAAGATGAGCTGGTGAGGCTCGGATTGAAACCAGAGGCAGTTCACCCAATGAATCGACGGCCTATGCCCAATACCAACTATCGTGACCAACTGTTTCTGGTCCACCACACGAAGGGCTCCACCACCCTTGCTGCGCTCAAGAGCAACATACGTGACCTGTTTCAGGTCATTATCGACTGGGAATACTACAAGCCGCAACACCGTGATGTGACCCAATGCACAAGTTGCCTCTCCTTCGGCCATGGTACGAAGAACTGTCATATGAAACCACGCTGCGACAAGTGTGCTATGGCCCACTCGACGGCGACCTGTGCTCAAGCTGATGACACCGACCCGAAGTGCGTGAATTGCGGCGGAACTCACCGTGCCACTACTCGGGACTGTCCCAAGCGAACGGAATTCATCACCATGAGGAAGAAGGTGGCTACTAGCAACCAGCCAGGCCAGCATCGAAATAAACGTGCACCACCAGCCATCACGGAAGAACAATACCCGGTAATCCATCCTCATCGTGTGGTCCCAAATCTTCCACCGCTACCTCTCAACAACAGCCAACGAGCCGCCCCCTCAGCTCAGCATCGCCTCACTGCTGCTGCAGCTCTGCCAAATCAAGCTTCTGCCTCGGCGCCTGGATTATCGTATGCCCGTGTTGCCTCAGGTGACTCAGTCGACGAATCTGGTTGCAGAGGTGATCGTCATTCTGTGCACCTGCAAGACTCGATCTGAACAGCTTCATGCTGCCTTGTCACTCGTCACCAAGTATGGACCGTGAAGCTATAAAAGTTGCAAATTGGAACGCTTGCTCACTGACGAACAAGCATAGAGAGCTACTCGATTTACTCAACACCAAGGAGGTCGACATTGCTATCATCACCGAGACGCATCTGAAGCCCGAACTGAACGTATTCCTTCCCAACTTCCGGCTCGTCCGACTTGATCGCACCTGCTCTGGAGGTGGATGAGTGGCCATCGCTGCAAGACGGAACATCAGTTGCCGGCTGCTACCAAACTTCCAGCTGAAAACAATTGAAGCCATCGGAGTGAAGGTGAGCAAATCACTTGGTCCAATCACCATCATCGTGGCCTACTGCCCCAAGCAAATCAACATCAGGGACGGGTCGTCAGTGGCCCTCCACAAAGACATCATCAAACTCACCCGGAGGAGCGGGAACTTTATCATCGCTGGCGATCTGAACGCAAAACACCAAGCTTGGGGCAACGGTCGGAGCAATAAAAACGGCATCATCCTCAATGAAAACCTGCAAGAGGGCCACTATACCATCTTGGCCCCGGACACTCCCACCCGGTTGAGTCGGTCTGGGGTCCATGCGACCATCGACATCTTCGTAAGCAACATGGGACACAACATCTCGCAACCTGTGGCATTCCAGGAGCTGAGCTCGGACCACTACCCGGTGGTGGCCGAAGTTGGATCCTCGGTAAACCGATACGAAGCTTCCCGGCGCAACTACCATCGAGTCAACTGGGCGCAATATCAACACTGCGTCGACACAACCATCGACTACGATGTCCAACCGGGGACGTCCGAAGATGTTGACCGGTGTCTACAAACCATCGAGGAGGCGATTTTCCGGGCCAGGGAACAACACGTGCCAGTATCCAGACAGGTGAGTAACACTCTGAACCTTAACAGCCCTACCAAAGATCTCATTAGACTCCGTAACACCATTCGTAGGCAGTACCAGCGTACTGGCCTGCCTAACTTGAAGACCAATTGTAATCGATTAACAAAGATCATTCAGACCAGGATGGTGGATCTCAGATGTAACGATTTTGCTAGTAAGATCCGCTCTCTCCCAGATTGTGCTAAGCCCTTCTGGAAACTTACAAAAAATCCTAAAAACAAGCCTACACACTAAGATTTTTTTACAGGAGTCAGTATTTTTTTACTGGGTTTTTGAATTGCTGAAAAAGTCGGTAAAAATTCAAATGACCGTTATCCGTAAAGAATCAATGAAATCGACCAATTTTATTTTCTATCATTAAATGGGGTTGACAAGTTAACAAGTTCAGAACAAATTTTCTAATTAATAAATTTTCCACAGATTTTTAAACTTTTACCGAACAGTTCCGCAATTCAAAAACTCAGTAAAACCAAGTTACCTCTATGGTAAAACCGTACTGACTCGATTAGTGTGTAGGCCCATTCCACCACTGACCCCACTGGATCGTCCCGGCGACCCACTGGTTCATCTGATCTCAACTCCTGAAGGTCAACACTTCGTCAGCTCCCATAATCTCGGACAAAACATCGTCAGCCCTCATGAATCTGATGTTGCTGAAAATGCAACCAATGTTCTTCAGATTCCTAACATTTTTCCAGAGGAATCCGAGATTACGGCTGACGAACTGTTGGCCTATATCAAATCATCTAAAAACATGAAGGCCCCAGGTTTCGACAACATCCTGAATCTGGAACTCAAACACTTGAGCTCCAGATTCTACAACCATCGGACACTGATTTTTAATCAGTTCCTCAGACTTGGCTACTTTCCCTCGTGTTGGAAGTCTGGTAAAGTCATACCCATCAGGAAACCTGGGAAGGATCCGTCCTCTCAGGGTTATCAAAACTGTTCGAAAGAGCAGTATACCACCGGCTCCTAACATCTGCCGATTAAAACAACTTGTTACTCGAGGAACAGTTTGGTTTTCGGAAAGGTCGTTCGACCGTCCAACAGCTGGTTCGAATGACAAACATTCTCAGACGGAACAAGTCTGTTTCGAAAACATCTGCCATGGCGTCCACTTGATCCACTTTCTGAGATCTTGGAGCGGTACATTGCCGGTGGACCTGGGTCCAGTGTGGCCTGAGTCGGCGAGGTGGTCGGCTGTTACGTTCCCTTAGATCCCGCAGCGACCGGGTACCCACATGAATACAGTGTTGGGCGGCGCATGCTTTACCGTCCCTTGGATCCACGGATGCTTCGGTGTTTCTGTTGTTTGGGCCAATATCACGCTATGTGAGTCAGTTACGACTAATAGTGGCCGGTTGGCCGGTAACTTAACCGCGTGGAGAATGGCCGCTGCCTCAGCTGAGAACACCGAGCATTGGGTCGGAACCGATCTGCTCACAAGCAGACCATCTCCGGAGACCCCCGTTCCCAATCCGCTCCTGGAGAGAGAGAGCCGTCGGTGTACCTAACTATGGATAATAACTAAGTAGGTCATGACTTTCCTTACACATTTCCTGTCAGTTGGTGAAAGGTCATTTTAGGATTCAGCTGCTGCACGGGTAAGTTGAACAATAATTAGCTGCGCCGTGGGTGATTTGCCCATAACTAATATCGGCGGATTTTCACATTTCTGGCGATCCTGCCAGGAGACGAACCTGGAATCTTGGACACCACCGATAGGTAATAAAGGGCAAATCACCCACTTGCATGGAAAATTGGAAATTTGAACGCGACCGGGACGGCCGTTCTAAGCAAACGAATGAGGACGGATTTGCGAAAAATCGTCTCCTCGTGGTGGCACGGCCACAGGATAAGAACGTGACCGGGACGGCCGTTCTGAATGCGAGTGAGGACGGATTTGCAAAAATCGAGTGAGGACGGATTTTCACAGGTGTGACGCCAGTCAAGCCCAGCAAAAAGAAGAAATCGGAAAAGAAACGGATTGCTTCTTTTCAGGCACAGACGAGGATGCAGAAATGAAAACACTAACTTCTCGGAAATTTGCATCCTCTATCTCCAGATTCCGGTCCAGTATCTGTGGGATTTGTTCGAGAACTGTAATGGGCACGGTGATTGGACAGTAAATCTGTTGCTAGAAGAGCAAAAGACATACGAATTCGAGACAGCGGATAATTTGGAAGCCGGTGCGGTTGGCGGCCTACTCGCGTTTGAATGTGATTACAATGAAACAATGGTATCGCAAGTCCCTTCCGGTGATCCCTCCGGTAGTGGTGGTGGAGGGGGTTACGAAATCGATCGGTCTACCGTCAGCTCGAAATTACCCCGGAACACAACGAAAAGAAAAGACAAAGCGGAAGATTTGCAAAACGATCCCTAAGTGCTGGAAGTGACGTTGGGAATTAATCTCATAAGCCAGCTACACGCCACTTTCAAGGATAAGCATGGCTAGGGTGCCATCTTCTTAGACGAACTAACCAATGAACGAACAAAGGTTTTCATGGCACCGAAATGGCAGAACAGTTGTATTTGTCGTTCTTGGAGTCCATGTACAGCTGCAGGGGGAAAACAAGAATTTATGAAAAAAGATGCTCGATTGGCACAGCAAATGCAAGCGAAGGAAAAGTATCCCGTTTTGTTCAAAATGACCATCGAGGATTCCCCCAACCTGAACGACATTATGGAAATGGAGTACGCCCTAACGGCGTACCGAAGCGAAATCAACGGCTGGGCTAAGCAAGCTCCCCAAGATCTGGCCTCGCATATGACTCGTCAAAAGCTAGCCGACATGTATCCTATCATTGACGAGAAAGTCCTGGCAGAAATCCTACATGCCCACAAATTCAGCGACACTATAACCGTCTTAAACAGTTCCATTTCGGAAGAGCTGAGAAATCAAATCGCCCGCGAACGGGAAGCCCTTAAAGGGTGATACGGTCAAAATTTGGTCAAGGGAAAACGCGTGTAAATCGGTGAAATCGTTTATTTAAAAAATCAAATTAAATTTCTTTTTCAAGTTCAATTAGTATAAAATTCAGGAAAAATATTCAGTTAGGCTTCCGCTTTTCCAAATCCGAATTGCCGGGCCTTACGCTTGACCCCTGCCATCAGATTTCGTACAGCCACCTTGTCCACCTTCTTCGCCGCAGAAAGCCAGTTTGCCTTGAACTGCTGCTCGCCCTTAGCAGTTTTTTTTGGTCTTCTTTAGGTTCCGCTTGACAATAGCCCAGTATTTTTCAATTGGGCGGAGCTCTGGCGTGTTGGGAGGGTTCTTGTCCTTGGGAACCACCTGCACGTTGTTGGCGGCGTACCACTCCATGGCCTTTTTACCGTAATGGCAAGATGCCAAATCCGGCCAAAACAGTACGGAACAACCGTGTTTCTTCAGGAAAGGCAGCAGACGTTTATTCAAACACTCTTTCACGTAAATTTCTTGGTTGACAGTCCCGGAAGCTATGAAAATGCTGCTTTTCAAGCCACAGGTACAGATGGCTTGCCAAACCAGATATTTCTTTGCGAACTTTGACAGTTTCATGTGCTTGAAAACATCTGCTACCTTTCCCCTTCCTTTTGCCGTATAAAACTCCTGTCCCGGAAGCTGCTTGTAGTCGGCTTTGACGTAGGTTTCGTCGTCCATTACCACGCAGTCAAACTTCGTCAGCATCGTCGTGTACAGCCTCCGGGATCGCGCTTTGGCCGTCGTATTTTGTTTATCATCGCGATTTGGAGTCACTACCTTCTAGTAAGTCGATAGTCCGGCTCGTTTTTTGGCTCGATGCACGGTTGTAGACGATACACCCAGCTTATTTGCGGCATCTCGGAGAGAGAGGTTAGGGTTTCGCTTGAAACTACCGGCAACTCTCTTTGTCGTCACAGCGGCTTCCGGTTTTCGGTTTCCCCCCGATCCAGACTTCCTGGCTGTCGACAAACGTTCCCCAAACACTTTAATTACATTTGTAACGGTTGATTTGGCAATTTTTAGCGATTTTGCCAACTTTGCGTGCGAGTAGCTCGGATTTTCGCGATGCCCGAGCAAAATTTTGATACGCTGCTCTTCTTGCTTGGACGGCATTTTGACAACTGAAGAGTGAATTCCAAAATCAAAATAGGAGCAACATTCTACACACACACACACCTTCAAAATGAGGGGTGTTCAGGTTTTTCAAATGCAAAATTGAAAGAAATACGTCAAGTTGATATTGACCAAATTTTGACCGTACAACCCTTTATGAAGCGAGTAGAAGCCGAAAAACAGAAACCACTTCCTTCGTCCTCAACGTCGCCGCCTCCAACGGTCGAGCAGGTACCGTCATCCAGCGAAGACGACATCAATCTTCACCTGAAAACGGTCGAAGAATGCCGCAATATGTCCCAGGACCATCAGGAACTGAAAAACGAATGCCACGAGAAGGCACGGAATGCCGGGGTGGCCGAGTACTATGTCCAGGTTGCCCGGCTTCATCGAACCAAAATCGATATGTACTCGAATGCCATCATGGAGGTGCACAAGCTGACGCTGAACAATATGGACGTGTTGGATTTGCACTATCTACACTCGGAAGAAGCGCTGCAGTGTTTAGAGATTTTCCTAACAGAGCACGCCAGAAAGCTGACCGTTTTGTTCTTATGCGATTGCCAACTTTTGTCTCCGTGCCAGTGGACCCTGGCCACTGGAGGGAGGTCTACGTCGGCGGCCGTGCGGAGGAGTCTGTTCGCCTCGTTGAGGATAACGATCCTGTTGTTTCCCGACGTTTTAGCGAGAAAGGCAGCGGCTTTGGTAGTAGTAGTTGCGGTTAAAACGAGTCGAAAAGGTAGGATACTGGCTTCAACGAATGCAGCGTTGGCCGGGGTAGAAGGCAGGGCACCGGAGACTGTTCGAACGTAGCCGTTGTACACCGGTTGAGGGTGGGAGATGGTCTTAATCAGGTTGGACCGACTGCGACAGTCCTTCTTAACTTGATGGAAGTGCGGCTCAAAGGATAAATTTCGATCGAGGAGCACTCCCAAGACCCTCACGGTGTTTTTGGTCGGTATTGCTTGTTGTTTAATCATGATGGGCTGTCCGTTGTTGCGATGTCTGGTGGTACATATATGGCAGCGCAGACAAAGATGTAAACGTTCTTGCGTAGTTGGTCAAAGACCCCATTCATGGCCACCAGGAAGAGGGTGACCGCGATCACCGAACCCTGTGGCACTCCGGTTTCCTCACTGAAACTTCCGGATTGCACGTTTCCGACCGAAAACCGAAAAGATCGGTCGGTCAAAAAGTTCCGGACGAAGTGAAGGATGTGTCCTTTCAGGCCTCAATCAGCAAGCTTCTTCAATACAGCCATAGGCGTAGCCAGATAGGGGCAGGGGGGGGCGACTGCCCCCCCCTAAACTCGGCAACACAAAGGCTTTCGAGGAAATGGCGTTCGGTGAAATGGCATTCGGCCAAATTTTCCATGGTAATTTTTTTTTCGCCCCTCCCTAGCTCGAAACCTGGCTACGCCCTTGAATACAGCTGATGTCCATGTTCGGTTGAACACTTTGGAGATGTCCAGCGAGACGATCTCCGCGTGATGACCTTGGTCCTGTGCCTCCTTCAGGACTTCCCCAAGAGTGGCGAAGTAGGTGGAGGTGCCATGCCCTTGCCTGGAGGCGTGCTGCCCATGGTCAAGCAGCCCCTTGACCTCAAGATATTGCTTCAGCCTCCCGTTGACCATCCGTTCCAGGACTTTGGCCATGCAGCAGGTCAGTGCAATGGGACGGAACCCAGTGATGTCCTTGGTCCCGAAATTGGTTTTCGGTAACGGTATAACAAGGCTTTCTCTCCAGTTTTCCGGGTATTCTTCAGTGGTCCAGAGTTGGTTGTAAAGGTCCAGAAGTTTCGTTTTACCTTCGGGTGGAAGGTGCTTTAGCAGCGGGTAACCGATTTCACCCGGTCCGGCCAAGTTCCCGTTGCTCCGACTGAAAGCGAACACGAGTTCTTCCCAGGAGAGTGGGCTGTTGATCGGTAGGTTGTCGTTGTCTGGAGGAATTCCGAAGGCAGACGCAGAGGACAGAGAGGGGCCGACTCGCTGTCGGACGCTTTCGCTGTACTCCGAGATGCCGGATAGTTTGACGAAGTATTTGCCCAGTTCGTCTGCTACGACGGTTGGATCAGTGATGGTGACAGTGTCTGTTCGAATCTGGAGTGGAGATGTTTCTTGTTTCTAATTATAACATAAAATGTTAAATATTATGAACAAATGATTTTATAAAACGTTTTTGATCAGCAAACAATTATGATGTTGATTGGACCTAAAAAATGATGATGGTTGGAACTATTTTTGCAAATGCTAGTTTAGCCCATATTTGTTCAATAACTTTGTTAAGAGCTTATTGGTATCATAAAAAAACCCTTTTTATACAGTTTTTATGAATTTGCTATTTAAAAAAAAATCAAGAAATTTGAGTTTAACTTCGTTTTTAAAAAAGTTTACTTTCCACGCATTAGCTATTCATCATGGCTTATTTTCTCGGAAATCATTGACCCGATTTGGAAGTTTTTTAACGTCAAACTATAGGTATTGTGGTCCCATTGTAAGCTATTGAATATTTTTGGAATCGGTCAACTGGTTCCAGAGATATGGCCGGAACAAGTTCCAGGGTATATGGAACATGGACCTAATTTTGACATGGAAGGAATAAAACCTATCATGCGACACTTTACATTACTTCCAAATTCGATAACAAGATCAATAACAAAATTGAGTGCCTTGGACCACATTGGCCACTTCCGGGCATGTGCCCCCGGGGAATTTAGGGGCTTAAAATGACCGAATATCAGAACTAAATTCCGGTTTTATAGTTCTTTTTCTCCTAGGAGTTTTTTTTTTCGGAAATAGGTTTCAGTTAACAATGTTTGGTTTAATAACATTTTATTTCAAGTTAATTCACACACAGAAGGTGTATGAGAAGTGCTTAATGTAAATTCATATTAACAGATTCTTTCGGCACTTTCGTGATAGTTTGGAAATCGGTGGTTACCCTTTCAGCCAACCTGACGATGGAATTCCTCCTTTAAATTTACGCCCAACTAGTGACGCAAGGTCTTTAGCAGCTTCCAAGATCTTTTTGGTCGTCTTGGGACTGCCAGAAGCAGCGCATTTACAAACCCAATCCCCTAATTGGTTCTCCAAATCAACACTCAACACTATTTCCCTTCCATATTTCTTGCCGTGGCTTCCCTTAATTTTTGCGTGAAGTGTCGTTTTCGCAACATCGTACCTTTTCTGTGCCTGGTACGCGGTAAGTGATTTATTTCTTACTGAAAGAACAGCCTCTTGAAGATTTTCGACCGTATAACTCTTTTCTTTAGCAATTTTTTCAATCGAAGAAACTGATCACTCGGCCAAAACGAAATCGAATTTCAAATCAGCTGCGCGTAGGATGTAGACAAACCGAAGCGCACCTAGCGGCCGTCTTAGGAAACACATAGGTTCAACCATCATCATGCGTTATTCAAACATTTTAGTGAAACCAATGGATAAATGGCGTACTAACGTGTTGTTTACACCTTAAAGCAGTATTTTACTGCATGAAAATAGAAATAAATGTAAAAAGTATTCCTTTTTTGTATGTTTGAAAGTAAGGCATAATGACGAGCTAATGCGTGGAAAGTGAACTGTTTTGAAAACTCATTGAAATTCAATTGTTTTGAAGTTTTTTCAATAAAACACCCATGCAAATTGAAGAAAATGAGTATTTTATGATAGTAAAGTGATCTTTGAAAAAAGTTTTTAGCGAAGATTGACTAAACTAGCGATTGAAAAAATAGATCCAACCATCATCAGTTTTTGGATAGGTCCAACCATCATTAGTTTTTGGATAGGTCCAACCAGAATCAATTACCCTAAACACATAAAATATAAAATTCATCATTTAACAATCTTCATTTATCATTCAACATTATTTGCTGACTCTTCTGAGGGGCACGCAATACAAAGAACCGGTGCGTTGAAGTTAAAATGCAATCAAAAGTACTTAACGTAATTAATGCGTTTTGAAGTAGTACTGAAGGTAATTAAAATTATCTATCCGTAATTATAAATACATAAGTATTTAAAATGTAATAAATGTAACAACTGTAATGAATGGAGTTTAAAAGAAGTTAATGTTCTATATTGTGTAATTAATGCAATTAAAGCAGTAGTTTATGGAATTAATTTAATTACAGCCGTTGCCTGCGTTGGAGTTCAAGGTTATTGCGTGCCCCTAAGACTCTTCTTCTTATTATTCTTTACTCCGCCAAATGAGTTGTTATCTGCACGGATATGAAAAACTACAAAAAATTAAGTACTTTTCCCTCAATTCCGGGGTACAGCCCAATAACCCAAATTTGAGTATATCGCATGTAGTAGTTTCAATTTAACATGAAAAAAAAAATTCCCAAGCAGGGGAAATGTATGCAATGTCGGCCTAAGTGTCCCTAATTTGGGCCCATACATAAATTCAGCAATCGACTAAAATTTCAATAGCAACCAAAAATATCCATTAGTACCGTCCCAATGACGCGTTCATCTAGATACAATTGATAAATAGCAGATTTTTAGCGATGGGCCCAATCTTAGATCTATAGGCCAACATTAAAGCCATTTCCCCTATATTCTCCCCAATATTAAGTTTGATTCACGTAAATTTGAGAATATGCAATTTGCTCAAAAGTAGCTTATTGGGCTGAACTATATCGTTGGGTTGAATCTCTCGTTCCTTTTTTGAAAGCAAAATAGAGTGCAAGTGAGAAGCGCAACTCAATTTTAAGTAAAAAGAACTCAAATTTTGGGTATTTTTTTTTCTCCGTGTCAGCAATATTGACCATAGCAAACAATTATGGAAAGGTTCATGCAAATCGCGAAGCTCGCGTCAGATCGATTTGTCATTTAGCGTGGAATTTCTCTATGTTCCCACAATTTTCGTCCTATATTCTGGGCTTCTGTGAAGTTTTCTGTCCTTCCTTTTAATTCTCTATATATCCCTGAAATTCGCAGAACTTCTTGAAAGTTTCTGCATTATTTTCTCTGAAGTTAATGAATCCACCTAGAATCTCTCGAATGTTCCCTGAAGTTCCAGATGTTTTCCAGAATATCATGAAACTTCCCAAATGTTCTTGTTGTCTGTTGATAAAACTTCTAGGAAATTCTCAGAATATACTTCTATGTGACTGTTTTTGAGATGTTTTAGATCACCCCCCCCTCTCTAGGAATAGCCAGTCGTCCTTACATTTTTTAGGAAATTTTTATGCATCGTAGATACTCTCCAAACCTAAAGTGTCTGCGTGGTTTACGAACAGCCCCATAGAAGCTACGAAGATTGAAAGTTTATTCCGAGATCTTCAGAGAAGTCTCATCAACAGACTATTAGAACATTGGGCAACCCAAGCAACACCAAAAACATCTCAATTCTTTAATTTATCTATTTAAGTTGTCCTGAAATCCCTTAAATGGTACAGGAAAATCATCTTGATACGACAAAGTTTCAACTTTGTTGCTTCGATTACTTTAAGTCACAATAATGAAACTCAACTGTTTCAATGTACTGTTTGGATGACCTGTCAAATCATGCCTCAATTGGGAGGAGCAAACATGTTACACTCAAATTGGTATGAAGTTATATGCAACGTGATATTTAGGGACAGTGGAAACTCGCGGTCAAAAATCCAAAATTTCGCGGTCGATAAATGAGAAAAAGTGGAAATTTCGCGTCAATTTGGCGGTTGATTTTTTTCTTTCAATATACCGTAGAAAAGTGAAATTTTCTTTGCTAAAACAACCAATGAGTCTTTATTGAACTAAAATACAGTTATTCAACGGTACATTTTATGCTTTCTTTGCATTATTAACCAAAAGTACATGATTTGTCAAATTATCTTCGGTCATATTCTGTCGTCTACAAGTATTAATTAAATTGTACTGCCTTACGCTCCGTTCTGCATCAACCGAGTTTCCAGGGATTGACAGGTACTTTATCGCTATTCTGAAAAGCTCAGGAAAACGATTACGATTCGAAAACCAAAACGTCAATGGTTTCACACTGTCACATATTTCCAGTACTGCTTGCTTGTATGCTGTCAGTTCATCTTGCAAGGTCAATTTTCTGGTTGTGCACTCTGGAATCCCGTCGTACAGGTCATCAATAGACAAAAACTTCGCTTGATGGGGATCCAGTAGTCGAACCGCCCGAAGAAACTTCAAACCAGGTTGACAGAATCGCGTTGTGGCTGTGGGTGTGTGATACTACTGTTTCATCTTATTCGATGCATCTGCAAAGGCTTCCCGCTGTCATCGAGGTACAGACTTTTCTTCAGATTTGTCTGAAAATACTGTAAGAAAAAAATGATCAGTGGATTTTTTTGAAAAAGTACTCCATTAATGTACCTGCTAGCAAGTCCATGATTTTATTGTACGCTAAATGTATCAGAACATGGCGGCTTTCAAACCAGGTCAAAAGCTCAACCAATTTGGTCGTACTTTTGTGGATGAACAATATTTTTTCTCTCAGTTTTCGGTCCTGAAGCAATTCATGTAGCTCATTCAACGCATTTGTTGCTGCTGATATTTCAAGTTCGTTGCCGATGAAATTTTGGTAGTGATTCACATACTCAGCATGGTAGGCGACAGCATTTAGCCAACTATTCCATCTCGTAATGACTGGAACGGGAGGTAACGGTACTTTGTCCTTCTCAACCCCGGTAAGTTCAGCCATCAACTCCTTAAAACGTTGCTTTCTCGAGGCAGAATGAGTAAAAATGGACTTGAAGCATGCCACTAAACGATCAACGCTAGGGAGCTTCTTCCTCCACACTTCACCGATCAACCCCAAAATATGTGCATTGCACGTCATGTGAATGCAACACGGAAGTAGTCCTTTTAGATTCTCGAAAGCTTAAGTCATGTAAGTGGCGTTATCCGTCACAAAGACTGTAACAGCATCAAAATTAACACCATATTTAGCCAATGTTTTTATTATACTTTGGGACACAGTTGTAGCATTGACATGTTCCAAGTAAATAATATCAGCTGTTACAGCTTCCATCTTCTCCTGTTCAGAGGTCGTAACAGGAAGAACAAATATTACATGTAGAACAAAACGATCCTGTGAATCACTGGCTTCACCTGTTATGATTGCAATTGAGGTTGAGGTTTTAACTCTAGCTTCAAGTTCTTTTTGGTTCTGATCGAATACCTTTGGAAGGTATTCCTTTCGGAGGTGGGATGAATTTGGTAGTTGTCCCAGATTTTTAACACTCGATTGGAGATACTCACGCAGTTTAGGATGGTCCAATTTATGTAACGGTACATTCGCGGCACAGAAAGCCTCTACCAACTCGAAGTGTGCCACGTTTCGCGCATCTCTGGAGATCGTTTGACGCTGAAATGCTCCGACAATACTCGCTTGTTTTTTTTTTCTTTTTGTGCAGCCTCGTCCTGTTGCAATTTTAACTTTTGCAAGTGCTGTTGTGATTTCAGGTGCTTGTCGATTGAGTTTTTCCTCGAGTTGTCCAGGGTCACGTTGCAGCAGGAACAAAACAGTTGTCCGGCATCCGCATGTAAAACTCCCTGCGGGTATTGTTTAACACGGTCTTGGCACGATATGTTCACAGCTTTCTTCATGATTCTATCACAACACGTCGAAACACAATCACAAATTTACTTTGTATCAATTGTTTCCGGACAAAATAGCGCGATAAACAGCGAGCTCAGCACCGAGCGGAATTTCCTAAGCAGAGCTTTTTGACGTTTAATGACGCACACATGAAAAAATGCAAGAAGGAGGGAAAAAATAGTGAGAAAACTACGAAATCATGCATCCCCGTGTGCTAGATAGAGAAGGACAATCAAACGTCAAAAAGGGGGATTGGCACAAATGTCGAAACTCGTCGACAGAAGGAAACCCCATGGGTATTGCATGCAAGTCGCATGAAAACAAAACGAAATATTTCAAGGTCGACATGCAGTGTTAGTTTTTTTTTATGAATTTCGCGGCATTTCGCGGCATTTCGCGGCATTTCGCGGGTTTTTCTAAATTTCGCGGACGATGCCAAATTTCGTGGAATTCGCGGCTTCCGCGAAATCACGAATTTCCACTGTCCCTAGTGATATTGTATGAAACACTTGAGCAACAAATCTAACTTGTGTTGTGTTTGTTGAATTAGAGTTCCATAAAACATTATGTTTCTTTAAACTTTGGTGCAACAGAGTGTGAACTATATGTTTTTTGCACCTATTGAGTAACTGTTTCGAAATGTTACTAAAAAGTTGACGAACCAAGATGTGTTAAAAAACCTATTTGCAATCTTGTTCCAATTAAGCGTATGAATCTGTAAGTTTTCCAACTTCGTTTTGCAACCAACTGAATCAAGTTGTAACTGTAAAGGTTTGTTGTAACCATCTAGTATCTACCATGGCTCAAATATGTCTTGTCACTTTGATGTTGTAAAATATTTTTGGACTATGGACACTATGGCTAAATAGAACGGTGAGAAGCCTCAAGTGACGATGGATTGGTTGTTGCGTGAGCTGGGGGAAGCAAATATGTTGATACCGCCGAACGGAGATTGTTGCCGTTGAAGATCCGTTAGAGACGGAGCTCGTATTTGCCGGAACTGCTGGCGAACTGGAAACGGCACCAAATAGCGGGTGGATTGCCAGAAGTAGTGGCTCATAATGCTGAAACCTGATGGCTGCTGGCGGAGGAGCTGCACCGATGTCGCTACCGCTTGATGTCACATTGCTACTGACAAGTGACGTTTAAAACACGCACATACTCAACAAATTCTATGATTGTTCAAACTACGCAGTTGCTACTTATTTTCAACATGGATACCATCGATGATACGTAATGGTGCAGTTATGTTGACAAATCGTTGCGGTGTTGTTTTGCAGTTCAATATGAATCATTAATTTTAATATCCACTCATCTGCAACGTAAAAAATACTTGTTGTGAACTTTTCATGATGTCTTGAAAAATAGCTACATTATTGTAACGTACAATTTGACATGTTTGCAACAGCTCAGTGAGCTGGATTATATCTGGATGAAACGTACACTACCGGCCGAAATTATGTTGCTATAATGGAGAATGTTAACAAATATTCCAAACATTAAAATTTTTTCAGAATTTTACACGTGTTAATGGTTATGAGAGGGCGTTTTGATGTGTTATCGGTGCAGGATATTAAAGAACTAAATATATTAAGTTCTTCATTTTGGTTGACTCTATTTTCTTATGGTGTAATGTTGTTCAGGTGAAGACTTTGATTTGTATTTTGTCAAAATTTCGATAGAAATCTTTGCTTTATAATTATAAGCTATTTTTTTTAAAGATCAGTGAATGATGACTAGATGATTATGAAAAGAAGTCTTACGGTTTGCGTAATCGACGTAATGAAATCGCTTTAATTCTCGCGCAATAAACTGGGAGTTTGCATCCTTAGGGTTTGAAGTATGAACTTTAAGCGTTGAAATATTGATCCCATTCACTAATTATTGGATAGTAATATTATCATCGACCAAGGGGTCAAAAAGCAAGGATTTATGTATTAACCAGAAATTGATGATACGCAGCAGCTAGCGTGTATATTTATTCAGAATCCGTAACAGCTCAAGTTTTCTCATTTTTTCTAGAGAATATTGACGGTTAAATACATTTTTTTTTCAGACATCATCGCACAAATATGGACTCAAAAGCCGCAGAAAATCAACCTTTCGCTTTTGTTGGGAGTCCATCTTTCTTCTATGAGATTTAAAGCGCATTGTTACATGCTAAATTTCTATGAAATCTTTGGAAAAAAAAATGATTTTCTTGGATTATTTTTTTTTTCAACATTTGGAATCATCCAAAAATTTAGTAACGGAATGGGGGTAGAGGAGGGTTGACATTTTCATACATAAATTTTTTTAAATATTTCAGTGAAACATTGCAGTTAAGTCAGTTAAAACCTCATTTACAACTTGTGTCATTCATATATCATGTCACATGCACCTTATTTGCAACACCTTATGCCACAAACATAAGTTGCAAAGAGACTCCACCTTCTGCGCTTTTTAAGGTACAATTAAGTTTTATATGCGGTGCGTTGTCTATAATTTAGACCGTCTATTAGTCACACTAAGGTTGTTGTAACTCGCTTAGAAACAAATGGTGTTGCTTGGGAAGTTCCAACAACTTCATCTGGAACTTCAGGGAAGTTATAAACTTTATAACAAATGGTATTAGACTGCTCTGAAGTCGTCTCAGTATCCTTGAAGTTTTAGGATTCTCGCTTAAGTTCACACAATTATCCTGATAATGTTCTAGAATAAACCTCAAAATTAATGGAATTGTATTAAAGATCTCTTAAATTCCCTGAAGTTTCCTGGATTTACGTGAGTTTATTGGAACTTTTGTAATGATTTCGAATTGTTCTCTAAACATTGCTGAAATTTTCGGAACTTTGAAGGCGTTCACTAATTATTTTCCTAAAATTAGTGGCACTGCCCTTTACAATCAGGGAACTTTCTGCTCGGAAGGTTTCATAACTGCTCCAAATACTACGTTACTTCCTGAAAGATCTTAAAACTCGCCGAATATTTGGCAACTTCAGCAAAATTCCTACAAATTTCCCGAAGCAATGAAGCTTCCCTGAAAGTTCTCGAACATTTTTCTGAAATCTATGGAGTTGCCCTGAAACTATCGGAACTTACTTTTAAAGATCTTTGATCATCTCCGAAGTTCTGGACGTTCTTGAAATTCTCGGAATTACACTGAGGCTAAAAATCACAACGCAAGCTTTTGAAAATCAATAGTTTATTTCGCTGAGCGTATGATTTTGCCGATGCTCATTAAGTTCCCACCATTGAAAAATGCCAAAGAACATACCACCGAAGAAAAGTTAAGCTTCCAGTTTATCCTGTGCGACCAACAAAACTGACCTCCGGCCCCATCCCATCATCATAAAAGTTGCTTGATTCCTCTTGCTTCAATTTTCAACTTCCATGCTCCGTCATCGTCAAGCACGGTGTATGGTCTACTTTCCAAGTGCTCCCCTTCTCCAGTTTCATAACTTTGTTCCCTCAAGTCCGGCGAGAAAACAACCAGAAAGCGATGTGGCAGAGTTCATAACTTTGGCAAAACCGAAAGCAAACTTTACCGGACTGGCCAACCACAGGAAAATAAAAAACAGCAAAAATAGCAACGGAAACGACGAAGTCGACGATGACGATAAGATTGCCGCTTGATGTGGCTGAAACCAAAAACTTGCTCCACCATCGCGCGTCGCTGCCCTGGGAGAAGGCAAGTAGTGTCCGGGAAATGTTTGATCTTGTCATTTTCTGGTGAGGACTTGTTTTTCGTTTGTTTCGAGAATTTCAATTATTTAAATGCCCTTTTATTCCGAGGGAATACCGAGAAGGAGAGATAGCGGGAGAGTTTTTCTGCCGCCACCACCGTCGTCAGCGTGTGTGTGAGTGGGTTGGACGATTGGTAGTCGTGTGGGATAATGCCAAAGAATTTACCCCCGGTGAGATTAATTTCCAAGAAGTTGCAAACTGCTCAGTCTTTTGGTGAAGTTTTTCATGACTGCCAATTTGTTTTACCCAGAAGAGAAAGAATTTCATGAACAATGTAGGATTTGCTGCTACTTTGAACGACGACTTTCCCAGTAGGCAGCTGGAATTCGGCTCATGTCGGGGTTGGTTGGCTTCGTGGGAAAATAATGATGTTAATTACGGAGCATGATACCGCCAAGTGAATTCTGTTTGTTTCAATCAAGTTTAATCAATGGTTTTTGTTGTATGTCATGGTAAGGATTTAAAGCTCAGAAGTCATGATAAGTAGTATCAAAGATTAGTGAGTGTACATTAGACTGATGCAAAATTTGAAAATTTCGCTCCACAGTGCTCAAACGGTTTCAAATCAGATCCTGATTAGCCTCCCAAAATTTAAACTCATTTGGTAAGAAACTGACTTGGCACAAACTATTCAAAGTTCACATGGAAATTACTATGGGAAAACCAAATTTTTTGTGCATTGTCTTATACCCATTTTTCATATTGCTTTTTCGAAAATTTCTATAACTATTCTTACGGGAAATTTTCTAAGCTACAGCTTTGCGGAAAATCGTTTTTCAGCCAAATGTCAAATTAAATTGTTATTAATTTTTTAAGAGATTGATAATCTTATGGCATGATCAAGCAGCTGTTCTATGGGCAACATTGTATTCTGCAGTGTGACATAGTAGCCATGATAGTTGTGCTCTATTCTTCGCACCAGAAACACCAACGTTGCCTGCTGAACAGTTGAATGAGCATAATCATAAAACATCAGTGACTTGAAGCATTAATAACTTTTGTTCCTTACATTTGATTGAAAATTAGTTTTCAACAAAGTTGTAGTTGAGAAAATTGGCTGCAATCACTGCTATCATTTTAAAAAGCATAGTGATGTGGTGAATTATTCTTCTTCTTTCCTTTATTTAACGTCGGTCTCTAGTGCCAATCACCGACGGACATCGATTACCATCCATTGACGGGCAATCGAATGTGCAAGGAAGGCAGCTTCCACTCCTGCGTAGAATATCGCACCCATTCAACACACACATGGGTCGGGACCAACGGCTTTACTTCCCTTCCGAAGGAAGACGTGACCAGAGATTTTAATGCCTCCGAAAAATCCCACCGACCTCGGCTGGGATTGAACCCAGACCCATTGGGGTGAAAAATCAGTCACGCTTACCACTACACCACCGGCGCCGGTAATGTGGTGAATTTTTAGATAGATATGAACAAACTTGAAATGGTTTGTGCCAAGTCAGTTTTTTACTAAAGTAATTCAAATTTTGGGAGGATAAGTAGGACCCAATTTGGAACCGTTTAAGCAATGTGGAGCGAAAATTTCAAATATTGCATCAGTCTAGTGTACATGCAACCCATATGATGTAACGAATCCATCAATCACCCACTTTATAACATCAATGAACAGTGTTAACTCGGCTGTCGACAGAAGCAGACCACTATCAATGTGCGTCCCGCGATCGTCTGTTTACTCGGCAGCAACCATTGTGTGGTCCTCCTCATTGTTCTTCATCAGCAGTTCTTTCAGTCAATGCGTCGTCGACTTTGGAAAGCAAACGTTTCGTGATGAGTGTGTGAGTAATGATAACGTTTTGCGTCCATTGCTGCAATGGAAGCGCTCTGACCCTCGTTGGCGTAACTTCCATACAATGAAACCACTGAAAGCGGCACCAGTTCTGATAGCGGAGGCTTTTTGGATAGCGGAAGATGAAATGTTTATTGTGTTGTACCATTTGACTATAGTTTTAAGATGAATTGTTTAGTGAACAAAAATCCTCGGCTCTGTAAAGTTAATTCGGTTGAGCCTTATCAAATAAATTAATAAAAATAAAAAAAACATCAATGAAATCAATATGATGAAAACTAATTTAGATTGTTTGATAAAAGTACGATAACTTTTCATATATGTATTTTAGGGAATATACTAAAAACTCCAGTGATAACATCATTATAAAACTGGGTTTAACATAATTATTTAAAAAAAAATACAATTTGTGCCTTGACTAGGGTATACGTCCCTAACCTCGGTCTAATATGCAGCCATAGATTACGTTTTTAATCATAACTCATCAATTAATTTACCTGCAAACGATATTCTACTGCTAAATGGTATGCTTAGATATGCTTATCATGTCGTTTGCTATCAGGAACCGCAAAAAGTTGAAAAACTTACTTTTTTTAAGACAAAAACTCACCAGGGAAATGTATGTAATATCGGTCTATTGTCCCCAAATTGGGTCTATTTATGGATGCAACTTCGTCCTATCCTGTTTGATTCTCAAAAAAAACGCTCTTGGTAACGTTTTCTTATGTATTTTTTTTTATCACTATCACTGTTAACTTAATACTCTTCATTCCTCAAAACATTTCTTAGAGAAAATTTTACGAAAACTACATTAAATCACTCAAGTTAAAAATTAAAAATTAAAAATTTCGCTTATCGTCTTTCGACCGCAGAATATCTAAATCAAAACATTGTGATGTTCATTATACAGATTTGGCAGAAAAAATCTCCCTTCCTGTTCGTTCCTTATCATCCAAATGCAAACCACATTGTTGACGTTACTCTTATTGCTATATGCTGTCAAATGAATTTCATGGGCCAAAGTTAGGAACATAGAAAAGAAATGTGTCCCTAAAGTTGGGTCCATGATTTACTTGTGAAAACGTTGTTAAACAATTAAAATAAACATAAAATATTCAAACAGTAACTGTGAGTTTTACGTCTAGTGTGTATTATCAGGTAATTCCATTCAATAAATGCCATAATCAGGCCATTTGATGATCGTCAGTGCAACCTTCCCATCTTAACCTTAGAAGTCATGGCGGCTAAAAACTCCGAACAGAGTGATATTCTCAACCAGTTTTATTACTTACGAGAGCTGAAAATGTATTGAAATGTTGTGATATAAATTGATTTGTGTGTGGTACACATTTATCAATCATCAGTGATCAATATTTTCCTTATTTTTTGTGTAATATTCCTTAATTAATTATTTATTTGCGTGATAGGCCGAATGAAAGGACTAGACCCACATTACATACCGTAACCCTATATGTTCAGTATTACTTCTGCGTGAAGTCAACAATTTACGTAGTTGAAGATGCTATTTCGAATAACAGACTGAAGTGGTAATTTTTATACGATAGATGAAGAGGAGATGAAAGTATAGAATTGATAGTTCCGTTAAGATTATGACAGTGTGAAAACTGCATATAGAAAGTAGAAATAGAAAGTTTGGTAAAGAGAGATGATAAAACCGATTTGTACCTTCCTTAAAAGTTGTCCTAGCTCGCTATCTACTTTCTATACACGGTAACCAGCGTAAACACATTAATGTGTATAATTTCACACATTTCGCGAAAAAAGGGGTCTACTCATAAAATGTGTAAACTGCGTTTACACATTTATGTGTAAACCCATCAAACGTCAATAGATGTGTATTTTTTACACATTTTTCAAGAACGGTTTTTACTGCAGAATGTGTAAAAAGTAATCATTCAAAGAATTTAAATATGATAAGGACACATGGTTTTCTATTAAAATCGGAGTTGTCTTATTTGTGTCAAGGATTAAATAAAAATTGATCGGATTCAATAATATTTTATTAAAAAAATCGCAGCCAGACACCGGACAATGAAAACCCTAATGTTTATTTTTCTTTTCTAGGACTTAGCTATGAAAATAATATAAATTACTTACCCTCTAGCTTGTCCACCGTTGCTCTGTTACAGTTTGGACCGTAGTTTCTCATTTTTTCTGTTAAAATTGCTGAAAGTTTTTCGCTTTGGCAAATGTCGTGCATCAACGAAGGAGGATGTGGCAAGATTTGAAGTTTTTTTTTTACCCATTAATGAGTATAAAAATACACATTTTTTGACTGGTACATATAAAACATGTGTGTTTTTTTACTCATTTATGTGTTTACGCTGGTTACCGTGTATGCAATTTTCACACTGCCGTAATCTAAACGGAACTATCAATTCTATACTTTCATCTCCTCCTCATCTACACGCTATTTCAAAACTACCCAAATTTGGGTAGAATCCACTCAGATCCGTCAAAACTGAACCTACCCAAAAATGGGTAAACTGTATTGGGAGTGACAAGTTGACAAATGAACAACATTGACATCAATTCGATCGACGTTGTTCATTTGTCAACTTGTCACTCCCAACTAGAGCTTCCATCCCGGGATGTCCCGGGATGAAAATCCCGGGTTTGTGACATTTCCCGGGATTTCCGAATCCCGGGAAATAAATTTAAAATCCCGGGATCGCGTGTATCCCGGGATTTTTTTTTAATTTAAGACTCTTTTACCCCTTTAAATCTTTCTTGGAATATCTGTAGCAGAATTCAAATCCAGAATTTTCACATCTTATGAAATATATATTTTCTCTACGTTAGCTATTCCTTCTGATTTTTCGAAAGTATTACACACTGCACGCAGACATCACTCTTTGTATATGATCGTTGTACAAAAAGCACTCGTGAAAAATATGATCTAGCAGTAAAACAAACCGTGAACATTTTGATTAACTTTTATAATCGCGTATCTAGATGGTACATATACGAAAATCAGGTTGAGCGTCGTGAGATGTCCATCATTCATAGTTGACCGAAAAATCATTGTAATGCATTATTAAGATGGTTGGAAGTACGTTGTACTAGTCTCAACTGATGAAAAAAGTCAGTATTTGCAGTGTTTAGAGTCCTTTCTTAAATTACCGAGCTGAATCTTGTAAAATGCTTACTCCTTTTGGAGGAACTTCTATACATGCCTGGCAAACACAGTTGTACAAATCAACTGCTCATTTGTTAAAAACTTTTCACTCAGTTGTTGAAATTTTTTTTTTTTCTTTAAAGTAATTGATAAATTAGAATCATAGTTTACTGTAGATATGCAAAGAGTGGGTAAATCTTAACATTTGAATCAACACCAATGATTTTTTACACTTAAAGTCCGAGATGTGCAGCGAGCATTTCTCACTTCATTTTTACAACGCAAAAACAAATACAGTTTATTACTAGAATTAAAATCTACTTGTTAACATATCTATAACAAGCTTAAACTCTATCCTATCTACTGCTTCAAAAAGAACTATGTTACGTCAACTGTGTGCAAAGTTATTAGCAAATGAGCAGTTCGTGACCAAAACTGTGTATGCCAAGCATGCTTCTATATGTCACCGTTTTCTATCCTGGCTTCCATAGCTCTTCATCGCTGTCATTTGTTACGCACAAAGGTATGCATTACCTTTACCCCTAAGTATGTAATCTATGTAATGCTAAAGCACGGCAAATTAGTTTTTGCAAATACATTTATGGGAGAAATCATCCACCATAATCATCATGATCTGTACGGACTACTGTGAAATTTGGCTGACCAACATCACATCACGTCACATTGGGGAACTTCTTAGATGTCAAGAGACATTCATTTGATTTCAGAGAATTTCATAGAAGTTCGTAGAACTTCGCAAAAGTTCAGGGATCATCATAGATCTTCAGCATACTTCGTAAAATGTTAAACAACTTCGTGGACGATGATTACGGAACATCGCATGAATTATTTGAAAGTTCAGCAAGCTGGGCAGGAATTCAGTTGTACCAACAATCAATACGAAACTAAACATTTTAAATTGGCTCACTACTTGACTAGTCTATTGGTCCCAAGCAAACGATTAACGTACCCCATTTTAGTCGAAATTCTAATACTACGCAATGTTTGTTTTGATTCGCTATGAAAGTTTGACAGATAAAATTAGGGGTTATTGGTTTTTCTTATGTTTCGAGGGGTGAATCGATTAGCTTGGGACCGAAGAGAGTACCAGAGCTGAGCCAAAAAGTTGATCACGTTATTTTGGGACCTTCTAGTCTTAGAGTTACCTCTATGGTTGTACTTATCGAAAAATTGAGCGATGAAAAAAATATTTGAAGTACTGGGAACTTCGAAGAAGTTGACGGAAAATCCCAGGATTTCGTCGAATATTCTACATATTCAGGAAACTTTGTACAGGCTTTGAGTTCATGGAACTGAGTTTAAGTTCAAGAAACTTCTTGAAAGTACAGGAATCTTCGTATAACTGATATTCACGGATTTGCGATGATATCTCTGGATATTATTCACGACTTTCCAACTTAATGAAGTAATGTTTTGAAGATCTGCAAGTGTTCAAAAATTCAAAGGACGTCTTTTAAACATCCTTCCCAGACATAAGTTTGATTAAAGAGTATTTAAAGGATATACAGCTGGTCGGAGATTTAAAGACCTCTGGATATTTGTAAGTCTTCAGGTTGATCAATTATTATTCATAAGATATTCAACGGTTCAAACATTCAATTGACTCTCTCAAGATGGCAGATCTGTTAGGAAGTACCTCGAAGATCTCCAGCTGATCGAGGCTTTCAATAAAGTCCTCTGTATATTTTTCAAGGCTTCAGGTTGATCAAGTATTATTGTGAAGATATTCTCCCACAACTGAACGTTGATCAGGAAGTATGCAAAAAATCTCCAGCTAATCGAATATTTCAGTGAAGTCCTGTGAACAGTCTTGTAAGCAGTAACCGTAGTCAACACATTTTCTGTGATAATCGACTGTGTTTGCTTCCGACGCTTGCAAAACAAGCTATCAAATTACAGTACCAAACTAAAATGTCAAATGACAGGCTTTGTCATACGACACTGTTGCCGAGGACCGTCACGAATTTATGCATTTAAGTTTTTCTCATAATAAGAGCTACTGATGTTGTGCTTGTGTGAATTCTGAAATTAGCAAGCAATGATGACCTAGTAATAACATTTATGATCAGAAATGGTTTAATTTACACCAAATTGAGGAATTAGAATGAAATCACAAATGTCATATTATAGTTATTTGAAAATTTTCTTTTTGCTCGCATGTTATTCTACCGTTTGTGTTGTGTAAAAGAGACGACGATAGAGCATGAGAGTACGAATACAAACAGACTGTCGCGCACGACAACGAAGCGAGTGTAGTAAAAAACGTCAACCGTTTCAACCCCTGCCTGTGAATATTCAATTGGATCAAGTTTTATTCTGAAATATCCGATTTTGGTTACGTTATTAGCTTAGTTAGAAGCTTAAAATATGAAGTCAAAAACTTCATTTAGGAGTAAGAGGGGCATAGTGAGCATCCCGTGCACAGCTTGGACTTCCGGCCATTCGGAACAAATTGTTTGGTGGTAGGATCAATATCATAATGATATTGAACCTACTACCAGTTGATTTGTTTCATGCAGCTAGAGATCCAGGGTCAAACTGCGGGATGCTCACTATGCCCCACCTGTTCACCATGCCCCTCCTCCCCCTATTTAACAAAAATCTTCATATGTCAGCTTAAAATTTAAAAAAAATAATCCATCAGCAGTCTGCTACAGTTTTCGCATGTCTTGAAACAACTTCACAAATCATGAGATGTCTTCAAAATGTCTGCATGAAAAAAATACCTTCACAGAATTTTAAATGTCTTCAAAATGAAGATCGGTTTTTGAATCTGGTGTCCCTAGTATTGAAGAAATCTCCTTTATTTAATCTTTCTTCAAAGGAGATGAACCATACGAATATTAAAACAATTTACTATCTTTATTCACTTCCAGGGATCCCGGGATTTCCCGGGATATCAAATAAATATTTACCAAATCCCGGGATGGTGGAAACCACCGGGAAATGGAAGGACTCCCAACACAGTTAACCCATTTTTGGGTAGGGTCAGTTTTGACGGATCTGGGTGGATCCTACCCAAATTTGGGTAGTTTTGAAATAGCGTGTATCGTATAAAAATTACCACTTCAGTCTGTTATTCAAAATAGCATCTTCAACTATACAATTTGTGTTTTGGATCCCAATATCGTACTTTTAAAGCAGCAATGTATGTGAAAATTTTACCAAATGATTGATCAGCAGATGAAAACCAATTAAATTTTGATTGAAAAGATCTTGAAATATTGCTGTTGGTCATATTACCCCGCTGGTGCGTTTTATAGAAGAGCTTGAGCTTGAGCTTGATTGACCGCCCACGGTTGCTACTATGTTACTGCCAGATCAGCTGTAATTACACAGAGAACCAATAGACGATGCTTGGGACTAGCAATCATCCTCAATGTGTAAAAACTGGTGATCTCGAATAAGGCTATACCAGCGCCAGCCGCGCCTGAACGCAGGTCAGGAAAGGAATGGGTAGGAATGTGACGTGACACTCGCTTTGATGGAAGCCGAGGAGTCCTCTGCACTTCCACGAGGAATCACAGGGATGTTGGGTAAGAGGGTTGGGTTTGCAGCAGGGCTCGTTTTGGTAAACGATAAGCTGAATTGATGTCCTAACGATCATATAACGCGAAGGAGCTTGGGATTGACCCCACGGTCTTCTGCTCAGTAAGCAAAAACGTTTGCCACTAGGCAGACGAGCACCTTTTTAATCACCGAGTTGCTGTTATTACCATGTAGTCATTTAACAAATAAAACGATTGACGAATCTTGAATGTGGATGGGCCTGAGATTAGACTCATGATGTTCTGCTCAGTAAGCAAAAACGGTTGCTCTAAGGCCACCGAGCCCCTCATATCACATAATACCGTTGCTCAAATTTGTGTATCCATTCAAACCCGGAACCAACGATAACAACGAGTTTCGCAAAATACACGATACACAAGCGATTTTACCATAAATCTCTTTGATATGTAAGGACCTGGGACCACGTTTTTCTGCTAAGTAAGCAGGCCACTGTAACCGACGATCTTTCAAATCCGAAAACTAAAAACTACGAAAAAGTACTTAGGCCTTCATTAAGTTCCACTTTCACGCGACGTTCAATGACAGGGTCCTATCCAGGATTACATCTGAAAAATCCAAATCTGGCCAACGCCCACCCTAAACCTAAACCTGTTCTAATCCACCTGAAATGACTAACGAATGGAAGACTTTGACTACCCAGCCATGCAATAGTCTCATTCCGTGCCTTATGGCAACTTGATGATTCTATTGCGGGAAACTTGGTCCTGTACCCAATGCTTAACTTATCTCCATTCCACTCAGCTACTAACAATTTCTTGTGATATAGTGGGCGGAATACTATTATAAGAGACAATTCAATGCAGACGTCTTTCCAAATTTGGTAGATCGACAGGTAATCGGTGAGTTACCATGATAGTTGCTATTCAACAACTCGACAACGTCCCATCGTCAACGCCTGCTATGAGAATTCCCCATTGCAGACGCCAACGAAATGACGTCATCGAGCTTTCGATCAACTACCCTGGTTATCACCTGGTACCTTATAGCTAGGGTTACCATATGGTATCCTAAAGGAGGACATGTCCTCCTTTTTCAACAATTTTTTTACGTCCTCCTTTTGCCCGAAGATGTCCTCCTTTTTAATCCTTGCATTTTTTTCGAATAACATATTCATAAATTAATTTTCAAAGAGCGTTGTTTGCAGAGCTTAATTGTTTAATTATGTCGCAACCAGGGCTGGCAAATGTCATTTTCAATGAAAGATCTCACGCGATATTTACAGAGATACTTCTGTCACTATCATTGGATGAGAAAACGATGAAAGAGATTTTCTTAAAAATCTCATCGAATTTTTTGTCATGACAGAACGTGACAGTGTTGTGATCATCGTAATTACTAGCTCATTTAATGCTATTCAAGTTACTTGTACCGAGGAAATCTTAATAATATATTGACTCTACCGATTACATACGGTTGTTTGCTTGAATTCGTCTAAATCAGTTAGAAATGTTGATGTCAAACCGCATAAAAATAATTCTCATGAGTGCTTGATCATTGAAAAATGACAAATAAGCTAATGATAGGTAGTTTCGTCTCGTGATAGTGAGAGGACCTGTTTTCTCATCGTCACATGACGGCCATGATATTTACCAGCTCTGGTCGCAACTTCATCTTATCTAGCAAATGCCATTTGATGGTGGGACTACGAGTATACTACTGCGGCCAACCCCGCTACATTTAGGCTGCGGTCAAGGCTGCCGTCCATTTCGAAAATTTTAACTTAAATTTGACAAATGGAAAATTTTCAAATAAGCCTGCTATTCAACCAGACTTATTTCAGACAAACCAGGAATCAATTTTGACAAACAATTTCTCGAAAATTGGACGATAAACAACAGAGGGATTTTCGAACATTATGTATTATTTTCGAAGAGTCAGTGAAAATTCATTAAATGGAACTCAACCTTAGGCTGTGTTCCATTTTTCTGATTTTTTACTTAAATTTGACATTTCGAAAATAAATTATAATGTTCGAAAAACTCTCTGTTGTTGATCGTGTGATTTTTTAGAAGAAATTTGTCAAAATTGATTCCTGGTCTGGAAGAAATAAGTCTGATACAATAACAGGTTTATTTGAAATATTTATATCTGTCAAATTTAAGTTAAAAAATCACCAAATGAAAAACAGCCACACAGATTGTATCCAACATGCGTTCGATTTTGACGTTCTGGTTCTATGGGTATTTCAAGCAGAACTATACAAATCGACGTATCTTATTTTGTAAACAATCACTTCAATCGATGATTTGTGGCAACTGCAAGCTCACTCACAGAAACTAACAACGCCAGCTAGTAGGGGAAAGATTTTTCTACCTGTTGATGGTCTTTGTTTGCGTGGGTGAGTTAGCAGTTAAGAAAAATTGTCGATTGAAGAAATTGTTTACAAAAGCATTTTTCGTCGATTTGAATAGTTATGCTTGATTTGGCCGCTGCCGATGACATGTATACTGATTTTTGTACTTGATAAAAGTTGCAGTTTTCATGCAAATCAGCTGGACTAGATCATTTCCAAGTATCAAACATGAATTGTGAAGGCTAGTTTGATGCATTTTTCAGAAGTACAAAGATGAATTGAATTGATAACGACCACAAGTTATGAACAATATCAATTGAACCTTTGCAAATCATGAATTTTGTGATAGCGCACATATTATTAAAACGTTTGATAAAAACTCATTGTCCTCCTTTAATGTTAAGAAAAGTAATCATTGTCCTCCTTAATCACCAAACCTCAAATGAAATGTCCTCCTTTTCAAGTTTTTGGTATGGTAACCCTACTTATAGCACGATGCTAGGAGGCGAACCGGAAGAATCGATGAGCTACCTCTCCCCCCGCTGGTGCGTTTTATAGAAGATAAGGCTAAAATACCCATGCTAAGTAAGATCTCCGTTTGATCTCCAATGTGAATTGATATTTAGGTGCAACAAAATCTATCTTTTGGATTAGACTATTAGCTAGATATTTCAATGAACCATTAAGTCAAGGCTATTTTTCACACAGATGGCGCCGTTCCATTGGTAGTAAGTAATAACGCTAATGGTTTCAACTGGTTTTTTCAGTCTTTTTTATAGAAACGTTGTGTTTTTACGTTCCCGACGTTTCGAACGTTTGGTTGCGGCCTTTCTTCTCCAAATCGTTTCGACTAAAAGACTGAAATCATGGACTTCCAGTTCCCAGAGAGACAACAAAAGTTGGAGGGTGGTGTACAAGACACGACCGCATTGTTGACGTAGGACTACGAAACTTTTGTTCGATTTTCTAGTTTGTGATTGGTCGATTACGGCTAAATATTTTGATCAATTTTAAATACCCCAATCTACCCAAAATACCCCAAATACCAAAAAAAAAAATCTCTGAAGAAACGTTGGGTGTGATGGCATGGTAACTCGCAGCGAGGTGAGCTGTAAAACTTCGCTTTTGAGGAGTATTCACACAAGACCGAACGTGCGCTCACACGAATACAAATTGGATTCCGGCCGAAACACGTTCTGGTAGGTGTAAATTCTGTCAAAATCGTTTATCGGTATTTTTGGCGCACAAAGCTTATTCCTTGCTTGCCGAACGCATCAAAACGATACAAGCTAATCGCGCACTATTACACAAGTTTTGCACTTTTGAGGATGGTTCAGTTTTATTTACAATAAACTAGAGCTCTTATGTTAAGATTTATTGCTGGCCTTTTTTTTTTTTTTTCCTTTGGTTTGTTTTTTTTTCCGTCGATCTTGTTTTCCGACGTGCCAGGAAGGCAGCTCCCACACCTGGACCCTACCTATCGACCCATCAACTCATGAACCGGGGACCAACAGCTTTACTTCCCATCCGAAGGAAGGCGTGATCAGAGATGTTATGCCTCAGAACATCCCGGCGGCGCCGACTGGGATTGAACCCAGGCCTGCTGGAGTGAGAGGTAATCACGCTTACCACTACACCACCGGCGCCGTTTATTGCTGGCCTTGAAAAAGGCCGTTTGGTTTCGCTACATTTTCAATCGGTGACAGATAAATTGAACGATTCCTACCGATTGCAATGTTCAAATTCTTCTGATATCGACGGATCACAGTCACTCTCATGAGCTGGATGTCGACGGAATTTTAGGTACGTGTTTGATTAAGATAAACCAAGGACCATAGCGGTGGATCTCACGACGATAAGTGCAGCTTTTCCATTTCTCTGGACTGATTTGCGTCTGCGTCTTGTTGTTTTTCAATGGTGTGAGGTGTATGTATTGAGCTTCTAGGAATGCAACGAACAAGTCCGAGGTTGATCCGTCCAACGTGCAACGTTGAATGATTGTGCGGCTTCGGCTTGTGTCGTTAGGGATCAACTTTCTGATGGCTTTGTTAGGGGTGATCACCTTGCAGACGAAGAAAATGTATGGTAAATTTTAATATTCCAATATTTCATCATTTTTAACTATTTAAATATTTAACAGTTGTTATGTGTGACAAACCACACAAATCTTTAAACACTGGTGAATCAATCGACATACAAATCATCAAAATCCATTGATTATTGGCCAAGCTATTAGCATATAAAGTCTGACCCATTTTCGTTGCATTTCCCTGAATTGACACTTTTCCCGAAATACGTCAAAATTCAAATTTGGAAGAGAAAATTCTCTTTCATGAGCTCTATTTTTCAACATGCCATGTATGTAGGTGACACTCGATTTCCCTCTCACAGTCAACAAATTAGAGTAGCTGACACTGCAAAACGTGTCTGATATCTCTAAACATATACATTTAGATTAACATACGAGGTCCCTCCTTTTTACATATTCAGCACAAAATATACTTTCTGCCACGTCCCAATCATTAAAAACAGCGGGAAATCCTGTCAGGGCGGAGCTTGGAAAGTATTTTTGTGCAGATCATGTAAAAAAGGAGAGTCTAGGGATTTGTTGTGCAGAATTAAATGGACAGTGCATAATTGTTTGTCATCCCTAATAAACAAATAATATAAACGAACGATAACCCGGATGCGTAAACTATTCCACAAATTGTTTGGATGATACCCCAAACACGTCGTTAAGCTCCTTTTTATGGTTATTTTTATTAGGTATGGGCAATGGATCACATTTGTGCTAAAATTCGGTTATTTTGGTTCCTGTAAAAATTTCAAAATAGCGTCTTTGATTTCAATAATTTTTTGCACGAAAACGCCACTTTTGACGCCACAAATGACGTCTGCGACAAAAATGCAGAGAATAATAACAATTGTATGAAAACAAATAAGTACATTTTTTATTAATTTAAAGTAAAAATTATTAAAAAAAAAAATTAAGTCCGTAATATCTCAAAATTTATTGTCTGAATTTTAAAAGTTCTTTTTTTTAAACCTCACAAAATATACAAATTTAATATAATTATGGGCACTATAGAAAAGAATTTGAAAGAATTTGTATAACAAGAATGTTTGGTCAAATTTTAGAACTATTTGTTTTAACGTTTTATGTTTTTATTTAATGTATGCTCATAAAACAGTGTTTGGGCCATTTTATACTATTTAAGTGAAAAAAAAACAAAGGGTTATCAACTCTGATCACCATTCGGCTCTTGAGGACACACGTTGACAAGTAGGATACAAACAATATAATTTAACACTTTTCGAAAAATTCTGTGAGTATTGTCTTCCCCGCACCATGAAAATCTTATCTTTTCAAAACCAACAAAGTTAATCTCATCAGATTTGTAGCAAAAATCCCAGCTGCTCGTGGTTTCGTCCAGAAAAGCTTCTATTCGGGCCTCACTCCAACTAGACCTGTGCGCCGGTCAAAAAATATATATATTTTTACTTTAAATGATCTTTATTTCTTGTGTTTGCGTGGTTTACATGTATGAATTTTCAAGTGAAACAGATGCGTCTTTTCAACTTTAGTACATTTGAGATTTTAATTATTATTTACAGTTCCTAGTCCTATCAGGCCTGTTTTAAAGTATGACCACCTTGGTAGGATTGGTTTGATTTGAATTGGAAAAAGGAGACTACTTATAACTACTATTTACAACTACAACTAACCTACAACTATTATATACACCTAACCTACTATATACAAATTGCTTATCAAAGCATGTTCTGATAAAATAAATTTTTAAGCAAATTTATTCTTAATTTCGTTAATTTTGGAATCTATTTTGGCAATGCCTGCCTCTTCATGTAAATTTGTTATTCTAGTGTCGAAAGGACGATCAAGAACCATCCTCAGTACTCTATTCTGAGCGACCTGAATTTTGTTCCTGTGAGTCTGTGCACATGATTCCCACACCGGAGCTGCGTAGAGGATAGCAGGTGCTATGATTTGTTTGTAGACGGCCAGTTTGTTCAACCTTGAGAGGCGGGATCTACGGCAAATCAGCGGATACAGACACCTAATCAAGGCGGAACACTTGATTACGGTTTTCTCCACATGCGAGCGGAATAGGAGCTTTTCGTCAAACAACATCCCGAGATAGGTTACTTCGGCGGACCACTCAACCCTTGTGCCATCCATGATTACAGTTCAAGAGGGAGTTGGTTTTAGTTTGGGTGATTGCCGATGGAGGAACATGATTGTTTGTGTTTTGGAGGCATTGATTTTGATTTTCCACGTGGTGGCATAATCAGCAAAGACGTTAAGGCATCGTTGAAGTTTGTTCGTTATTTCGCGAGGCATCCTTCCTTTGACGGCTATTGCGGTATCATCCGCAAACAAGAAGAACACGCAACCGTCTCCGAGGGGAGGAATGTCAGAGCAGTAGATGCTGTAAAGCAAAGGGCCCAACAGACTTCCTTTAAGGAACTCCTGCTGGAATGAAGAACGTGTTTGAAAGACAGCCATTCAACGATACCCTGAACGACCTTTGCTGGAGGAAGCAATCTCCTTGTTCAGATCGGCCATTTCATGTTTCCTCGCTAGATCTCCGGTTCTTTGGAGCATTTCTCAGGTGAATCAGGATTTGGGTGTGGGAATCAATGGCAATAAACTTACCCCTCGTCAGCCACGGTTATGGCTTGGTGGAGTCCTTCCAACGCTCGGTCGATGTCCTCCACGGTGTCAAGCGGCGGGTTGTCGATGATGTGCCTGGCTACCACGCGTCCACTGGGCCCAGTTTACGCAATTGTAGTCCTTCCGCAGTCATGAAGCAGGAGCCACGTTTCAGTCCAGTTCAGCCACCACCGGTTGGCGGTCGGAGCTGAGTTCGTTCAAGACTACCAGCTTGGACAAGTCAATATTTGTCAGGAACAGGTCTAGCGTCGATGGGTTGCCCGCCGGTAAGATAAATGTTGGCTCAACCGAAAACCAAACGGAGTACAGCCCATGCTATAAGTAGTCAAACAGCAGACAACCGTTCTGATTCTGCTGGTAGTTCCGCCAGGCCTCATGGCGAGCATTCAGATCTCCTCCAACTATGAAGCGGGAACCGGTACGGGTGATGGTGGACAGGTCCTTCTTGAATTTAGCCGCTAGTCCACTGCTGGCGGCACACTGTCGAGGGCAGTAGACGGCGATGAACTGGCCGTATCCAGTCGACAACTCCACCTCCACACCAAGGGCCTCGATGATAGGGGTGTGTATATGGGACAGAGTGTGGTATTTTATTCCTTTCTTGACGACGACGATAATGTTGTTAAAATTAATGTTTGCATTTATTAATAACACCTATATATAATTTACCTCTACTCCACCGAGGGTTTCTCGAAGCAAGATTCGAACTCATGATCCCGGATTGCCAGCCGCTTCTGTTTCCATCTGCTCTATTCTTGAATACATATTTTGATCATATAAGAGAAGTATATGAAGCTCATCTTGAGTGACTTCTCTTGCAGTCGAATAATCATTGCCTTATGGTCATATAAACGTGCCTATCACTTGTGCTATTTTTAGCAATTGTGGTTGGTGGTTGGTCGAACGTAAACAATCATTTAAGAGTGCTCCAAGCAGCTTTTGAAGCTTTTAACCAAATGGCAATACAACTACATTCTTGTTCAACTCTGGAAGCTATTATTCAACGTTTGATCAACTCAGGTGTTTTATAAGAGCTCTCAATTGTTTGTTGGGTTACTTCAAGTAAACATTTAAAAAAAATCGAAACCATAATATCATAAAACTTATTGCCTGTATTCTGATTTTTTTTATTGAATGATCTTAAAGGATGCAAATTTTATAAACGTTCAAAATTATGGGCTCTATTAAATTGACAAAACTTTTGGTTAAATTTTAAACAAATTGTTTGAACGCTATTCTTTTTTCATTTTATTCATACTCATAAAACAGTGTTTAGGATATATTATAAAATTTTCAGTAAATAAAAACAAAGGGGCAATCAACTCTGCCCACTGTGCCGAAACACAACATGACACACTATTCGGCTCTTAAGGACACAATTCGGAATCACTGTCGAGTGTTGACGTTCTGCAAATCGTTGCTAAGGTTGACTTCTTTGTTTACTTCATTAGGGTTCGAGGATTGTGCCTTGCCACTGTTCGAAAAATTCCAAGGAAACATTTTGTGAGTATTGGCTGCCTCTGTCTGCACCATGAATATCTTATCACTTCAGAACCCTCAAAGTTCCCATGAGCGTGCAGCTGAACTGCACATACGAAGCTTATCTGAATCGCGCACCATTTCCAGAGTATGACAAATATGAAGTTCGGAGACATTTGATGGTTTTCACTGACTTTTGATTGGTGGTACGTTGTGGAAGGTTTAACTACTGCAAAGGATCGTGATCTTTGTAGGCTTGAACGTGATAATTGGGTGGTGGTAAGAGACAGCATAATCAGCGATACGATAGTTTTGGGTGATGCCTTCGATGTCACGTATTTCTAAGTCGATCAGAACTTTTTTGAGGATGTTGTTTCTCGGGCGGGACTGAACTTTCGCCCGTTCGAGTTCTGGGTTTGATTTTGTCGGGGAGCATTTTACTGGCAGCTGGTGAGAATTTTGTCCACTCAGGCTACACCTTCGCTTCTGCACAAGTTTCTTGTGGACGGGTCGAATAGGTTGAATTAATCATTTTGTCAAGCTTCTGCATTCATGTTCCATCAGATTTCACTGCTGTTATTTGTGGTGACATCTATCGGAAACTACACACAATCTGTTTTCCTATAATTGTTCACAGAGGTCACTGCAGCCAATAAAATCAAATTTGAGAGAGAGAATTTGCTCTCACGACCTCAATCTCTCAACATGCCATGTATTTTGTTGACACTAGATTTGTGATTTCCCTGTGAATCTGTAAACAAAATAGAGTACCTGACACTACCTTTTTTTACAAATTCTGCGAAAAAGATAATTTATGCCCCGCCTCATACATAAAAATCGGCGGGAAATTCTGGGAGGGGTGAGCTATTTTGTGTTCAGAATGTGTAAAAAATGAGGGACTTCGAATAATAATCTAAATGCATACATAGAGGCACCAGACATGTTTTGCACTGCAGTGTCCTCTGTGAACAATTATAGGAAAACAGATTATATATAGTTTCCGTTAGATGTTACCGCAAACAACAGCTGTGACATCTGATGGAACATGAATGCAGAAGCTTGACAAAATGATTAATTAGGCTAATTACAAACGTTTTAAGTGAACCAACCTAGGATTGAACTCACCACGATCTTCTTCTTTAAGTGCTCTAAATTATAGAACCTAACTATTTATCCTCGGTGTTACGTTTTGCGAGCTTAGTATCAGAATTCGATTTCAAAGTTCCACCGTCTATATTATACGGTTATATTATGATTGTTTCAATCCCACTTAATTGTCGTACATTTTTTAAATGTTGAAAAACAATTAAGAGCAAATAATTTCCAGCGAAATAAAAAGTGTTCCACGGAAAATCGATCCTTTCACCTGACATGCATTGGTACAACGAGTCAATTAATAATGAAAAAAAAAAACCCTCTGAAATATTTATTCTCCGCCAGAACGACCGCCATGTGCTTCCCTTTCGGGGGGTGAAACAATATTTATCGCACCTGTTGGGGGGGGGAAGTTTTACCCCATTTCACTCGCACGTTTCTTAAATCATTCCGTCGAATTTAATTGCACAGTCGAGCGTGAATAAAAACACAACTTTCCCACCAGAAAAAAATCCAACCAATGGAAAACCTCTCGTCGTCACATCCAAACATCCACACCGAAGCGGTCGATGGCCGTGTGTTAGCGGCAGTGGTAGCGTATTGTTGATTTATTGGCATCGATAATTGGTTTCGCTGACGCCAGCCAAGCCACAAATATCGGCAAACCTGTGTGTGTGGAAGCGGGCAATCTCCACCCCCTCCCACCCGCTCTCCGATTTGAATAGTGGTACTTTCCGCTGACAAGCTTTATAGAGCCTTCGCCATAGCATCATGGAACCGGAACCATTGTGGTGGAGTTTTATTTATTGGTTATAATTTTGACATTTGGTACGTACGGGATACCAGTAGCGTGAAAAGTTTGAGGCTCAAGGACTTATTTTCAGCTTTTAATTCATCTCACCAAAGATCCCATCCCGACCCGAACAAATAACCGTACTACAAGGATGGCAAAAGCAGAATTACGACCGGATGGCTTCATTACGTGACGTACCAGTTGTCACGAGCAAGGTTATTTCCCAGGTGGAACATGTTTTTCTCCTTTCGACTATCCTCACTGGCTCGCGCTCGGGTGGATAGCAGTGGCTGCCGTGACGCTAAGTGCCACCCGACGACCTCCGGCAGACACGTGACCCATGTGATGTCGGTAGTTTGTACTAACAAGATGGAACGGACTCGGGTTGGTACACGATCTTGATGTTCCTGTTTGCTGCAAGATGAAAAATGGCAAAAGTATGCAACCGAGGCCGGTGCCGATGCTGGAAAGTTCTACTGTTCGCACGTGATTTCAACGATGTTTTAGCCGAAGGCCTTGTTGCGTATAGTTGGACCGATGTTTGGATGACGAACCAGCCCATGGCTAACTAAAATAAATAAGCCTACCATATATGCGAATGTCGCATATGATGATGCCATTGCACAGTGGTCCAGCAATGTAAATTAACCACTTCATTCGAGCAGATAAAATAACGTTTACTACCACTCGAACTTTGAAATGAAACATTATTTTGAGATTTTTTCTTCTAGAACCTCGAAAAAAGTAGCCAACATTTGTGCGTTTCAAAAAAGATTAGAAATTAGTTGGTCCAGTTTTGTGAAATCGCTGGTAGAAAGTCACGTCAAAACTGCTTGACAAAGTGGTCAATTAGGAGAAAATAAATCCTAAGTTCCAAATCCTTTTAAAATTTAAAACAAAAAATCAAATGAGGCATTCCACGAAGGCTCGCGAATCGATCCTGAACGATCATTTCCAATTGAGCCGAAATTTTGCAGACTTGTTCCGTTTTAGTTAAAATGTAATTTTATATTATCAATCCTACATATTGGGTCACGACTACTTTTCCAACAGGGCCTGTTTCTTCTTCTTCTTCTTCTTTATTTAGGAGATTTTTAGCCGTAGGCTAGTTCATCGCCGTTACAGGGCCTGTGTGAAAACAGTACGAATGAGTTATAATATATTTTTTTTCAAAACGGTTGTTTCGATTTATATGATTTCTGCGATCTACGAATTTCTTTGTTTGTCTGATTTTAGAGTTTGATGTGACCATCTTCTCGACGAACACTTCAAGATATATTATTATTCAAAAATTTATTTTCAGCTCTTCAATGATGAAACATCTTTTGAGTTCGTTGATGACAGAATATCTTTGGATTTATAACGTCATGATTAGTTTTTCTCAGCCTTCACTCAAGTTAGATACATTGTTTCAAATAAGATAAGTTTATTTTCAGATCGTTGAATATTTGAATACGAGTGTTAGTGATTTAGACCGTGAAATCAGCATGGAAAGAAAAGATTCTCATTGGTTAAACCCTGTTAAGCCGTGCCGTTCTTTTCTGGATACTAATTTGGTGAGCTCGTTCCTTAATTTTTGTGGTAATTCTATCGTAAATATTTTTTTAAATCATTAAATACGCGTCAATCAAATTTTGCGCTACTGTTTTATAGAAAGTTTCATTATCAGCATCGATACTGTACCGGAGCGGGGCTTATTGTAAGCAAAATCTTCGGAAGCATGCGATCTTGATATGGGCTAATGGGTATACGGTAGAGCTATCACCTTCGAACTCCAGAGTTCAAACTTTTTGCAGTCATAAAAAAATGGTTACAGGTAGATTTTATACATAATACCATTGCCAGATCACTGCCAGACAGGAGTGTGATGTAGATACATACAGTACATACAATAAATGAACGAATGAAAAATTGCATCAGTCAAATGTGTCAAAATTATTCTGTTTTTTTTTTATATAAAATCTTTATTCTAATCCTAACATATACACATGTCTTACAAGCTAAGCTACTCTAAACTAATTACAGGCATTTATTTCTAAGAAGAATTTGAAGCTAGGCAAGGAGATCATATGTCGTTCTGTTTCCAAAATATATTGACTAGACTGAACAAATTTTCTTAGAATCATAATTTTGTCATCCCTGCTAAACTCTTCTAAGGTTGGAGCTATCAAACTTGAAAAGGTTAAGAAGCGCATTAAACGAGGATCAAATCTGTTTAGTAAATCTCTAATAAAATAGTTCCATGACTGATTGACCGAAAAACGTTTACAAAATATATGCTCAAGATCTTCGAGGAATCCGTATGATAAGCAATTAGGGTTGTCAGCAATACCTATGCGATACAAATGAGCTCTGTGATCAATTTTCCTATTATAAAGTAAATAAAGAATAGATTTTTCATTTGAGTTCAGGTTCTTTAAGTTAATATTATTCAAGACACGTGGTAAATTGTTTTGTTCTTTAGTTTCAATAGTTGGTCTAGGCAATCATCCAATTTTATCAGAATATAGTTTTGTCATAGAAAAAGGTTGTGTTAGATCATGTTCGTAAAACAAATTCATGAAAGAAGGATACATATGTGGTAATATAGTAAAAGGTTTCCTAATAACTACTGACTACTGATATTAGGCAGAATATAATTTTTCAACAAACACGTGTCGGTCGAATTAGGATTTATTCCAGGCTACTATTGTAGAAAAACGTAATTGATAGATATTGGGCGGAAGGCGTCGGAATGTTTAGAAAAATAGGGCGCACGCTTGATCTTGTTTAAGATACATTGTTGACTGCTTTCGGGAACGTGATTTCATTTTAATAACTTACTTGTTTAACCAGGGCTTAAGCAATCGTCACGCCGGTCATAGCTTGTTATGATAGCCTGAACAATGAGTAAAGAGCAAACCGCGAAACATTGAACGCCGCGTGAAAGTGGATCTTATTGAAGGCCTAAGTGCTTTTTCGTAACTTTTAGTTTTCGGATTAGAAAAATCATCGGTTGCAGGACAGTGTTACCGATTTATATTGGATAATCCAAAGCTATGTTGATCCATATAACATTAAATTTTGAATAACAAATGATAAGACAATCTTATTCAAATATCGTAATAATACCTCTGACCAAGGAAAAATGATTTATATGGTTTTCATAAAAGTTGACGATACAAATACTAATGAGGAAAGGAATTCCGCATTTCCTTTTCCCAAGTCCTTTTCCTCTCCTTCCCTTCCCTTCTTCTCTTTTCAGAAAGCGAGTGATGGCGCTATAACCATATGCCATATAGGGCTAGGACAAGAGTTAGTGCTCAGGTCCCAACCGCTAGAAGAAAATGGTAGCGAGCAAGGGCGCTATAACCTAGGCGAATACAGCATTCCCTCCGTATAGGTTACGTCCGCACACCGCTCTCTGTTGTCCTTCGACTGAGGTCGGCTGGATCGATTGAGGGATGGCAGTGGGTTGGCGGTGCCGTCCACGCTTGTACGGAGGGAGGACTGTACGCTCGAACACAAGGGGTAAATACCTGTGTTCCATCCCAGGAGATCGGACAACCAAGGAGTGTACATTAACTTTCTTAGCTCTGTCACTCCCAACGATTTATATAGCCTATTTTCAAATCCTGCATACGGAGCGGTTGGTACGGTATGTCCCCGCTCTTTGATTACCTGTGGATTAAATGTTAACCACTGTCTATACTTATTAAGTAGACATGGTAAACATTCACTTCCACAAAAATTAACTAAACGCTACACAGTAGGCCTGGCCGCTTTATTGTTTGTTTCACATCCTTGATGTGCAGCAGGCATTAATAATGACAAGAAAAATGATAGATGTATCATTTTCCAGGATTCTTTCAAGTACTGGCTGTGTATGTGTAGACTAGACTAGACTAGACTAGATCGTTGAATATTTGAATACATTATATCACTAGGTTCACTAGGTTACACTTTTTTCAGTTTTCATTCATGCGGGATGTATGGGTTTCAATTATTTAGGCTTGCTTTCAGCTCTTCAATGATGAAACACCTCTAGAATTATGTTATAATATTTCATTCATGTTATCGAATTTTGCATTTATATTATAAATATTCACTTTTTCAGCTTTGAGATGAACTAGCCTACAGAAGTTTTTTTTCTTTTTTTGAGAGTTGACCAACTGCAGTCTTAATAGGCTAGCATCTCAGTTGGGCAAACAAACTATACCAAATCACAGAGGAAATATTCATCTACCTGTTTGTGTTATTACTTTTTCCAAACTGAGCCCCAATTCGCGAAAAACCGGCAAATTACGTGCCCATTTACAAAAGCAACTACGCTCCAACCTCGAAGATCTCCGGAAATATGTGATAAATCATGTAAATGTAAATGGAATACAGTAATGTCCCGATTTTGTCAGCCTCCTTTTGTATTCCAATGTTCTACAAAACCCATGCCCTTTTTCAGTAATCTTTTTGAACCTATTGCACTAAAGTATACTTTAAATATCCCTCTTAACGATGAATGTGAAAAAAATTAGATTTATAGATATGCGAAATTATTGAAAGAAAAAAGTCTGAAGCGCGGAGGGGCTGACAAAATCGCGTCATTACTGTATTTAAAATAAATAAATTCATTCTTACCTTTTTATGGTTGTTTGATTATTAATTGCTATCATTACCTGCTTAGAGTTGGCTCCATTAAAATACTGTGTAGAATTTACCTCTTTATTCTTCAGCTGTATCGATTTGCGTTCATGCGTGGTTATTGTGATAGAATCACGCTCAGCATATTATCCTGTAGTATGACTTGGGCATGCACCATGCAAGTAACTCATCTCTCGTCAAGGTGATGGGATATGGGGTGATGGAGAAGGGATATAGAAAACGAATAAAAGAACAGAGAGAAAGGTATTAGTGTTGGTTACATTAACCCCTCCCCCAACACACAAATTCAAACACACACACACACACACATACACACACACACACACACACACACACACACACACACACACACACACACACACACACACACACACACACACACACACACACACACACACACACAACGAAAAAGAAACATAGATGCATAGACAAACAGAAATAACACATATAATATTCCCTCCACAAAACATAGTCACTAAAACATTACCGCCATCTGTCGAGTATCATGTGATGGATAGTACGCTTAACAGATGGCGCTAGTGTGCAGACGTCAAACGCAAGGGAACCGACCGTACGCGCCACAGGTGGCGGCACCGCCAACCAAAAACACTCAAAATGACCGTCAAATGCGTATTCGATGAACAAACTGTGAGTGTTATTTCTGTTTATCTGTGATAGATGGGTTATTAGGAAAGTACAACTACATTATAACTATTAGTGCAATGGATGAACGTTAGTTTCGGGGTCATGTTAGTGTTATAGTTTTGTTAGTATTGACCCTTATTCAGCCCTGTCGGCCCCTCGAACACTAGTCGCAGGCAGTTGTTGTTAGGACATGCGACACTGTCACTGCAACTACGTTAGAGGTATGACCCGTCAAGTTTCGAAGTGCAAAAAAACTGTTAGAACTTTCTTATAAATTAACTTTATACTCAAAGCAAACTATTTACCTTAGCATTACAAAAGCGAATTTAAAATTACAATTTTATTTTATGCTAATATTAAAATTATTATAAAACTGCAACTTACGGCTCCGTGAAATTAACTCGCTTGAACCGTTCAAATCAATGAACTGAAGAAAAACTAGAATTTTAACTAATTAAAAAAAAATCATAGCGACACTTGACAAATCATCATCAAGCCCCTCATCCTTGGACAGGGAATGTAAAGTTAATGTAAAGTTAATGTAAATTTAAAATAAAATTAAAGTTAAGTTAAAGTTATGCTAAAGTTAAATTAAAATTAAATTAAAGTTAAGTTAATTTAAAGTTAGGTTAAAGTTCAGTTAAATTTAAGTTAAAGTTAAGTTAAAGTTAAGTTAAAGTTAAGTTAAAGTTAAGTTAAAGTTAAGTTAAAGCTAAGTTAAAGTTAAGTTAAAGTTAAGTTAAAGTTAAGTTAAAGTTAAGTTAAAGTTAAGTTAAAGTTAAGTTAAGTTAAAGTTAAGTTAAAGTTAAGTTAAAGTTAAGTTAAAGTTAAGTTAAAGTTAAGTTAAAGTTAAGTTAAAGTTAAGTTAGAGTTAAGTTAAAGTTAAGTTAAAGTTAAGTTAAAGTTAAGTTAAAGTTAAGTTAAAGTTAAGTTAAAGTTAAGTTAAAGTTAAGTTAAAGTTAAGTTAAAGTTAAGTTAAAGTTAAGTTAAAGTTAAGTTAAAGTTAAGTTAAAGTTAAGTTAAAGTTAAGTTAAAGTTAAGTTAAAGTTAAATTAAAGTTAAGTTAAAGTTAAGTTAAAGTTAAGTTAAAGAAAACGAGAAACGAGACGTACGCCGTTACACCTTGTTGAAGCCGTGACCGGTAGTGCATGGAAGTCCGACCGTTGGCCATGATGGCACTGTCATCTGCGTACAGTGCCAGGCTGTAGCCAGCAGGGAGTTGTGGAACGTCGGAGGTGTAATATTAGGATGAGGCCGATGAGGCTGCCTTGAGACACACCCACTGGAACTTCGTGGAGCTCTGAGGTGGCACCTGAAAGATGTACTCGAAACGTCAGATTTCTCAAATAATTTCTTACCATTCTGGTGAGGTATTTTGGGAAGTTCGCCTGCACCATCTTATGGACAAGTCCATCGTGACACACGTTGTCGAACGCCTTTTCAACATCCAGGAGTACCATGGCTGTGATTTGTTGCTCCGAATGGTGTTCTCCACTTGGACTAGTTGATGGACGGTAGAATGCCCCTTCCGAAAGCCGAATTGCTCCGGTATGATGACGTGGTGTTTCTCGACGTGTTCCATCAGATGCTGGAGAATAAGCCGTTCGAATATTTTGCTGACTGCTGATAGCAGCGTGATGGGCCTGAAGCTTGATGGAGCAGTTGGATCCTTTCCAGGTTTAGGAATAGGGATGACTTTCCCTGTCTTCCATCTGGTCGGGAAGTAGCTTAGCTGGAAGCATCGATTAAATATTGCACCCAGGAATCGGAATGCTTTGCTGGAGAGCTTCTTCAGAACCAGATTGAAGATAGCGTCGTTGTCGGGGGCCTCACGTACGTCATTTTCGGTCACTTGGCTGACGAACTGAGCATCGTCAACTTGCTCGTCAAGGTGGTTGATTGCTTGTTACACTGTATCTTCGTGGGGACTCACCATGCCTGCTCGGATGTTGTGTGCTTCGATGAGTTTGTTGGCGATAGCGTTGGCCTTCTCCAATGGGGACACCGATATGCCTCCGGCGTCGTCTTTCAGTGGAGGAACTACTGTTGGCCTTTTCTTCATGATTTTGGCCACCTTCCAGAACGGCCTCGAGTAGTCGCTCGGTTGTTCGATGCTGTTGGAGAACTGCTGGTTCCTGATCAACATCATTCGATCCCTAACCAGGCAGTTGAGGAGAGAGACTTGGTGTTTTTTTAAGGAGGCATCTGGTTCGCTGGAAAATTCTTCTGACTGTGTTTCGTTGCTGGATAAGCTGCCGGGTGTAGGTATCAATCATGGTGAATTGTCGCCTAACCCAGCGGATGCCAGCTTCTTCTGCAGTGTGCACGATTTCCTCGAATGCTTCCAGTTTGTTGTCGATGGCTTCGATGGATGGCAGATCCATATTTTCGGGAAGTCGTGAGTCCACCAAGCGTCTGAAAACCACCCAGTTAGTCCGATGGTAATCTCGTCTCATCGTCACCGGCGCTGTTGTTGGGTTGAAATTTAGTTCACACACTACCGGGTAGTGGTCAGAGCTCAGTTCGTGGTAGGTGACTGGTTTCGAGAGTGCCAGGTCGGACAGGAATACGTCGAGGGTGGATGTTATTCCAGCTGGGGAGAGGAACGTTGGTTCGTCCGGAAAGTGGATGGTACACGTACCTGAGCTGAGGTGGTCTGCCAGGAGGGCACCGTTTTTGTTGCAGTTGTGATTTCGCCACAGGGTATGGCGCGCGTTGAGGTCACCGGCCACCACAAAGCCGGTTCTGTTGTTGGTGAGCTTTTGGAGATCTTGCGCGAAGAGTTTGGATGTGTCATTACTGTCTACACATTGCCGAGGTATGTAGACGGCAAACAGCGTGATGTGTCCATGAAGAGCATGTATTTTAACGCCGATTGCTTCAATAATGCTTGTTTTCAGATGTGGTAGGATTTCATAGCGAATGCCATGCTTGATGATGACAGCCACACCGCCACCACTTGTGTCCCAAGTAACACATAAAACATCTTTTGAAAAAGAATTAGAACGGATTGTTGTATAAATGTATTATAAGAGATGCAGAAAACATCTTACGTTATATATGAGGTTTAAAGATGTTTTCTTCATACTTCTTGGGTTCAACATTTTCCAAAATAGTTTTCTTTTGCTTTTATCTTTAAATGTTATTTGAACGTGCATCTTACTGTTTTAATACCCCTATAAAACTTGTCGTATACAAAATCAATCCAGATTGACGTAAACATTAACGGTGCCATTGAGCCGGACTATCTCTTCATGCAGTGATTGACAGTTTCTTATGAGGTATTCGGAGGTTTGTTATAAAGAAAGTTGAAAATACGTTTTTATGACATCTCATAAATTAATACAACTGAAAATGTGCAGGTTGTCTTATAAGGAGTTGAAAATACGTTTAAATAACATGCTGGCAATCTACGCTTTGCTACTAACAAAACGTCTTCATGACGGATCGAAGGCGTGTTAAACGAGAAAATAATTTTCATGCCATTGGCAAGAACATGATAGATACTTATAACAAACCTTTCATTAAGCGGTGTTGGTCTAGTTAGGTAGTAACAAGTCTACCACGCGAAGGACCAGTGATGGAATCCCATGCTCAAGATTTTTTATTGTTTTTTTTTGCGCTGGTTTTAATGATGTATCCAAAACATGTTATAAGACCAGTATTTAGTTGTATAAGCTCCGCGTCTTGCGCTTTTTAGGTTGTATAAATGTATTAAATGATGTATATTAAAGTATTAGTGATTCTTTGCGTTAGTCATTACAAAGTATTTTCGACTTCTTTATGACAAGCCGTGTTGCTTGGGGTGCTACAAGGCTCCATCCTGGGTCCGGTGTTATGGAACGTCATGTACGATGGACTGTTGAGGATAAAATTCCCGGTAGGCGTGAAAATTGTAGGTTTTGCCGACGATGTCACGCTGGTAGTCTGGGGGGAATCCCTCGAGGAGGTAGAGCTGACAGCGGCCCACTGCGTCAGGCTTGTGGAGGAATGGATGAGAACCAGGAAACTTGAGCTCGCCCATCACAAGACGGAAGTGGTCGTAGTCAACAATCGCATGTCAGTACAGCATGCAACGTTGACAGTCGGCGGAAGCACAACTAGGTCTGTGCGCTCTCTAAAACTCTTGGGGGTCATGCTCGACGATAAGCTCAGCTTCGGCTGCCACGTCGAGTACGCCTACAAGAGAGCGTCTATGGCTGTGGAGGCATTATCTCGTATGATGCCAAACAGCTCGGCAGTGAATGCCAGTAAGCGCAGGCTCCTCGCTGGGGTCGTAGTATCTATCCTCAGATACGGCGGCCCTGCGTGGGCTGCGGTACTGGATATTGACTGCCACAGGCAGAAATTAGAGAGTACACACAGGCTAATGTGCTTAAGGGTGGCCAGTGCATACCGCACTATCTCGAGAGAGGCCGTCTGTGTCATAGCAGGGATGATGCCAATCAGCCTTATCATTAAGGAGGATGTGGCGTGTTATGACGCGAGGACCGTTCGAGGGGTGCGCAACAACGCGCGAGTTGTGTCGACCGCGAGATGGCAATTGGGGTGGGAAAACTCCACAAAGGGGAGGTGGACTTACCGCTTGATACCTTCCGTATCAAGCTGGGTCAACAGGCGCCATGGGGAAGTAAACTTCCACCTGACACAGTTCCTGTCAGGCCATGGCTGCTTTAGGAGCTACCTGCATAGGTTCGGACATGCAAGTACTCCCATCTGCACCACATGTGCTGGTGTCGAGGAGACCGCCGAACACGTCGTGTTTGCCTGTCCACGTTTCGAGCCAGTATCGAGCGCTATGCTAGCCATATGCGGAGCGGATACCAGTCCGGACAACATCGTTCATAGGATGTGTGGTACCACCGAGAACTGGAGCGCGGTGGTGTTTCGGTATTACAACGACAGTGGCGAGCCGAGCAGCAGTTACCTACTGCCCGACCAGATCGTTAGAGTATTGCTAGAGAGGCGCCATAGCGCTACAGCGGCCCCTCCCACGAAGTAATGCCTTCGGGCGGTTCCGGGGAGGTCAAGGGCCAAGCGCACAGGGTAAGGTTTAGTGGGTCGGGAGTGAATCTCCACACCCTGAGTTCCTTCTCAGGTGTCTGTGAGCAGATTCCCCCCTTATAAAAAAAAAAAAACACCGCCACCACTTGCGTTGGTGCTATCTAGTTGGATAATGATGTGAGCTGGGAGTGAGAAATTTGTTGCTGGGAGCCGGGTTTTGGTGATAACTCCCACGCCGATGCTTTGTTGGGCAAAGAAGTTGCTCAATTCAATCTTTTTCGCCCTTATAAAGCGAGCGTTTCAATTGGCAATTCGGATGCTGTGGGGCTCAGTTGACCCCATTTTGGCAGACCATGTATCCTAGGACCTTGATCTGGTCCGAACGGGTTTTGCACTGCTTCAAACGATTGCAGAACTCGGTAAAGATGGACCACAGCTGGGCAGAACTGTAGAGCACCTCTTCGCTTTCCTCGGGAGATGAACCCGCTGATGGAACATTTATACCCGCTGTGGTGCGAGGATCGATACAACGTTCATGCTTATGTTGGTTGATCCCGGCGTTGACTGCGGACTGTGAGCCCACAAAAGTTGATGCTCCGGCTGGTACCGAGCTATTCTGTAGCGCAGGAAAATCCTTCATAGTCAGTGCAGGTGCAGCTGAACTCTTTCTGACTTCCTTTCGACCCGGCTGGTTTGAGGTTGTTGCTTGTTGTCGAATCCGAATGTATTCGGCACGCTTGAGACAGCTACGATCTGTAACCGGATGAGCGCCGTCGCAGTTGGCACATCGTTTCCCCGGGGGTACATTTTGTTGAGCACTTCTCGGTAGCGTGGGTTTCGCCACAGCTGTTACATCTGCTCTTCAGGTGGCAGTTTCGGGTTCCGTGGCCGTGGTAAACCAAAGTAACATTTAAAGTTTTATCGCACTCTACAAGTCTAAATCATAGTCTACAGAACCCTTATAAAACCAAAATTGTTACTTGGGAAGGCAGTTCATGCACTGCGTTACGTCAGCTCGCTTGTTGCGATAGGCTTCCCACCGTACGATGATGTGCGCAACGTGCTTCACGTCTCTCAGCTTCTTGAGGTTAGTGTATCCCTTGGCAAAGTACACCAAGTAGAACGATTCTTCGAGGTTTGCACAGTCCCCCTTCCTTTTGATGATGTGAGCCGGCTGGCCGATGAGGTTGTGTTTCTTCTTCAAACGTTCCAGAAGCTCTTTTGGGTCAACCAGCGGAAGATCACGGAGCACAACCCGGTAGGGTCGTTCTGCTTCAGATGTTTTTGTACCTAGTTGAAATTCTCTGCATAGGTGCAGTTGATTTTGGTACCAAATCGGGTGATTTGCTACGTCGGCGTGACGTTGCACGAGCGCATTTTTTCGACGAGGGTTGCGAAATCGATGTTCTTAACCACCAGGGGTGGTTGCTTTCCCTTTCCGGGGGCTTTTTCCGAAGTTGAAACCACCGGGGTCGACTGATTTTTGCATTATAATATTGCTCGTTAAGATCTGAAGTCATACTTTCGTATTCATCTGTTGTGGCAAAATTAAACGATATTTTTGTGAACTCCTATTCTTTTCGATTATTTGTCCAATTATGTGCTTTTTGAGAAATTAATTGGTTTGTTCCTAGTTTCATTTTTTTATCGTTAATGCTCGTCGTTAACAAATAAACTGTTTCATCTTTAACAAATAAATCACAGTGTTAAATCAATACCTACAACTTTGCTGTAGGCACCACAGCAATCGAACAAACCGTTTCGACAATATTTAAATTTTACACAGGCCCTGTTGGAAAAGTAGTCGTGACCCAATTTGAAGAATTGGCGATTACGTTACCGTCAAAACATTGTCTCTTTTAGCAAAGATTGGCAGTCTTTTATGGGAATTTTCGATAAAGTGAAAGGATAGTACGAAGTCCGCCATGTTTCACGTTTGCTTATGGATTTTCCACAGGAGTATAGAGCTATAGAGACGGCGCAACGCCAATTGATAACATAAAATGGCATCTTTAGTAAAAAGGTACAACTGTGCAAAATGTCAGCAAAATCGGAGCGGACAAATTAATATAAAATTTAAAAACAAAAATCGTCAATTTTAATGGAATTGCTCAAATGCAATTGCAAGAGACTAGTGATGAGTTAGATATCCTTACAAACAAGAGAAAATAGCCCATCAGCTTTTGTACATCAAACTTGCAATGCCCTTTTCCCGCAAACCGAAGCTCACCAATGCAAACCAACAACACCATCGGGTAGGGTCTCCATTTACCATATAGGTTTGTGTGGGCGAGTTTTCAAATGAAAAGGAACGAGATCGCCAATCTCTCGCCTACCTTTCAAACCCTCACTCATGTCAAAGCCCTATCTAATTCCAATCAAACCGTTTTCATTTCAGGCGGACCGACAATCTGAATCCCATCGACAGCATAAGTCTCGAAGCTCGTCTAACCGAAATTGCGGTCCCTAACCAGCAATGAAAACCGAATGGTCCTCTCATCAGCGGGGCCCGAATCACCAGAAGCACCGAGGAAAAAATCCTTCACAACCTATTCCCATCAATCGTAGCAGCAGCACCATCCGGATCGACACCTGCTTCGCTCGATGAGAACGCAACCTCCTTTTGCAGCATCGAAACGGACACCGAAAACGGACGACGAATGCTTTCGGAGAGCGAGAATCACAAAAATGTCCTACTTCACCAACAATGACCATTAATCGCACCGGTAATGATGTTCTGCGACATCTTGCTTTGCGTCGTCCGGTAGAATCCGTCATCCAACAACAGCAGCAAAAACTAGAACAGGTGTTGACATCCTCCAGTTCCCGCAGGGTTAAAACGTTCAACTGCTACGGAACTTTTCGAACCGTGTTTCTTCTGTTTGCCGTAGTTTTCCCGCGATTCGGCCTAACGTTTGCTGCGAAAAATGAAAAGGAGAGCTTTGGTGAGTATACCGAGAATTAATTATTTGAGAATCGCGAAATTGGGTGGTTCGGTGGAGATTGCTGTTAAATCAATCATATATAATCTGCTTATGCTTAGGCACTAACGGTCATAACAGTCGATAAGGTAATGCGCAAATTAATTATGCATGATACAAATTGACCTTCACGGTGCTTTCCAAAGGTATTTTCAGGAAAGAGTACGTCTCCAGCATGATTGAAACGAATGGCATGACCTGCCCTTTCCCAAACCCTAGCATCCATCCATCTGGCGGAAACTCAGTTCCTTAAATTCTAAACACACCGTACGGCGTTACGTTAGTCCAAAGGTACCCATAACCCAAAAAGCCTATTTGAATTTCTGATTTAATTACACTGTATAAATTTGCTTAGGCTTCGGCTTTGACGTGACTTTAAGCTCACGTTCAATTTTCCGATTAGGTGGTATGTTCGCTCACCTAGTGGGGAAAGAGCCTTCTTCTGACCTTTTTTCCGAGTCTTTGAAACATTCTCATTTAGAACACTACCGGAGTCGTTCCATCATCGTCCTTTTCTTGGTCACACCCACACCCCGTTCTACTCATGGGAGCAATTTACAACCAGCACTTTTGCTACGGTTTCGAACCCATATCGTCCGGTTGAAATCGTTCCTTTGAAGACATAATTTAAGACACCATTTGCCACATTCTCGATTCGCATTTCCAAGCCCAGTTCCTCATCCCTTCCCTCGTCGGAACCGAGTGGAAAGCACTCGAAAAAATCAGTAATCTCATTTGTTTCACTTGTTGAAGCACCCGGTGGAAACTTCAGAATGTGTGTGAATGTGTGGGTTTGGGAATGTTTTTATTGGGCCACTTCACACCAACCAAGAGGAACGTTTGACCTTTTGTGTATACAAATCTCGTGCCGGAAGTACCGAGTCGAGGGGCAAAACGGAAAGTGGGGGAGGGGGGATAGCTTTCGCACTCATTTAACTCTCACTGCCCTTGCACTCACGCCAACAGCCAACAGTTGTAGGCTTCGGCTTTGTAGCCCGAACGAAGTGGGGGTTGAAACGATGCCAGTGCGGTAACATTTTTCACCCCGTAGTTTCGTCCCTGGACTTTATCCCAAACCCCGAAAATGATTGTTTTTATTATTCGAAGGGAAAGGTGACGACGGTACATGGAATATTTAAAACTGTATTATGATGGATTCGCAGGAAAACCAGAAGAAAATTCGACAGAAAACCCTAGAAAACGAATCTTAGCCGTGGAGGTCACTCAGCGCTGAGTGACGTACGCATTTAAAAAACTTGTGTATGTATCAAGACTGTTTTAGACAACTTAATGAAGATTTCATAACGGAATAATTTATATCGAAATTTTGTAACATTTTGGTGTTGAACTCAGCGTTGCCAGATATACCGATTTATACAGATATACAGATATACAGAAATACCGGCTAGTGAGATTTTATACCGATTTATACAGTATTTTTTAATAATCAAAAACTCAGTCAGAGAAAACTATTGTGAGATAAATTTTGAATACAGAAAAGTACCGTTGTTTGCGGCTGGAGTTATAGCCGGTATTATTTTTTTCGGGATTCCGTATTTTGGTAATAAAGACACCAAACTGGTGCAGCAAGGAGGGGCTTTACCATATGTACCACTTGTCGTTCAATCCTATTATATGACAATTTTCGATGACATATTGTAATTTTCAAGCTCCCGATGAAAATGTTGTGTAGAAGTATCAAAATACATGGAAAATAGTTGGTTTTTTGTTCGTGGAGATTTTCGAATTCATATTTTTAGTATTCAAATCATTATAATAAGCACCCCAAGTATATTAAAATCATTTCTGGAGGAGGCTTTAGCCCTATAGCCCCCCCCCCCTTTCCTGGTTATGAGACACGGACTTGTGCATGAAAAATTTATTTTCTGAGCAATTCTGTTAGAGATCATGGGCCAATCGAGTTTTTGAGATAAGGCGTCTTCATGCTTTTTCAATTGACCAAGAGTTGGCAGGGAATTTTCTTAGACCTCAGGAAGCATTGTTAAACTTCATGGACTTCTACGAAGCTTAGGGAACATCGTTGAAATTAACAAAACTACGAACGTAATAGAGCTTCAGAAAAATTCGTAGAAACTCAGGGCGTTTTGGAAAAGTTCAGAAAACTGCGGAACTCTATTTAAGTTTTGGGATCTTCGTAGATGTTAAACATTATTTAGTTTCAGAGAATCTCATTATTGTTTGGGGATCTTTATATAATCTCAGGATACTTTTTCTCATGAGCTTGGAATAGTTCAGGGCATTACGTACAAGTTCAAGAAATTCCATGCGTGGAACTTCACTGAAAATAAACGAGAAACGTAAAAGTGCATTTTGAAAAGCTGGATAAAACTTCATATATGTGCAGGGAATTTTGCAGAAGATTAAAAAAAAATATGTCAGCCAACTTCTAAGATCTTCAGGGATCCTTACTTCAAAAAACCTCAATGAACTTCTAGGAAGTTTTGTGAACTTTGTTAAATTTCAAGGAGCTTTCCAGCTGTTCAAAAATATATCTAGATGTCTAGGGTCTTTTCAGAAGTAATCCAAGAATTAAGAGAAATGGAAAAAATACTAAAATTTGGCAACTTTGTAGAAGTTGAGAAAATTTTTTAAAGCCTAAGGGAGGTTTTAAGATGTTTAGGCAACGTTGCATAGGTTACAAGATATTCTTTCAGACATCCTTCCTGAACTGCAGGTATGATTCAAATGATCTCCAGATAGACGAAGATGTTAGTAAAGTTCTTTTGATATTTTTTTCAAGACTTCTGGTTGATCAAGTTCTGCAGATCTCCAACTGTTACAAATGAAGTCTGTCATATATTTTTTTCTAGATTGCAGGATGATCAGAAAGTATTCAAAAGTGAATGGTGAATGGTGAATCTAGATTTCATGGACATGTTAGTACATTTTCTATAGGGAAAACTGGTGATTTAGCCATTTTTTTTAATTAGCACGATATAATCTTCGATTATAACAAAATAACAGGTACTACGCTTTCTCTACAGAAGCGATCCATCGAAGAAGCCTGACATATATGTCATGGACGTGGCCATCTTTGGGTCGACTTGGTCGCCCTGTTTAGCGAACTTTGTAAAAAACACCAACGCGATTGAGTGGATGCAAGCATACCCGGAAGCGGCGACAGCGGTGGATGATTATTTGGACAGTTGCGACGAAGAAGAAGACATGATCAAACTGGCTTTGGAGGTTAGAATGGTACAGTCAACAGCTGGGTTTGAATTACGAAACTGGCGATCAAACTCGAAGAAGGTGTTGCAGTTCCTCGGGGAAGACACAGCTGGCTCAACGAAAGATTTCAGCATCGACAAGGAAAGCCAAGTGGAACGTGTCCTCGGTATGGCTTGGATTACGGACGATGATGTCTTTGTGTACTTCGTGAAGCTACCAGAGTCAACGAAGATAGTAACGAAGCGGAGTATCCTGAGATTTGTTATGAGTGTTTTCGATCCGCTTGGATTAATATCAAACCTGCTCATCCATGGCAAGATGATCATCCAAGACCTTTGGAGAGCACAAGTTGCATGGGACGATGACATTCCAGCAGACATACTTGTGCATTGGGAACGATGGATCGAACAACTAACAAAATTGAATAAAACCCGAATTCCGCGCTGCTATTTTCCCGAATATCTTCGAGACAGTTATCGAACGCTACAGCTCCATATTTTTGTGGATGCAAGCGAATCTGCCTTCGCTTGTGTCGCATATTTTCGAATCATCGATCGAGGCCAACCACGATGTTCTTTGGTTGCTTCAAAGGCAAAGGTGGCATCCTGGAAGAAACGCAGCCAGATGAGTGGCGCTGGATACCCACCAAACTCAACGTTGCGGATGAGGCCACGAAATGGGGAAAGGGCCCTATTTTTCATTCGGATAGCCGTTGGTTCACCGGACCAGATTTTCTTTATCAATCGGAGAATGAGTGGCCACAACAGCAGACACTATCAGTCAACACTGACGAAGAATTACGCGCCATACATGTGCACCGAACGGCGTGGATACAACCATGTATCAGAAGTGATCGCTTCTCGAAGTGGAAACGAATGCTCCGAACTACGGCATATGTGTACTCCTTTATGGATCGTTATTTCGAGTTCGGCAAGCAAGGAGCAACGCAGGTCAATCGTGCATAGAAGCAGGAAGATCTAGTTTGGGCAGAGAGGGCTCTGTGGCGGCTTGCACAAGCAAGAGAATATGTCGATAGAGGTGTTGAAGGCAACGAAAAGGGTCAATGGAAGGCAGGCACCGAAAGTGGCGAAAAATAGTCCGATTCGACGTTTATCGTCGTTTTTAGATGAATTTGGAGTGGTTCGTATGGAAGGGCGGACCGAATCTTCCCCCTGGCTACATACGATGCGAAATATCCAGTCATTCTGCCGAAAAATGATCGTGTGACGGAGCTTTTGGTAGACTGGTACCACAGACGATTTGGCCACATCAACAGCGAAACGGTGGTCAACGAAATTCGTCAGCGGTATCACATCTCATCTCTTCGGACGGTTGCAAAAAGGTGTCAATGGTGCATTGTCTACAAAGCACGACCTGAAGTACCCCGGATGGCGCCTCTCTCTGAAGCGCGAGTAACGCCGTTCATCCGTCCATTCTCGCATGTTGGCATCGACTATTTTGGGCCATATCTGATCAAGATAGGCAGAAGTCAAGTGAAACGTTGGGTGGCACTCTTTACGTGCTTGGTAATTAGAGCGGTACACCTGGAGATAGCTGCGTCTTTGACAACGGAATCATGTAAACTGGCAGTACGGCGATTCATCGCGCGTCGCGGCGCACCAACGCAAATTTATACAGACCACGGAACGAATTTCGTGGGCGCCAGTCGGGAGCTGGCCCGTCAATTGGCCGATATGAATCGAGAGCTGGCAGAAACATTTACCGATGCGAACACCCGATGGTTCTTCATCCCACCGTCTTCCCCGCACATGGGCGGTGCGTGGGAAAGGATGGTCAGAGCGGTAAAAATAGCGATGGAGTCAATTAACCTTTCCCGTACGCCTTCGCAAGAAGTATTCCAAACGATACTTTGTGAAGCGCAGTCAATGGTTAAATCGAGACCGTTGACGTACGTGCTACTGGAGACAGCGGACCAGGAGGCATTAACTCCGAATCACTTCATTCTCCTAAGCTCGAATGGAGTCAAGCAGTAGGAGAAAGTGCCTTCAACAGAAGTTGAGGCACTACGAAACAGATGGAATCGGTGTCGCTATGTTCTGGATCTCTTTTGGACGAAGCTATTGCGCGCAGATAACGGTCCTCAACTGTGTTCGGATGAATTTAAAATGTTCTGCGATTAATATGGAATCCAGCTGGTAAACACAATACCGTATTGGCCTCAAATGAACGGGGAAGTTGAACGACAAAACCGGTCAATATTGAAACGACTGAAAATAGCGCAGGAGTTTGACCAAGATTGGCGCAAAGAATTACGTCAGTACCTGCTTATGTATCATGCCGCTAACCACACAACTGCTGGGAAGCTACCATCCGAGTTGATGTTTGGGCGTCGCCTACGAACAAAGCTTCCTAGTGTACCATCAGTGGAAATTGAAGACGGAGAGATAAGGGATCGGGACAGAGTCGAGAAAGAGAAAGGAAAGCAATATGCTGACATCAGAAGCAAAGCAAAACCAAGTGAAATTCAAGCATCAGGTGATCAGGTTTTAGTGAAGCAGGCTAGAAAGAAAAACAAACTCATTACTGATTTTTCACCAGAGCAGTTTGAGGTAGTCCAGAAAAAAGGAACAGACGTTAGATTTCTGTCATCTTCCAGTGGAAAACAAATCAGAAGAAGCGCAGCGCATCTTAAAGTCATTCCAAATGATATTGTTTTACATTCTGATGCAGATGAAGATTCAGCCCCATCGATTGAAGAAACTGTACCTATTGAAGAGAATTTTGTGAAGATGTAAGTACTGACGAAACGGAAGAACCTACAAGAGCTAAGAGAGCTAGAACAGAATCGAAGCTCCTTACCCTCCGTTACTCGCGCCAACTTTTGTAACATGAGTACTCGCGCGTTGTACTTTGTACAACCGTGTCAGTTTTCCATTGCTATTTTGCAGCCGAGCTACCAATCGATATGAAACCAACGGGTATTCCTTAATAAACTTGTTTTAACTAAACAAATCAAACTTTTATCACAGATAACCCCCAAAAAATGCAAGAATTTCACATGTATAGTAGCGCCGCGAAGTGAGAAAACTCTGAACTACTGTCCACCTATGAAAAGGCTTTGACCTCCTGAACAACTATGCCGAAGACAGTACCTTTCTATCTGGTCGAGAACTCGAGTTATTTTATATGAGAATTTCACGTGTATACTAGCGCCGCGTAGTGAGCAAATTCTGAACTATTGAGCACCAAGCAATAGACTTTGACCTCCTGAAAAACTTTGTGAAAGACAGTATCTTTCTATCTGGTCAGGATCTCGAGATATATCACATGCGAGAATTTCACATGTATTCTAGCGCTACGTAGTGAGAAAATTTTGAACTACTCTCCATCAGCGAAAAGGTTATGATCTCTAAAACAACTTTGCGAAAGACAGTAACGTTCTAGCTGGTCAGGATCTCGAGATTTTCCATGTTGTAACCAATTATGTCAAATCCCATGTAGTACGGATACCGTTTACGCGGCTTCCTTTCACATTTTCCCTATTATCCGCATTTTTAGGTGTTTACTGTATAATGAGAGAGAGAAGGATTAGTATTTTCCATTTAATTCCACTACTTTATTTGCTTATCCTTGAAAGATACGCGTATTTCGTCTACAATGTGCAGGCTTCTTCAGTGTCTTGTACTAATACTCGTACAAGACACTGAAGAAGTCTGCACATTGTAGACGAAATACGCGTATCTGTCAAGGATAAGCAAATAAAGTAGTGGAATTAAATGGAAAATACTAATCCTTCTCTTTCTCATTATACAGGTATTCCACTAAGACGCCCACATTCATCAGGATTGTTTACTGTAATCAAAGTTTAGCTTGTTTAGATCAAAACAAGTTTTTTGAGGAATACTCGTTGGTTTCAGATCGATTGGTAACTCAGCAACAAAATGGCAATGGAAAACTTATGTGTGTTGTACAAAGTACAACAGCGCGAGTAATGGAGGGTTAAAGGACTATGTAACTTATTGATGATATGGTGAAATACGTTCATAATTTTAAGCAAGCACACCTTATACATTAATCTTGTGCGAGTCTTGAACTCGCTATACCTGCGAATACGGATCCTTGGTGATGGAGGGCTGATGAGAGGAGGGAGGGAAAGAAGACTTCAAGGGAGAAAGGAGTTGGAAATTATCTGAGAAAGAAAGGATTAGTTTTGTCTGTGGGATCGAGAAGTTTAAGAAGGCAAAACCCTATACAGCCATTCACAGAAACGGATCCAATAAACAACGCTCTCGCGAAAGCACACAACGCTGTCGAACGGCAAAAAAAAGGAATCAGTGGGCAATTTTGTGATACGGAATTTCCACTGAAAATCAACCGGGAATGAATGAATTTCACCACACCCAACTGCGAAACACGTTAAAAAGCACTTTTGGAACACTTGCCACAAATTTCTGGTCCAGGAGAAAAATCAAACAACGCAGATAGCGCGAAATCTTCTGATGCTTGTAATTTTGCAAACATGATGAATCATGCTATCTTTAAACTTCTCCGAAAGCGAGAAAACCACCAATCACACACGTATAACCATCCGGGAGGCAGAGTGCCAGCGCTGACCAGACAAATGCAGCCGAAAACTATGAAAACGAACGCACGCACAAAACAGAGAGCAAACTTTAAACACCACCGTATTCGAAGGGGTTCGAAACTGCACTGGACACTGGGAGAAAGGAATATCGGCTGAAATTCCATCCGCTACAACGCACAGTGGTCCAGAATGGGAATTTCGCAGGAAAGAAGCATATAGAGCCTGAAAATGAAACATTAGAAAAAGTGGCTGATTCAAAGTTGTTCCTGATGGCCAAGTCATCATCTTGGTGTCAATTAATATTAGGGTGGTTCTTATGATCATTAATATCATATCAGACTTTTGTCTCAACAATTGGAATCAAAATGAGTTTTATTTTTTTTAACTAGTTTGTTTATTTATTAGGCTCAGTCGTGTGTGACACTTTGCGGAGCCAAAATCAGTAATGTTTGATTTACATTTTAAATAGCAGTATTTTTAGGTTAGTATTGGGTACCAATTACTCGTGGCGGGCTCGAAGTTAATGGGTAACAATTTCAATTGGAAGGATCTAGGTAGGAAACTGGTTTCTGAAGCCTCCTTCAGATACTACTCTCGGACGGTTGACCAAATCCTGGCTGGGCAGAGGCAAGTAGCACAGGAACAGGAGAATAATAAGACTGGGACACAATGGCGGTAAATTGTTTGGTAAGGAGGGGATAGTCACATCAAACTCTAACATCAGACAAACAAAGGAATTCGTAGATCGTTTGCATGTAGGGAAGATCACGTGTTCCCAATACATCTCTTACTTCACGGAAGGGTTGTCTACCTCGGGCCACTAGGGTATCCAATAGTCGTGCTCTGGAGGCGTCATTACCCGGGCAATACCAAACTGCGTGATCGATGTCATCATAACTGGTTCTGCACCTACATATATTGCTGTCAACGAGGTTTATTCTATAGAGATGTGCGTCTAGCGAGTAGTGGTTGGACATAAGTCTTGACATCACTCGAATGAATCCCCGACTTACATCCATACCTTTGAACCACGCTCTCGAAGAAACATTTGGAATAGTGGAATGTAACCACCGCCCAAGAGAATTATTTGTCCAATCGTTTTGCCAACTTAAAAGAGAACTCTGACGTAATAATGGGAAAAATTCATCATGTGAAATTCTTCTATCATAAATCTCGCCTTGTTGTGAGTTTTAATCATGATAGGAACTGCAAACTTGAATATTGATTTCCTTTCATTTTGTTAACCAACTTTACTTGGGTTGCTAGCAGGTCGTCACCTATTCCATGATCGGTTTACCATAGGTAGAGCAAGCGTTTGTACATGACTATGCACCGATTTTTTAAACCTTTGATAGGGTTTTTGATCTAATTTCCGTACTACTAAGCACAATCCACGCTTTACCTCTCTTTCTTTAACGGGTTTTAACAACAAATGAAATGTTTCTATCAAATATGACTTCTAAATTTATTCCCCTTTCCATAAGTACCGCTGAATTTGATAAAGAACCACACATTGTTGAGATATTGTTAAAAATCTAACACTGCGACGAGTCAATAATCCGAATTCGTCTTACGAATTTCAATTCCGTCCAAACGCATTGAAACGCCATTGGATTTTCTTCGTTCTATGTATACATGTAGAAAAGGCGAGTTCGCCAGGAGTGTAAATATTCACACAATTCGCTCCAATAGGCTTTGTGATGTAGCTTGTGAACTAACGCATCGGTACAAACGTATTACTGATTTGTGCATGGTGACATCATTAATATTATTGATATGGACGATTGAGACGAAGTAGCGCTCTACCCTACCTATAAACTTAAAAACTCTCTGGCAACGCTGGTTGAACTCTGATTTTAGGATCTCGATGTCGGGTACGTAAAGTGCACCCCCACGACAGAAGTTTCGTCAATATTTCTATCAATATGTTCATGTCAATATTTTCTACACTTTTTCACGAGGGGTCATCCATACAGGGTCGCGCGTCACTAAAAATTTGAATATCCGATAGAATATTCGGAGTCAAAACACAACCATCTTGACAAAACGTGCTGAGGAACATGCCCCATCTGCTATAAACCAGAAGGGGAAAATATGGGTAAATATTGAAGAATGAAATCAAACTTTTTTGATTTTGCGTCAATATGCTTATGAATATTTTCGTCGTCAATATTTGCATCAATATGATTGTCAACACTTTTGAGTAATGACAATATTTTTGCCCGTATGGTGCTTGCTTAAAGGTAATATAATATGAGGCAGTTGTCACCGGTGTTTCTCTTAGCTCAGTCGCTGAATGTGGCTGGGTTCTATTCCCGGTTCGGTCTAGGAATTTTTAGGGTTGGAAAATTTTCGACTCCCTGGCAGTAGAGTATGAATGTACTTGCCACACAACTATGCTAATGCAAAAATGGTACAGGCTTAGAAAGCTCTCAATCAATAACTGTGGAAGTTCATCCAGAAGTACTAAGTTGAGAGCACGCAATATGCTAATATGTGATAAGCAATAAGCTTGAAATGTGAAGAAGTATAAGAAGAAGAAGCAGTTTTCACCGATAGGTGGATTAATCAGGTTTGTTTTAGAAGTTAATTGAATATACTGAATAGTATTGGTACGTTATGAAAAGCAGTTCCCTTAAGTTTTCCATGGTGAAACTCGAATCCACTAAGTCCAGCTTCCAATTATACCGGCTGTAATTTCTACGGAAATGTCAATCACCCGCCGTCGGTATTGAAAAGCTGGGTTATAGTGGCAACACATGGTGAAATGTACACCACCCGGTTCCACGGCCCAGGCATGAGATTTTTGAACTTCTGCTCCTTTCCCGGAGCTGCCCAACCCGGAATGAACACTTGGCCGACCGGTGAAGCCAACCGTAATAATTTCTGAACTGGCTGGTGGAAAATTTACACAAATTCATACGCTATTCATGGGGGGTAGTTCGGTGGAAATTACGTGGTATAAATAATGGGCTCTTGCTTGCGTACGCTCACACCACCACCACCACCACCACCAACTCCAAGAAGAACGGGGCTTCTCTTGGCTCGGTTCCTGTTTGCCAAAGTGACGACATAAATAAAATAATAATTTTGAATTCAACAATTAATATTTAAAATCTAATTTATAACCATGAAACTTTTAGGAGCTTCTCGCCAGTACCAAGGGCCTTCTTGCCGGGTGCAAGTTTCTCACTTTCATGACAGCAGTCCACATTTTAGGGAGTATACAGGAGCTAACTGACTGACGTAATCTCGTTACTGTGGAGTGCGGCGGACCCCGCGGATCCAGAGAGCGTTGAAGAGCAGGATCGCAACATCTGCGCTTCAGGATGGTGTGAGATTTGAGAAAATATTTTAATTAAGCTTGTTTCGGGAGTTTATTTAACGAGAATTCCAAGGAACCGGGGCAATCCGAAGCGATGTCGAATGATTTCTGATGAATGGATTCGGGACCGAAACCGGTTTGATGTTGGGCAGGAAAGTTTTTCGATTAAAAGTGATGAAATGATGCGGTGGGTTTTACCGGCCTAAATTTTACACTTGCTGCTTTCGAATGATAGCAGCACAGCAACGGATGAACCAGTTTTCCAAAGTGTCCAACTGGAAAGGGTTATATTTGGGATGACTTTTCGACGATGTAATGTTTTCGTAATGGATTTGTAAAATTGTGTTAATGGATCGGCTTCGCATGAACATTAGAATAATTTGAAAGACTCGAGTTATTTTGTCATTTCAACTATTCCAACGTGATATTTATAAGAGGACTCAACAAGGCTCTAACGATGCCAAAATTTAGTCTGGATATCGTACAATATCTCATTGAGTATGTGGAGCATCATATCTGAACTCCAGGATTATTTGGGGAATCTTAAATATTTTATTAACCCCAATATTTATCTCCCCTGATGTAATGAGTTCTTACAAAGCTCTCTGGAGTCGTACATGTAGGTATAACATCAAGAAAAAAAAAATGAAAATGTGCAACTTCAAGATCAATTCTTGATGAATTCTTGACAAAGTCCTAGAGCACTCAAATTTGGCCAATAGTTGCTCTGAAACACAATGTATCCACATGCCAAAATTGAGCTCTCAAGGACGTTGTTTACCCCCCTGACGATAATAGGTTAAGGTTTTGCCGAAGAGAACTTTTCCCCTATCTTGTATCGCCCTGAGGTTATTCGCCCGGCTGCGTTCACAGAAGCTATTTCGCCCCTATGTTTCGCCTGCTAGTTTTTGACATTGTCTGTTTCGCCTCAATGTTTACGTTCTTTTTCCTGATGGTTTGTTACTTTCGATCTATTGCAGTTTGTTGGATTCTAGATAAATTCATGTGTTGGGGTGTTTTCGCTTATTTCGATCAGATTAACAATGTTTTCTTTTGATTATCAACCGGTAATTGCAAGGAGTAGTGAAAAGATTCAAATTATATCTTTCGCCTTGTATGGAGAAAATATGTCTGTTTCGCCTCATCTATGTATATGGGAGAAAGCGGCCGTAAAAGCCAACTCAATTTATAATAAAAAAGTGCCTCCTTATGTTTTTTGCGTTTTTTTAAGAAAGTACATTATTAGTCCAAACACGTTTAGTATCGTTTTGTAGCATTTTAATAGTAGTATAACGTGATGTATTAACCTCAGTTTGTTTACACTTGCGACATTCACCCTTATTCCAGCTCTATCTAGATTTATGTGATGAGACACTTCAATTCGAATGCATTTTTGATTGAAAAGCGAACGACATCTTTTGAGATGCTTTGGACAATCTTCACAACACCGTAGATAGCAATATGTTGTCTTGTTTTCACGAAGTAGGCTGTCAGTGAACGTTTTTACATCATTTAAATGGTTAAGTTTTTTCAAACTGTGTAAAATTAGATTGATGTTTTTATGCGTTCTGCACACGCAAACATTGTGGGTTCCAGAGCTGTTTAAAAGTTTACATTGCTTAGGGCGGAATTTTGCAAAAAAGAGAATCCAATTTTTACATTGCAGTGAATTTCATTGAATCGTTTACAAGCTTCTCTCAAAGTCATCATTAGTAATCTTTTTTGAATGGCTTGTCGTTTTCCTTCTTTCTGCACAGACACATAATCTTTTTGACCAGGCATTGCCCGGCTTATATCATCATCTTCAAAAAAATTTATGACTGCCAATTTTGTTTCATCACTTAAGGCTGTGCCATATTTTGCGGTTTTTGGCGAATGACCTTCCTTTATCAACTTAGCCTTTGTTGCAATATATCTACTAGTTTGAGATTAAAAGAGCTTGTTTATCAACACGAAGACGACAGGACGTGCAAATGCGAAAACCAGTATTCAATCCTGATGCTTCAGAATATTCAATCGATTTTAATTTCTGGATGGTAATATTCGAAATATTCCTCAGCTCTTTCGAGCACTTGACTTCCTCGAACGGCCGAATGCACCTGATAAAACATGCTCGTTCACTCATGTTGCTTCCTGTATTAAAAAAATTAAAAATAATAATCTTTAAAAATGATATCATTGAAATACAAATGAAGGTTATGCTTACCTTTTAACCAAATGGTGTTACACTTATTTCCTATGATAACTTTTTAAGATGTATGCGGTAAAAAGCAATCTTTGTGATCAACTGCTTGTTTTCACCATTCAAACTCATTTAAGTATCAGATCGATAGGTATAATTTCTACATTAGGTACAGACAGATGTTTTTGGTGTTCACTACTACAGTGTTGAGTATTTGACTTATTACCGTTAAGATCACTGATACAACTATGCAAAATTGAAGACAATGAATAAAAAAGAAAATTAATCGCTAGTTTGAGCATCATTTCACTTTTATTTAGTTCTAGCTCAATATTCATCAAATGATTTTTTTAGTTTTGTTAGTAACGATACCTTTTCATGGTATCAGATGTAATGAATCCTAACTTTTCAATAGGGCCTGTGTAGAAAAACACTAATGAAATAAACATATCTATATTGCAAAAACGGCTTGCTTGATTGCATTGGTGTCTTCGAGAAAGTTGTGCAAAATTAAAATGCAATTCTTGAAAAAATATACACGGTTGAAAAACATGTGTTTTAATGTAAATGTAAAAATCGTGAAATTTTCAAAAAATCATAACTTTTTTTGTTTTTGAGTTTACCATCACCAAACTTTGCCAGTTTGTAGCAAATATTATGAGCTTCAATGAGGCTTAAAACAAAAATGTACTTTTTGAGAAATTAATCTTTTTAATAAGAAATATATTTTTTTTTCATTGAAACAAGCGAATTTTTTTACAGTGCATATTTTTAACATTATTGCCAAAATAATATCTACAACTTTGCTCAAGACACCAAATTAATCGAACAAAGCGTTTCAGCAATATAATTTTTTTAACTCATTAGTACTATTTTACACATCGCTAGTTTGTATAGGCATGGCCGGAAACCTCGGTAAGGTCAAGATACAGCTGTCAGCTGTTCTTCGTCTGGAAGGAAATGTGAACTCGACTGCCATCACGGGTGTAACGATTGTGAGAATCCATGGCAAGACTTGGTGCAGATTCACGGTAGTGTTTTGAAAATAATTTGATTATATTGTGGCAACATCAACAACAAATTTTGACACATGAACACTGCACAGGCGCAGAAAAAGTTCAGTGTTGCCAGTAACTTTAAAGATCAGAAAAATGTAACCATGGGTGCCAAACAGTGCCAATTACTGTGCCCAGGTGTGCCCAAGCTTGTTTTGGCACACTGTGCGGAGTGACCATCCCCTTAGTCCGCTATGAAGTTCCTGAATAATAATAATAATCTGGCATCCAGCACAGAGCTACCAGTTTTGACCAGGTCACAACTTTTCAATTTCATAAAGGAAGACGCCAGCAACCTAGCCAAGACAGTCCCAGTCCTAGAGGAATCAACCAGTGAAGACAACTGTTTTCATCAGGAACCACTGGAACTTACTCTTGAACAGAAACTTGAATCGGCTATTAAACAATTCACCGCCAACACTCCAGGGATTGAATCTGTGGACACGAATAAAATAATGTAAAAAGAACTAACGTTGATTGAACTCAACGGGCGACTGTCACAGAATCTCAAGCGACTGTTTGATGACATCAAGACAATCAAAAACCAATTGCGCCGTTAAGTCAACTGAAATGAGATCAACTGGAGTATTCAAAATAAGTTACACCATAACAGCAAATTTTAAATTCAATTTGATCTCCAGCTTTGCTTGGAAATGCTCTATGTTATGTTGGGGAAAACAATTCAAAACTAATGTCACACTAGCGCTGCCTTGGGAGTGAATTCTGAACCAAACTTTTTACCTTAAGATAGGTCTTGTCCATCTGAATAACTTTACCGAACATCATCAATCTATATGCTAAGATAGGGCAAACAATTCAAAATTAATTTCACAAAAGCACCACCTGGTGAGTGAATTTTGAACTAAACTCTTTACTTTAGGATAAGTCTTGTCCATCTGAACAACTTTACCAAAGACGGAAACCTTCTGTCTAACACAGGTAACCACCAAGCCCGCTAACTACCTGATAATCGCCCTTTTTGCGATATAAGGTAAACATAGGGTTTCCGAACTTTATATCAGTCGTATAGCAGCCTTATATACCAAAAAGGGCGATTAACGAGATTGTTGGTTACTTGGGAAGTTAGGGCAAACAATGAAAAAAATGGATGTCACACTAGCGCTACCTGGTGAGTTAATTCTGAACTAAATTCTTTTCCTTAATATAGGTCTTGTCCATCTGAACAACTTTGCTGAAGACGGGAACCATCCATATGTAGATAGCGTTATATAATGTGTATATAAGATTACGCAGCTTGATCATTTTCGCTTAAGCTTAAGTCTGGATCAATTTCTCTCCAGATACCGGCAAATGTTTGTCTGAGGCTTGCTATACTCGGGTGGCGTTTAGAACAGGCCTTGGCCTTCATGACGCGTCATATTGAGTAATCCAGCGGATTAAGATCGGGGCTGCATAGCGGCCACATATCCTTTGCCCAGAAAGGAAGATATTCCTGGAACCACTTCTGAGTGCGGTTCTAGGTGTGACACGGAGCCCCATCTTGTTGAAATACAACATTTGGCTTCGGACCGTACTGTTCTTTGATCCACGGAAGAACATACTTACTTAAAATCCCGATGTAGATCTCCGTGTTGACCTTGTCGCCTTCTGGAATGAACACTGGGTCCATTTTTTTTATCATCGGAAGCCACCAATCCAAACAACCACCTAGCAGGATGCTTGATCAGATACACGTTCTTGTGCTCGTCGGTCACGTCTTTTATCTGAAGAGAACTAATATACCGGTCGGTTCTGGAATTTGATACGGGATCGACGGTAAACATGCTCTCGTCGGTGAACAGGATTACCGGATTTTTTCGCTTAAGGAAGTTCAAGATTTTCTTGCATCGTTCGACTCGTAGCTCCCGGATGCGGTTGGTAATCATGTGAGTTTTTTTTCCGTGCTCTCGACTTCGCCCCGCAATCTTCCTTTACGATTTTCCGCGCCGTAAAGTCACTGATCCCGTGTTCCTTTGCCATTTTCCTTACTGAACGCACTGGACTCACCCGAATCTTCTTTTTGATAGCAGCGATAACCATCGGAACCCGAGCTGACCTCGGACGACCTGTGGCCACCTTCGCGGATAGTTGTCCTTTCTTCCCTCGGTCTAAAACCCTTTTGACGGTCCACCAGGACACTCCCACGGCGATTGAAATGTGTTTTTGCGACATTTGCGCTTGGGACAAATCACGAATACGCTGCCACTTCGTCATGAACTGTCAAACTAAGTAAATCATTTTCTTTTATACACAGCTTACTACGGTATGAGCAATAGGTTACGTGCATGCAAATAAAACCAATGCATTGTATGCACAGGTGAAACGGGAACCTTATTTGTGCGATGGTGCAAACATTATCACGCATACGGTAGTGAGTAAATTCTGTCATACACTATCCCTAGTTTTGAAGACCTTTGTCAACATTATTTTCATAACGCTAATCAATGAAATTCATACCGAATTTTAAGACATTAGGCGTCAAAAACAAACTTAGATTTTCAGTTCAAAGAATATCAAAATAAACACTGTCGAAAGTTTTGTTTGCATTGGTATTTTTTACTGCCAATGAAAGGATTCAATATTCAATCCTTCCAACTCCCCTCATACGTCCACTGCTAGTTTACTTAAAAGCAAAGATAAATCGCATTTAAACGAACACTTGCCAATAAATTAATTAAACTCCACTCATGACAAGTTCGCAGTTCCCAAATAAGTACGATCTATCGCCATAAATTCAATTTCTACCGATAATAAATACCGATTCGAGTTAAGAGCAAATAATTTTCCCCCGATTGAATCCATAATCGCAACAAAGGCTTTCAGCAAAATCCGAATCACGGGTGCCTTTCAATTTTATTCGCTCATGAAGTCCACCGGTTCACAATCGTTAAATTTTATCGATTATAAAATTTGTAAAGTTGGTTTTTCCCTTCCCAGTTCCGGGAAAATCCACTCCTGCCTCCGATTGCTTACACCGGAAATTGTTATTGCCGATGATGCACGTCGTAGTCGTCGTCGTCGTTGCCGTTGCCGTTTGCTGCTGTGGGAAAAAGTTCCGCACGTGCTAATATTATTTCTCTGTTGTTATTGCCTCCTTTGGTTCCGGGCTCTCCACCTTAATGGCGAGGGGGTGAGGGAACGTACGCAGCACACACACACATAAACACATTTCAAGGATTTCCCATCATTGAATTGCTCTTCCGTGACAGGAATCAAAATGGCACACTTTGTCCCCGTTGCACATTTGGTATGCCGCACTGCCGAGGGCTGGTGGTGCGTTTTTCGTGAACGGAATCCCAGAAATGTATGTACCATTTGTCGACTGCTGCCTATGTGTGTGTGTTTGTGTGACTGTGCGTGGGAAGGTATGAAAAAGGTTTATGCGATGTGAGTTGGTTTTTAAAAGCTTTGCTGTTTTATTTTTTTAAATTTTTTTTTATTGCTTCCGGAACCTAGCTGGAGCGATGACACAACAAACGGTTTATGTCCATTAAAGCTGGCTGACGCGCACCGGAGGGAAAATTGTTATTTTGCTTGCCAAACACCTTACTTTCACCGGTGGCTTGGTCGCAGGTGTTGCAGAAAAACCGACAATGAAATGCTAAGCATTCGCGATGACCAAGGCAAGGAGCTAATGGTGGAAGTTTTGCACAGTATTTTCACACGTTTGGAATGGTCCGGCTTAACTTGGCCGTTTTTTTTTTTTTTTTGTGAGCAGGGCAACTTTTGTTTTGTTATGAAAGTTTTTCTTTTTTGCAAATCTGAGCACGTTAAAGCTGTTTGTGCAATTTATAGCATTTTTTGTGCTCCAACGGTAGACAGCAAAGTTTTCCAATGTATTTAGAGTTGCAAAAACTTATTATTATGCCACATTGTTGGAGCAATGCGAAATGCGTGAACCTTCAAGCTTCGTTGTCAAGAATCCCTAAAAAAAGACTAAAGTACATAATAAATAATTCTAGGATGAGGACGGCAAAAACCGTGAACAACAAATTGCTACCAGCGGAAAAGTCACGAACGATTGCACTGCCGGGAAGTTAACCCGAACCACAAGCACCGACCATCCCCCGACTCCCGTCCCACCAAGAGTCACGCGATAATGAGCTGTGGGACTGAGTGTAGTTTGTATTCAACGTTCTATTCCTATCGCATTGCATCCCGAGCGCCAGAGGTCTCTAAAGGCGAGAGGGGAATCATGCTCAGTAGCAGTACATGTAGATATCTACAAGAAGTAATTTAATTTCCCCCCTTAAAAGGAATCTTCCATTTCCCATCTTTTTTTTTTTTTTTGCAACCATTCCAATGTGCCGTTCCCAGCCGCCAAAGGCAAGCAATAACGAGACAAGACAGCAGCGACACAATTTAGCGTACCTACAGCCCGCCGGAAAACTCTGACTGTCGAAACCGGAAAGCCATTTTGCGGCTGCCACTGGAGCAATTTACACGGATGCCTCCGACGCAATTGAAGGGCACTGGGAGTGCAACGGTCGGAGAAGGTAGTACCAGGACCAGCTACTAAATAGTGTGCCAAAAAGTTCACCGCCAGCCAAAGTTGTGTGGACGGTTCAACTTTCTGCTGCTGCCATTTTTGGCGTTGCCCTTGTTATGCGGTCGCCCGGAAAGACGAAAGTTAGACACTGCCGGCTACACCCCACACACAACAACTTAATCATAATGAAAACGCAATTTATCTTCATTAACTGGAGCGACAAAGTGTGGAACAAAAACTGAATGGAACTTCGAAAATGGCATTGTTAAATCGGAAACAATGTCTGAGAAAAGGTGGGGCTGTGGAATTTTTTCGGCTGGCCTATGGAGCTTTTCTTTGCTATTTGTATGGAACGGGGATGTAAAGGCTGACTAAAAGTAAATTGGTACGCCCCTTGCGCGCCGCTAGCACGCCTATAGTGACAGTGGTTTGTTTACACTTCTATAGCAAACAACTGGTGCAAGTTTGATCAAATTAGTCGATCGAGTTCAGAAATAACGTCAAATGGAACTCGAAAGAAGAAAACATATATTGGGAAATAGGGATTTCGGCCAGAAAGACAAATAAAGCACAACGTGGTTTCAGAGCAAATTCGAGGACGGTATTTATTATTAGAAGGTTTTGTACAGACTGATGGAAACATACTTGTAGATAGAATGATTGCTTGCTTTCTTTTCTGTCTTTGTCACGCCGCATCATAGCGTCGCTGCAGTAGGGGTACCACTAGATCAGGGTTGAACTCAGTGTACCCGGTGCTGAAATTATTACTCAACACCCCTGCTCAATTTCTGCAATCCAATTGCTTCTCGCAGACGGTTAAACGATACAGACCGCTTAGAGATGAACTAGCTTAAGGCTAAAAATCTCTTAAATAAAGAATTAAAAAAAAAGATACAGACGGCAGCCCTTTTGTCATAACATCCGCCAACTGTTCCCCCGTTGGAATATAGCGAATGGCAACCTGCCCATCCTGCACAAGCTCACGGATAAAGTTGAACTTGATATCCATGTGCTTCAGTCGTCGACTATCACGTGGCTCCTCCGTTACTTTGATGCACGACTGGTTGTCCTCGAAATACGTCACTGGACCTTCGATAACAACCCCCAAGTCAAACAGAAGTCTACGCATCCAAATGCCTTCACCAAGCGGTGGTGCATAGTGCCACAAATTCCGCCTCAGTAGACGAAAGTGCAACAGTATGTTGCTTTCTCGTAAGCCAGGCCACAGTGCCACCGTACACACGAAGTATACTGCCAATGATTGATCGCCTGTCGGTAACATCATTGCCCCAATCGGAATCTGAGTAGACGACGAATGCCTCAGTTTGATCACCGCCTTGAAATTCTAATCCAATGTCCAAAGTTCCCTTCACGTACCGAAGAATGCGTTTCAAATAGCACCAATACTCATCCGTGGGACAACTCTGGAATTGACTCAAGAAGTTCACCGATGCACACAAATCAGGTCTCGAACTCTGTGCGACGTATGCCAAGCAACCCACGAGCTCTCTATATGGCTTACTGGACCTGTTTGCTTCTTCACCCTTTTTTAGCTTCAATCGACTCTCCATTGGTGTTGAAGCGGGGTTACAATTATCCATTCCAAATCGTCTAAGGAGGCTTTCCAAGTACGTACGCTGCGAAATCCATAGAGTCCTTTTCATCACATCTCTCTCGATGCGCATTCCCAGAAAATTGCCAACCTGGCCTAGGTCAGACATTTCAAACTCCTGGGCTAGATGATTCTTCACTTTCTCTATTTCCCGCAGATCTCGGCAGACTATGAGTATATCATCGACATACAGGAGCAAAAAGACCCTTTTATCATTTTCTCCTCGTATATACAGACATCGATCGTTCTCACTTTGCCTGAACCCTAGCTTGGTAACATACTGGTGAAATCGTTCGTTCCACGCCCTTGATGCTTGCTTCAAACCGTATAACGATCGATTCAATCGACATACATCGTTTGGTCCTCCTTCCAAACCTTCAGGAAGTGTCATATAAATTTCCTCGTGTAGGTGTCCGTTCAAAAAGGCCGTTTTAACGTCCATTTGATGCACTTCCAAACGTTCCTGATTTGCCACAGCTAGAACTGTACGTACTGTGTCCAATCTTGCTACCGGGGCATACGTCTCGGTGTAATCATATCCATAACGTTGCGAAAATCCACGAGCTACCAATCGAGCCTTGTAACGATCTGGAGCTCCATTCTCACCACGCTTCAGCTTAAAAACCCATTTACACGAGACTGGTTTCCTCCCTTGCGGCAACTTGCATAGCTTCCACGTGTCGTTCTTCCGATGAGCGGTCATCTCCTCCTCGACGGCAATCTTCCAGTGCGGCCAGTCATCCCGCTTCTTAATTTCCGCCAACGTATCAGGGAAATCTTCAACGAAATTTAACGCACTCAATGCACAGGCACAGTTCAAATCATAATCTTTATGCCATACGGGAGGTGCCCTTATTCGGCCACTGATTCTTCTCTCCGATGATCCTCCAGCAGCCCCTGCTGAATCATTGTCATCTTTAGATCCAAGATTTTCATCACCACCTGAGTCGGCACCATCACTTAAGCTTCCGTATTCACTTCCGGCATCGCTCGCTGCTTCGTTTCCAGCATCTTTCTCAGCGTCACTATCAGTTTCACTGTTCTCCACTTCACACTCGAATCGAACCGTTTCAATCTCTGGTGACTTCTCCTCATGGCTCTGAAAATGTGTCGACGTCGATGCAGATGTTCCAGATTCGTCGATGATCACATCCCGTTGCACTACCACCTTCTTTCGCTTTGGATCCCAAATCCTGTAGCCATTACTGTGGTATCCCAAGAAGATTCCCTTCCACGATTTGCTGTCAAGTTTCTTACGATGCTCCTTCGGTATATGGCAGTAAGCCAGACTGCCCCATACCCGCACTCCGGAAACATTCGGCTTTCGACCCTCCCATAATTCAAATGGTGTCTTACCTTCCGTAACAGCACTCGCTGGACTTCTATTTACCAGATATGCAGCCGTCTCTACGGCTTCGCACCAGAAGTTCTTGTTGACACCGGAACCAATGAGCATCGATCTGGCCCTCTCCACCAGCGTCCGGTTCATCCGCTCACTGATGCCGTTTTGTTCCGGGGTGTATGGAACCGTGAATTCCATCTGGATCCCTTTTTGACGACAGAACTGCTCGAATTATTTATTCCGGTATTCACCCCCATTGTCACTACGGATACGTGAAATCTTCCGCTCGAATTGTGCCGTGACCATGGCTTCGTACAGTCTAAAACATTCCAACACTTGATCCTTCGATCGGATCGTATATATGATTGTAAACCGACTCCAATCGTCAATGAAGCAGACATAGAAACGACTACCGTCATGCCCCACCGGAGTTACAGGTCCACACACATCTGTGTGAATCAATTCTAACACACGCGTAGCTCTCTTCTCTGAGCACTCATAGAACGGCTTTCGCGTTTTCTTTGCCTCGATGCATGGCTGTGTGACTATCGCATGACCAGACACTCCCGGGTAACTAGCTCAGTAGCATGAGACCCCTGAACTGTGTCACAGGGCCGGCATGTTACTGGGTATTCGGAGGGGCTACGCGGACAAAGTATGAAACACAGGAATATTCACATTTTCTAAAACATTTATTTGCCCTTTTCTGTGGCGTGTGGGTGTGGGTTTTCACATATATGTGGCGTGTATGCGAGAGTTTATAAACGGTACGGTACTCACTGTTGCAGCAGATTCTCCTTCGGCGTCGCGACGCTGGCGTTGGCCCACACGGCTGCTCCTGCACTACCGTGTTGCCGGAAACTTGCGGCACGGGCTGCAGACAGTGTAGTTGCCGCTTTGGGAGAATGGCGGATCTGGTGGCGTTCATCAGCCACATACGGCTCAGCAGGCGTTGCTGGCTCGTTTGGCTGGCAGGCGTCTTCCGTCGTTGACGGCATCGGCTGACCGTGACATGGCCACCTTGGTCGAGCCGAGACGGGACCCTCCTTGACAATTAAGGCCACCGGCCTGAGGGAATCGTCCCTGACGGACGATCGAGAATCATTTACTATTAGGCTCGGAAGCCATCTTGACTTCCGAGCCGAGCCGTGTAAAACCGTTTTATGTCGAGTACGAGGTGTACAAAATGTACAAAAGCACAAGAAGTCCTGAGAATTATCAAATTCAGTCAGGGAAATTTCCGTCAGGATAATAAAATTCAATTACCTGAACGGAGGTAGGCTTTCCAGCCCAAACCCCCACAAGGGGGGGGGGGGGAGTTATTGTATATGCACTACACTTCACGATACCGGTCTACACGGACGCCTGATTACTTCTGCCAATTAGAAGGTTTTTTCTTTTACAACATGGCCACTCGCATGCCTTTTGCCGATCATTCTCCATTTTTAGCTTAATTGTCCTCCCTTTAGTATCTTTCGAGTGTTTTTGCAGCGGTACTAACCCTCTCGCTGCTGTGTGTTGCCTTCTGTCTTTTAAATTAAAATACGTGAATTTTCCAAACAACAACAACTCATACAAACGAAAATCCACGGATTGTAACCAACTGGTTACAGCTGGCAGTACATTTCACTTTTGTCTTCAATCAAACATTTTTCGAATCCGTTCACCATATTCTTCTTCATGATCTTCTTAAGGTTCTTCTCGTTTGTGTGGCCAAACCGGCGATGCCACAGTTCATTGCACTTTTGCAATTTCCCACACGAATATAACGAGGAAGCATCCTTCTTCTTCGCATAGAATTCCATTTCATATTGCAGTCCACGACGCCGACCACACGCGACAACTTCTGAATCTTTCAGAACTTTCAAGCCACCGTTCTTGAAGATAATCTCCATTCCTGCCATTTCCACTTTCCGGATCGAAAATAAATTACAACGAAGATCCGGCGCAAAGAGAACATTTTCTAGAGTACATTCGCGTTTCGTGGTTTCACTCGCGGTGATCATTTTGATCGATCCTGAATACTTCGCGGTCGCAGACTTCCCGTTCAGTGCAACTGCGATTTCAATCGGATTCTTAAGAGGCACTAACTGTTCGAAGAGACTCTTGTTGTTGCTCATGTGTTCGGAGGCACCAGAATCAGCTAACCACTGCACTTTTTCCTCACGAACATTCCCAGCGGCAAAGCAAATTCCACCAGTTTGCTCTTCGGTAACATTAGCACTCGTCTTGTTTATGTCTTCTTTCATCACTTTTAATCGATCTGGGCACTCTGCCGCTTTGTGTCCTACCCTGTGGCATACAAAACATTTCCATTTCTTCGTAGCACCGGTCGGCTTCCCGGCGAACACCGACGGCACACGCTTAGGAGCGAACAACTCGACATCTTTTCCGCGACACTTAATTTCTTCGTCGAGCAGGCGACATTTCACAAATTCAAGCGTCAAATGCTCTTCCGGCATCGTTTCGATCGCGGTCACTACCGTAGCAAACTCCTGTCCCAGCGTAAGCAACAAGTGACACACCACGTCAACATCCTCGATCACCGCACCGGTCGATTTGTATTCACGCACCAAACGATCAAATGTCAAGAAATGTTCTTGCAAATCACAGCCATCATGTCGAAGAGTGAGCAACTTTTTCTTTAGGTGTAAGCGACTCGCAATACTTTTTCGCTCAAACACCCGTTGCAGCGCCAGCCAAATTTTCTTCGGGGATGGCTGGTCTTGTACATACTCTAGTTGATTATCATTGATCCGTGAAATGAGAAGAGATTTGCACTTGCGGTCTTTCTTCTTACGATTTCCCAACGCGATCAATTTTGCTGCCTTAGCAGATTCATTGTCCTCCTGGTTGATTTTCAGCACTTCCACTTCCGTCACCTCCCGTTCGATGCATTCGGTCAACTCATGCTCCTCGAGCACGACCAGCATCCGGAATTTCCATGACGGATAATTTGTGCCGTCAAACAGAGGAACTCGCACTGACTCCGTATCCTTTTCCATTTTCACGAAAACGTAAAACGTTTGAAACACATTCAATTACTGTTCTTCCCGGTACTTGCGAATTCTGGGCCCATAACCTATTGGGAAATAGGGATTTCGGCCAGAAAGACAAATAAAGCACAACGTGGTTTCAGAGCAAATTCGAGGACGGTATTTATTATTAGAAGGTTGTGTACAGACTGATTGAAACATAGGGGAAACGCTCCTATAGTTGCGGTACGTTAGAAGCGTTAGGTTCCCATAGTTGTGCATGGAGACTCAATACACAACTATAGGAACCTAACGCTTCTAACGTACCGCAACTATAGGACCGTTTCCCCTACTTGTAGATAGAATGATTGCTTGCTTTCTTTTGTGTCTTTGTCACGCCGCATCATAGCGTCGCTGCTGTAGGGGTACCACTAGATCAGGGTTGAACTCAGTGTACCCGGTGCTGAAATTATTACTCAACAACATATTGAGCACAAACACCTGGAAAATCCGAAGTGGTCCGGTTCCAAGCTGGCTAAAGTGCTGAAGATGCCGAAAACAACAGTTGGTCGAGTGCTCAAAACCTACAAGGAAACCCTGAGTGTGGAAAGGAATCAGCGGACCTACAAAGCCAGTAAACATCCGAACCGGCACAAGAAGCAGAATTCCGTAGCCGAAACGCGTACAAGGCTCTTGTACGACCGTGTTTTGAAGAAACACAAGGGCTGCACTTTGGTCGATGACGAAACATACGTCAAACTCGATTTGAAGCAGCTTCCAGGTCAAACGTTTTACGTGGCGATGTGCCGGGAAAATTCATGTTCGTGTTTGCCGAAAAGTTCGCGAAGAAGCCCATGATTTGGCAAGCGATTTGCTGTTGTGGCCTGAAAACGGAACCATTCGTCACGTCTTCGACGATGATATTGCAAGTTTACATCGAAGAATGCCTGAAAAAGCATGTATTGTCGTTCATGCGCAAGCATAGGGACAAAGTCTAGCTACTCCAAGGTGGTTCTGGAGTGGTATGCTGCCAGCAAGATCGATTTTGTTCCCAAGCTAATGAATCCTTCAAATTGTACGTAATTTTGACCAATCGAAAAATACTGGGCAATTTCAAAGCAGCGACTTCGACGAAGCGGCGGGGCAGTCAAGGACATCCAGCAAATGCGGGCAAAATGGAAGAAATGCGTTGATTCCGTGTCCGTTTCCACTGATGGGCTCCATCAAGAGGAAGGTTCAAGATTTCGTTTGAACTGGAGAAATGTAACCATCAAATGCTATAACTTTGAAGTTTTAATAAACGTACTGTAAAAAAAACCATTAATGGACTTTTCAAACTTATTGAATCATGAATTACATGTTTGTTGGTGCGTGCCAATTTACTTTTAGTCAGCCTTTAAATCTCCGGAGGTTGCAAAGACGGGGCCAGCCCATGTAACAATTTTGGTTTTATATGGGTTCTATAAACCATAATTTAGGCTTGTTGAATCCTTTAAAATCTCGATTAAACTTAAAATGTAAATGGTTGAACACGAAAAAACCCGGACACAAAAATCAATAGTTCAATGTAACAGCTATACATTAGTAGGTATAATGCTTATTGTAAAATCATTGTTTCAGTCTTCCAGTCCTATTGCTAGAACTTTTCTTCGTACACGGCCCATCATCTTTTGCACGAGCCCTGTTCCCACTTGTTTGGCTGACTAATTTGAAATCCTTCAGGTCAATTGTAGTTCCACCTTTTTTCTTGAGCATGTGCTTCACTTTTGACCAGTAATTCTCAATTGCAATAGAAGGTTTTTCACGCATTGATGGATCCACTGGCTTCGGCGTCTTCAATGAATACTCAACCGCCTTTCGGAAACTTCAGGAACCTTGTTCCGTTTATGTTGCTGAGCTAGCAGCAATCAACTTCGCATTGGGGATGATTTCCGATATGCCCATAGACCATTACTTCATCTTCTCGGATAGTCTCAGTTCGATTGAGGTTATTCGGTCGATGAAACAAGGTAGGCACTGATCTTATTTCCTTTCAAACGTAAGGGAGCAGATGAGTTTACTGGTCGAAAGATCATATATGATTACCTTTGTATGGGTCCCCTCACATTGCTCAATCCCAGGCAATGAGAAGGCAGACTCTCTCGCAAAGGTGGGTGCTCAACAACGCGAGATTTATCATAGAAGAATTTCACATGATGAATTCTCATTTAAGTTGGCAAAATGATTGGACAAGTAATTTTCTTGGGCGGTGGTTACATTCCATTATTCCAAATATTTCTTCGAGAGCTCGGTTCAAAGGTCTGGATGTAAGTCAGGGGCTTCATTCGCGTTATGTCAAGACTTATGTATGTCCAACCACTACTTGCTAGACGCACATCTCTACAGAATAAACCTCGTTGACAGCAATATATGTAGGTGCAGAACGGGTTATGATGGCATCGATCACGCAGTTTGGTATTGCCCGGGTAATGACGCCTCCAGAGCACGACTGTTGGATACCCTAGTGGCCCGAGGTAGACAACCCTTTATGAAGTAAGAGATGTATTGGGAACCCGTGATGATTCTCTACATGCAGGTGATCTACGAATTCCTTTGTTTGTCTGATGTTAGAGTTTGATGTGACCATCACCTCCTTTCCAAACAACTTCCAGCCATTGTGTCTCTGTCTTATTATCCTCCTGTTACTGTGCCCCTGCCGAGCCAGGAGTTTATCAACCGTCCGAGAGTAGTATCTGAAGGAGGCTTCAGAAACCAGTTTCCTAAGTAGATTCTTCCAATCAAAATTGTTGCCCATTAACCTCGAGCCCGCCACGAGTAATTGGAAGGAATCCGTTTTTGATCGACAAATGGGCACGCCTTTGGAGGGTGTCCCAACGTTCCAAGGGGTATAAATAGGAGGACTTTACAGTTACAGTTGGATCTTTGCGATAAAGGCAAGAATGACAACTGTATCAAAACCGAATACTTCATTATTTCTCAAAAGTGATGGAGTAATACCAACCGGTGGAAACTAACGATTATAAATTGGCGCACTACTTGACTAGCCTATTGGTCCCAAGCAAATCGATTAACGTACCCCATTTTAGTCGAACTTCTAGTACTACACTATGTTTATTTTGATTTGATGTGAAAGAATTACAGATAAAATTAGGTGTTTTCCTATGTTTCGAGGGGTGCATCGATTAGCTTGGGACTGAAGATAGTGCGTTTATTGTTGCCATACATCAACAGGCTGGCTGTAGCCCAAATGATGTAAATAATACTTATCATAATAATAATAATAGTAAAATTACACGTCAAATAATCACAGAAAGAAAAACAAAGCAACATGGTTAGAATGTAAAAAACATAAATGGAAATACACTAATTTTCTCTGTCAGTCACTGCGGCCGGCGAAAACAGATGAGAATCTCCGACGAAGCGCATCACGTGTGAGGTGAAAGTCGAATACAGATGCGACTCTGTTGAACACATGCTGTAGTCCGCAAATCGCACCATATGCCCCGTAGTTCGTGCGATGCAGTGGCAGTCTCAGCATGAGGTTGTTACGGAGTGGTCGGGGTTGCACGTTTAGGTCAATTTGCCGCAGGATAGCCTCACAATCTATTCGTCCCTGTAGAGTGTCGGCGATAATCAAAGCTCTGCTGGTGTCCCTTCTAATCCGGAGAGGTTCAAGGTTTATGAGTTGGCAGCGACTCTCGTAGCTGGGCAGCCGAAGCGGATCTCTCCAGGGCAGTCTACGAAGCGCAAAACGAAGAAAGCGACGTTGAACAGATTCGATTCTCTCGGCACCATTGTTGTAATTCGGATTCCAAATCGCAGAACAATACTCAAGCGTCGATCGTACGAGGGAGCAGTAAAGAGATTTTAAGCAGTAGACATCGATGAAATTCGTAGCTATCCTGAAGATGAATCCTAAAGTCCTAGACGACTTATCGATGACATAAGAAATATGTTGCCTGAATGTTAGCTGTGAATCCAACACCACACCCAGGTCTTTCACCTGATTCACGCGTTCGAGTGTCGTTCCAAGCAGGTGATAGCTGAATACAATCGGTTGCTTTTTTCGTAAGAACGTTATGGCTGAGCACTTTGCTGGGTTCACTACCATTCGATTTAAAGTACACCAACTGTCGAAGACATCAAGCTGATGTTGAAGATTGTGACAGTCAACGGTCGAGCAAATTCGTAAAAATATTTTGAGGTCGTCTGCATATGATAATCGAGGTCCTTCGATAACCAGATTCACGTCGTTGAAGTAGAGCAGAAAAATCAACGGTCCCAGATGGCTTCCCTGCGGTATACCTGATTTGCAATCTTCTATAGCAACCATAAGTTTGCGACCAGTAAGATACGAACGGAACGAACTCAAGAGATTGCCGCTCACCTCAAGCCTGTCGAGTTTAGCAATCGCAATGTCATGATTCAACTTATCGAATGCCGCGGATAGATCGGTATATATAACGTCCGTCTGTCCGTCCGTCCGTCTCAACAGTGACAATCAGAGGAGGGTGGTGCGGAACAAGCTTAACTAGTGGACAAGGTGCTGTGGAAATGAACGGAGCATTGTCCTGAGTGCTCACGAAGCAGAGGTCCAAACTACGGTTGTTCTCGTTGACTACGTGGTTAATTTGAGAAAGCGTTGCTACGCTATAGTTATCGAGAAGGCCGATAGCTCCTGCATGAAATACAGAACGTTCTGGATCTGGATAGAGGAAGCCGCTATGGGATGGTCTCCACGAAACGCCTGCTAGGTTAAAATCCCCAAAAATGAATAGCTCATCAATTGGAGTCGCTCTTTCCATTACTGTGAAGACTGATTGACAGTGAGTTTCGATGAGTTCAAGATCACGAACTTGATCTTGACTTCCGATCGCAACGAAAAACCTCATAATCGGATCCGAACACCTGGCTGGAAAGCGTTCGCGAATCGAGCCACGTCTCGCATAGGACATAGCATCATAGCAACGATCCGATACAGCAAGCCGGTAGTCGTCAACATCAGAATTCATTCCGCCGGCGTTTTGGAAGAAAATCACGATGTCCTGCTTGCGGCTTACAATCGAACGTCTGTTCTCCCTGGAAATCACGGAAGCATCAGGCAGCGAATGAACATTAACAATACCATGCGGATACTCGCCATAGTTACTGGGTTGGAAGACCCCCTCTCCACATCCGACTACAGGTCCGGAACGACTATGGTGAGCGGCGGCAAGAAATGGCTGGACTGAGACGGAGGGATTGGGGCTTCCACGAGGCTTTCTACGGCGCGTTCCGGGCTCCGATGTACGAGAGTTGATTTGGCGGCATTCAAGGTGCTGAAATTTGGATCGGCATCAGACATCGTATTTGCGCTATTAATTATGTACTCGCCTGTTCTAGCAAGTTGGAAAACCCCCAATCCACATCTAAACTCAGGGCCAGGACGACTATGATGAACGCTGACAGGAATTAGCACGACTGAGTTAGAGGAACCGGGGGCTTCCATAAAGCTTTCCACGATGCGTCCCGGTTGAAAAGCAGATTGGTTCATCCAGAGTTCAGAAGACATCGAGCTTTTTACGTCGTTTTCAAAAGGCGAGGTTGGATCGGATGGTTGCGTGAAGTATTCGCTGCTGGAAGCGGAGGGTGGCTCAGAAAAAGAAGGTTTTGGAACGTATCGCTACTTGCCTGTAAGTACAGGCTGGAAGACCTCGTCACCGATTCCAAAACCAGGGCCAGGACGACTTCTGATGATTAGATCTACAAACAGCTCGACTGGTTCGGAGGGATCAGAGGCTTCCGAAGCACTGTGTTGTTGCGTCCCAGATCCGCCCAACAGCACGGTAGTCATCGAAAAGGAAGTATCCTGGAACTGCCACAGCTGAGCCAAAAAGTAGAAGGGTCTGTGCCAAGGGGCACGAACGGAAGCTTAACGTACGATCGCTAGTGGATGGAACAAATGTGAAGAGCATTTAGTTCTATCAGTATCAGTATCAAATTTGTAGTATTTTTTTTTCAAAGAGAAAGTTGATGAAGAGAATCAATCAAAATCACTTGCACCCCTGCTTCCAAGTTTGATTACAAGATTACAACTCTGGAACTGGAGACCATTTTGTGTGGTCGTTGGGGGCCTGTGGTTTTGATTATGGACAAACAGGCACAGATAAATTCTATTCCAACTCTTTACTGCCATAAGCTTTTTGGCCCTGAAAAAGACCGTTTTATTGTAGACGACATCGATGGCCGCTTGAGCTTGGCGTGTTCAGAGTAAGTGATAGCATCACGGATCACATTTTCCAGGAAACCCTTCAGCGCACCTTGTATTTTCTCGTAGATCAGACCGGAGATACGTTTGACACCAACACGGCGAGCCAGACGACGGATGGTGGTCTCGAAAAACTTTGCTATGACTTGTTGGATGTAGAAGAGTGGACTAGCCACCACCTTCCTATTGCTGCTATTGCTGACTACCACGCCGTCCGAAGCGAAAATGAGTTGATGCTAGACAGGAGCGCTGTTTCATATCTTTTCAGGTAAAAGCAGAATGATGTGCAACCAAGTGGTACTCGATTATGACCACTGGGTTTGAGAAGAACCTTTAACAGTGATAAAATTATCACTTTTTGTTTTTATATTAGACAATGCTTGACATTACCACTTTTTCAATAGCTTCTCGTTAAAAAAAATCATTGCTGATGCGTGAAAATATTTCTGATCGATTGGTGATAAAATTATTGAAATTGGTCCAGGAGCAGCTGAGTTATTAATGTTCAAATTCTTTCATAATTTTGTTTCATGTTCCATTTTTAGTATTCACAAAGTGTATCCCCAGTATAGAAATGAAAGACGTAGTCCTACGTCAAAAGTTGAGCACGTTTCTTCTTACCTGTATGGTAATACGACAAAACCACAATATATGCTGCATTGGATTTATTCTACGACCAGAGAGAAAAAAAATCCATTCCTATATCGAGGAATAGAAAATCGAGTTGTGGAGAATTGACTATATATCATAAGCTAGATGCTCGAGAAGGCTCTGATAATCACATTGAAAGCTAAATTTCCAGATCCAAGTTAGAAGTTGCAGAACGTATATTAAAAACATACCTAACCAATACTCAGCATAAAAACCCGAATTTATCCACCTATGGTGTGATCAGACCCTTCTTACTTATTCAAGTTTATTTATTTTATTGTCATTATCAGTGACCAAGCCCCCCACCCCCGTGTCATCCAGTGACGCTACGCCACTGCCTGGGGGTACCTGGAATATATCCGGGTGTAGTCTATTTGGTGAGGCTACCAATCACCTTATCATCGTATTTTAATGTGATGTAATGGGTTTTAATTCAATTCATATTCAAGCAACTTCCCCGGGGTACCCGGAACATGTCCAAGTGTGTCCAATGTGGTCTGGAACACTTAACACGACTTGCATTGATCTTATTTTTGAATTCTGTAGTAATTTGATGTGTCGCATGATGGCCCATATTCACCGGATCTTATTCCGGCCATATCTCCGGAACCGGTTCACCGATTCCAAAACCGTTCAATAGCGTTCAATGGGACCCCAAGACCTATCATTTGGCGCCGAGTTTGTCCAAATTGGTTGAGCGGTTGCTGAGAAACGTGAGCGCATTCATTTCGTTACATACACACACACATACACACATACACACATACACACATACACACACACACACACACACACACACACACACACACATACACACACACACACACACACACACACACACACACACACACACAGACATTTTCCGATCTCGTCGAGCTGAGTCGAATGGTATATGACACTCGGCCCTCCGGGCCTCGGATCGATAGTCGTTTTTTCAAGTGATATCTATACCCTTCTTTGTAAGAAGGGTAAAAAGTAATCACATATCGAGCCCAGAGCATTTACTACCTGTAACATCCCAAGAAACCTTTCCCGGTAAATTTACCATAAATCATGTTCTCATCAAATTGCTTCAAATTAACCGGGAAACAATTTTAGGAGTATTTATGGGTGAAAACTATAAAAACTTTCCCAGGAGCCTCATAAAAAACATCTAAGGAGAAACTTTTCAAAAACATCCAGAGGAAGTCTAAAGATCATCTTAAGGAAATCGGAAGAATGCTAAATATAGGCGGCTCTATGTGAGGTCAGAAAATTTTCTAAGGTAAGCTAGAAGAAATTTCTCGGGGAGTCCAGAAAAACTTCCGAGAAAATCAGAAGACATTTTCATGAAGATGATGATGATGATGATGATGATGATGATGATGATGATGATGATGATGATGATGATGATAGTGATTTACCACCCATTGTAGCACGGAAACTAAGTCCGACCGCAGTGGGCTCTCTTCTCTGTTTGTCTTGATAAAGCTTAAAAACCTCTGATCGTCCTCAACATGTCGCTGTATGAAGGGCCAAAAACGGATTGGGTAGATCGATAGGCAAAGTCGCCTTAACGCATCTACGGAACAATAAAGAATCTCCTTCCAGCAACTTGATCAACCAATTGGTCAAAAAGACATGCCCCCAAACAGGAAGATGCCCCAATGAGTGGGGAGAAGAGCCCACCCTTTATCCACGAAATGTTATCAACAGGGAGTTGGCATTCCCAATCTCCCCGTTCAAATCGCTTCAATCGATGATTATTATGATTATTGTCAATAATACTTACATTTCGATGAAGATTGTGATACTTATCATTACAGAAACCAATCTTGAATCGTAGACCAGTTCCATCAACAATACACTCGTTCCGAGACGGGGCTCTGTGATAAAGCCATCTTCTTCTTCTGCATCATGTTCGCTCACCACCCGGAATGCATGCAATCGAAAAAGAGATACAACTAGGATTAGTTTTTTTTTTTATAAAACAGGAAAAAAGGTTATCTTCCATTTAATTCCACTTAATTAATTTTGGTATCCATGACAGATACGTATTTCAACTACAACGTGCAGTCTTCATCAGTGTCATTCCCATTAAAGAACTCTAGATAAACATTTCAAAAGGTCCTATCTGTTTTCATCGATTCTCTTCATCGACTATCTTTTTCGTCAATAACTCAGCTGCAAAACCTTTCCCTGTTGTATTTGACGTTTTGGACGCTAGATAAGAACCTCCTTTATCAAACCAAGTGGTAGAATTAGCGAGAAATCTGTTTGCATAGCAGTGGTTATGAAAAGAGAAAGTCGATGAAGAGAATCGATCAAAGCAGATAGGACCATTTGAAATGTTCATCGAGAAGTTATCATAATCTAACCCCTTGAAGTACTCATCTCCTAGGTAAAAAGGTACTTCAAGGGGTTAGATTATGATAAGTTCTTTGATGGGAATGACACTGATGAAGACTGCACGTTGTAGTTGAAATACGTATCTGTCATGGATACCAAAATGTATTAAGTGGAATTAAATTGAAGATAACCTTTTTTGCTGCTTTATTTAAGCATTCTACTAACAACCCAATTTCATTACTTCATTAGTTTTTTGTTAAAATAAGCAATAGTTTTATCCGAATACCCAAATTACCATATTGTGTCTCAGTCTGACATTGTCTCACTCTGAACCCACATTCAAAGCTACTTTGTGATTATTTGGTTACTTGGATACTCATATAAAATGTTGTGCAAGTACCACAAGTTCAACAACGCCCAACTATGGACAGCTCAATGTTTATCCCATCCATTCTTTGAATCAGCAAACACCAACTTTCACCATTCTCTTTTCTCACCCATATCATAAGTAGTCCAGAAACATGCTTTGAATAACTCACACCTACTCGCACACCTACTTGGTAGGGGAAATGGCTCTAATGTTGGCCTGTGGATCTAAGATTGGGCCCACTAAAACTCTTCTATTTATCAATTTTATCTAGATGAACGCGTCATTGGGACGGTACTAATGGATATTTTTTATTGATATTGAAAATTAAGTCGATTGCTGAATGTATGTATGGGCCCAAATTAGAGGCATTTAGGCCGACATTACATCCATTTCCCCTATATGTTGCACATCATAGATGCGCAAAATATATCAAAACTGTGCAGCATTTGAGGGGCAAGATGATTTAGAAACATCGGGCCTGTTTAAATCCAAGATTTAAACACGATGCTTCAGAATCCAATAAATGGATGAAACGTGGATATCTCGTACCGTACGTTCCATTGTATTGTTATTTATAAATCATTTGTCGTTGGGAGCATCTAGTCTAAAAAGGTTAAGTGATGCTCCATTTTCTTCTAGCGGTTGGGACCTGAGCACTAACTCTTGTCCTAGCCCTATATAGCATATGGTTATAGCACCATTACTCGCTTTCTGAAAAGAGAAGAAGGGAAGGGAAGGAGAGGCAAAGGACTTGGGAAAAGGAAATGTGGAATTCCTTTCCTTATTAGTATTGGTATCGTCAAGTTTTGTAAAAACCATATAAATCATTTTGCCTTGGGCAGAGGTATTATTACGACATTTGAATAAGATTGTCTTATGATTTGTTCAGGCTATCATAACAAGCTATTGCCGACGTGACAATTGTTTAAGCCCTGGTTAAACAAGTTAAATCACGTTCCCGAATGCAGTCAACAATGTATCCCAAACTGGATCAAGCGTGCGCCCCATCCTTCTAAACATTCCGACGCGTTCCGCCCAATATCTATCAATTACGATTTTCTACAATAGTAGCCTGGGATAAATCCTAATGTCTTGCCCCCCACAAGACTCAACTATGTTCTTGCACTCGCAAAATAGATCACACGCGATTGAGGTTATCCCGGCAGGCAGCAAACGGGTTGTTTTAACTGGAACAAGCTCACCAAATACAATCACCATGGCAGCACCAACAACTACAGACTCAAGTCTTGTCACAATTAACAAGGCATTAAAAATAACAATGTCTAAAGTGTGTTATCCTGCTCACTGAAAACTCATGTTCCCCTCCTGGTCATGACTAGAGTTCGGTGAAAATCTTGTTCCAGTAACACAACACGAAAAGGTGATCTACCTGCGTTACTGGATTGAAAAGATAAAATGAACAAAAAGGAACGAACTCACCAAGTTTAGCCAATTGAACCTAAAGGAAGCTTGAGATGTGTTGATGGTGCTCACATTGCACACAGATACATCATCACACTACAAACCAAGGGGTAGGTCACTCCACACACCAATCTTTCGTCATCTTTTTTGTCAGTGTACCGCATGTGTGCCGAAGGAGTGCCGATGTTGCCGGTCATAGAGCAAGCTATGATTTTTTGTAAAATACCCATCCCGGCAACCAGGTATTTTTGACATCTTGAATTTTTTGGTTTGAAATCGCAAGCATAAATCGGATTGAGGATAACGCGGGAAGTGGCGGGTGTGCGAAATTTTGGTGTTTTGTGTTCATAGGATAATAAAAGTCCTGTGTTATAGGGTATTATAATGCCCTCAAAAGTAGACCAGAAGTCTAGCCTTTCGTGATGTGAAAAACAACGGTCTATCAGCGGCCGAAACCGGTGGGGAACATTGTTGGAGACCGACTATAGAGGATGATGAATATGACTTCTGTAGTTTGTTTAGTGTGAGTTGCAGCATTATTTGAATTAAGGGTACTAATGGGGTCTGATTAAGTCCTCTTGAGCTCACTTGAGACTAGATGAGACTCACCCTATGTGGCTCAACCAAGACTCCCGGATATCTAGCTCAGTAGCATGAGACCCCTGAACTGTGTCACAGGGCCGGCATTCTACTTGGTAATTCGGAGGGGTACGCGGAACAAACTGTGCAGAAACTGTGGGATGTCTTAAGTGATAGTGAAATTAATTGGAAGCTAAAGTGTGGGTGGAAAAAGTCTAAAACTTTATTAAAATGGAACTATGGTGCGGATGGTTTTATTGGGCTATTATGGGGTGTGTTCTGTGGGTTTCTGCTTCCTTGGTACGTAACGGTGGTGTTTGCTGGACGATGGCGGTGATTATGTTGGGCAGCTGTTGTTTGACCGCGATGGCGATCCGTGGCTTAATCACTCCGTTGACAATGGCGGATCGGTGTCTTAAGCTGGTCTGGAAGATGGTGCCTGGTGACTGGAGCTGTTTGGGTTTGCGCGTTGCGATGGCGGTTCGCAACCAGGGAATAAAGCAATCCCTGTGCAGCTACTGAAGTAGCCTTTTCGGTGTCAACGGCGTCTCCCTTCGTTGGCGAACATCAGCTGACCGTGACAAGGCCACCTTGGTCGAGCCGAGAAGGGTCTTCCTCCTTAACAATTAGGACTACCGAGTCCGAGGATGCTCTCCTTTGTGGCAATTATTAAGCTGGAGAGTTGAAGGTCCTTGACATTTAGACCAAGACAGTCGAGACTGACTTGGTCGAAAAGTGCCGATCGTGAGGATATCCGTGGAATACCAAACAAAAGGTCCTAAAGGACAAATGGTTGTTTTAAACCAAGCCAAAATCATTTTTGGTCAAATTCAGTTACCTGAATGAACACCAGGAACATAAAAAGGTCGTTCTCTGCACTTTGGTTCACTTTTGCACTCCACTCACGTCTTCTAGGCACAAACGCCGGTTTACTTCTGGGCAATGGTTGACCATCCCAGCTATCAAAAGCCCTCCTTTTCCCATCCAGTTTTCAATTCGTTCCTTATTATTTCCTCCATTTTCCTTCCTTGTAGCTTATCACCACCCATCCATATCATCTCCTTCGCCTATTGAGTTTTTCTACCATAGTTGATTATAACACCCTTTTGATCCTGTCACATCCAATTAAGCTTATAAACAAATATCATTTTCAAACTACCTACTAAGACAAATTTATACATTTTCAATAACAGCAATTTTACCTACAATCCTACTAATCCTACTAACCCAACACTGACACTAAACAAACACTACAGTTTCCTAAAACAACATGCACAAATTAAAACCTAGGACATTGTAACTAAACGGTTACACACTCTAGAACCTACATTTCGTATTAAGATCTATAAGTGAACTGCTGGTCTGAGTTCCTCTGGTATATTCAACTAAAGGATGTTCCTGAACATACAGTCAAACAGCACGTAATGTTGTAAACAACTTCAATGACAGTTGTCCAGCAGTGCTCCCATTTTATTTGCAACAATCCAATGCCTACGAGATTGTACCGAAGGTCTGCGGATGGATGTGCCCAAGCAGTGCCGAATCTAATTTTGGCATAATGTGCTGAGTGGCTTGCCCCTTGCTACAAACACTATTTGCTTCGTTTCCTTGGCCGTGGGTAAAAGACTTCTCTTCTTCCTGCTTGATCCGGATCTATTCGCCGTTCAAGGGTGCTCCACTACGCCGACGGGAAGCTGGAAATATCCTCGTGCTCCTCTAGCGTTAGTCCTCTGATTCCGGCTGCCCGGTGGTGCTACAGCTGCGAGTGCTTCTTTCTTGCTGCCGGCTGACCAACAGAACGCGTTTTGCACCCTTCGCTCGCGTTCGGCCCAAATTCGGAATTTCATTACTTCAACACTCGATAAACCGCGCATCCGACCCGTTTCCACTGCAAGTCCGTAGTTGAACATCACTCGGATCAAAATGTTTTTCACATTTCACATTGAACAAAATTAAAAAAAAAAAATGACGAGAAGACACAAAAATCGCGTCCGTTCACGAGCACAGCATACTTCGATCGAATCATCCATTTCATGTTAAGAAACTTGTTGAAGAAGTTGGATGAACCTCCCAACGGAAGCCAGAAAAACTTCTGGAAGAAGTGTCTGAAGAAATCAGATGATTATTTAAAGGAAAATTGGAAGAGACGTCTGGGAGATTTCGATAATAAGGCCTGTACTCGAAAAAAAAATGCACCATTTTTATCCGTGTGTAACTTTTTATCCGTGGGTAAAAATTGATGAAAATCTGGGTATGACTAGTTTGGAGTGAATTGTTTACATGTGCAAAATTTCATATCAATCGGTTCAGTGGTTTTTGAGATGTCATCGAAACAAGAAGAAAATCGCCGGAGAATTTTGCGCGCCGTCATGGAAAATCCGACTGCGACCATGAGATGGATCGGAAGACAACTGGGAATCACCCACGCAACTGTGTCTCGGGTGGTAAAATCGTTTAAGGAGTCCCAGACAACCGAGTGGTGGGCTGGAAGTGGAAGAAGGTCGAAGACAGCTGACCCTGTAAAGGCCCGGAAGGTGTTGGATTATTTCAAGCGTAATCCGAACCTTTCGATTCGCGACGTGGCTCTGAAGGCAAAGTGTTCCGCCTGGTTCGTTCAGCAAACCATGAAACGAGCTGGGCTTCGTGTATTCAAGGTCCGGAAGGCACCGAACCGGCGTGATCAACAAAACATGGCGACCAAATCCCGCGCAAGGAAGCTGTATCGAGAGTGGTTAACGAAACCGATGTGTGTGGTTATGAATGACAAAACCTACATCAAGGCAGAAGCAAAGCAGATACCGGGGGTGGAGTTCTACGTTGCCAAATCACGGTTTGATGTTCCGGAAGACATAAGGAAGCAGAAAGTGGACAAATTCGCCAAAAAATACTTGCTCTGGCAGGCCATTTGCCAATGCGATAAACTGAGTAAACCGTACATCACAATGGGTACCATCAACAGCGAAATTTACCGCACCGAGTGCGTCTTTTTACCGCGAAATTTACCGCACCAGAAGCGTCTGTTGCCCTTCCCGCGGTCTCACGGAGGCGAGACATTATTTTGGCCGGACCTGGCATCATGCCATTACGCGCGATCAACGTTGGATTGGTACAGAGACAATAACGTTGTTTTTGTACCAAAAACCGCCAACCCCCCAAATTCACCAGAGATTCGTCCGGTGAAAAGATTTTGGGCCATAATGAAGGCCAAAGTTTGAAAATCGTCCAAGGTGTTTAAGAACGAGCTGGAGTTGAAGAAAGAATGGATGAAAGTGACCAAATAGATCGGCTCCACCATTGCACAAAATGTAATGAGGGGTGTTAAGGGAAAGGTGCGGGCTTTCAGCGATGGAAAGGAAATTGAATAAAGTAATTATGCCGAAACATAATCCATATGTATTAGTTCATTTCCTGAAAGTTTCAAGAAAATCTGACTTAAAATAATTTTTTGGCGAACACTTTTGTCTGGTGCATTTTTTTTTTCAAGTACAGGCCTTATCTTTAGGATCAAAAAAACACCCGAGGGTCCTTAGTCGAAAAACAAATTCAGAAGAAGTCGGAATAAAAATTGTTGGCAAACTATGGGAAAAAAAACTGTTTCGAGATTTTAAAATGCATTTCATGAATTCATGTATGTATGTCCCTTCTTACACAGAGATATTGGAACATTTTCGAAGTTCCAGAGTGTTGAAAATCGTGTCAATGAATACTCTAAGTTCCATACTTCATTTTTCAAAATTCGGCCTAATTACCCATTTGGCCTAATGGCGTTCGATCTTATGAATTTTGGCATAATGTATGTAATGTATTCGGCCTAGTGGTCCTACACTTGTTGGCTAATGCATATTTGGAAAAAAAAAATTGATATTCATTCTTTCCCAAGCTCTGACACGTGGCTTAATTGAATGAAAATCCTGTTAACTAAAACCATGCTTGCAGGACATCTCCTCTCAAAGCTTATTTCCATGTAATATCCCTTAGATTGCTCCATAATTTCCATCATAATTAATCCTCCATCATTTTTATCTCCCGGTAACGAGGCCTAGATGAAAAATTAAGCTCGTTAAGCAAGAGATGCCATGCACTCCGTGCGTGAATCCTTCGCAACCTCATGTCGCGGTTTTTCCCGCACCGCGCCCTGATGGGATAAGAGCATATCCAAATTAGCTTCCATCATTCATTGCCCCACTGAATTGCCATCCTCGGCTCATCATCATCATCATCATCATTGGAAGCATATTTGGGATGAAAACGCACGGAACCCTCGTCGCCGCCGCCTTTACCATGAGTATGAGTAGGATGTAAAATGAGAATTCCATCAACCGTGGCACCTTCCACAGCCAGGATGCGTCGTCGTCGTCGTCGTCCTCATCATCATCGTCGTCCTCCTCCATTAGGGAAATCTCATTTTAAACCTCATTCATCCTGGGCTCGGTTACGGTGCATATGATGGAGCAGCCTATATTGGCCGGGTTTCATTTTCCGAACCCGCATGTGAGTGTGTCTCGTCAACCTGCGTGGATGTCGAATCGCCAGTAATAGCTCACCGGTGGCGTTTCACTTCTGTTGGAAATTTGCTTCACGCAGCTTGTGATTCGACTTACGGTTGGGTGGGTCAAGTATCGTTATGTCAAGTTTGATTTAGGACTTGGGTTATCCGTCCTAAAAACCGGGGAGTTTGGCTTCGTGATTCGTAATTAATCACAACTGGAGGGTCAGCGCACTGATCGTAATAACCGTAAATATATATAAAAGAAGACCGCTAGATATTAATGGTTGATAGTAACGTGAGTTTCCAAAATTAGTTTTCATTTCCATCATTAGTTGAATTCGTTACTCAAGGTCCATTAAATAAATATGTGCCACGAAACAAAATCGGTACGTAATGAGCCAGCCCCGCATTCATTATTCATGCCAGATACATGTCGAAAATATGACATTAAGGTAGTCAACCATTGAGCACAACATTCGTATATTTGTGTACAGAAAACATCCTGAAACCTCATTACAATTTCATTAGACAGTTCTCACCCTCTCTTTCTCTCCGTGTATCTCATTACGTTCAAAAGCTCTGTTTGAAATACAATTTTCCTCTAGCTTCCATAACCACTTATAATGTATCCTACGCAATTACAGCGAAACGGAGCTGGCTGATCTTCCCCTCTTCCCCTTCGTCCTCCACCTTCCTACACTGCTAGTCACTAACGCAAACCGGGAAAGCTCAACCAGCCTCTTTACCGCAGTGCAGCTCGACAACTCGGAGGCCAAATCCATCATCTTTATTACGTAGGCAGCGATGGGCGGATACTGTCTGCCGTACACGATGTTGATCCTTCATATATTCAGCAGCGTTCAGCCGTCGCGACCACAAGTGTACGGTTGCGGTTGAGGGAGAGAGTGAGCGAAAAAAAAAAGTTCCCTCTTCCAGGCTCTAATCCGATTAATTCAATATTCATCACGCTGATGATGTTTGGGATGTCGATGACGCTCGTGCTGTGCTCTCCCGGTGGGTTCGTGATGATGAGTGAAATTGCGGCTGGGTTGGACGGATGGCTGCTTCATGGTTTAGGAGGTACGTCGGGAAATGGACGCTGAGCACTGAATACGAATATGTTTATTCAAAAATAGAACCGTCAGTTTAATGCAGCGTTTTTTGGGTTACGTCTGAAATGTGAAATTATTAAAAATTAGGTACGTTCGAAAATTTTATGATCATACTATGGGGTGTCCCAGAAAATATAAGTACAGTTTATTATTGGAATAAAACAACGTTATGTTAATGAATTCAAATTTTTATTTAATGTTTTCCCTTTCAATTGGATGTTTTTTTCTTTGATTTGTTTTCCATACTGAACACCAATGCTACCGACGGCAGAGAGGCAGCTCCCACACCTGGACCCTACCTATCGACCCATCATGTCATAGACCGAGGACCAACGGCTTTACCTCCCTTCCGAAGGAAGGTGTGATCGGAGATTGTATACCTTAGAAAATCCCGGTGGCACCGACTGGGATTGAACCCAGGCCTTTCGGGGTGAGAGGCATTCAAGCTTACCACTACACTACCGGTGCCGCTAACTCTTTCAATTGGGTGGAAATAGTCCGCAGTTCTTTTAATCGTACACCAAGGAGCGAACTTTTTATCTGACTATAGCCACTTTTGTCCAGTCTATTCAAATTCTTCGAATGAATTCGCTGCCTTTAAGTGTTTCCGTATATATCCCTTGGAAAGGGCCCAAAAAGTTTCGATTGACCGGGCCTCCGGACAATTCGGAGGATTCATCTCTTTTGACACGTATTGCACATTGTTGCTTTGTACGAACCTATCTTGTCTTTTGACGTAGGACTACGTCTTTGATTTCTATATGGGGGTACACTTTGTGAAAACCGGAATGTAACATGTAACAAATTACGAAAGATTTTGAACGTTAATAACTCAGCTGCCTCTGGACCAATTTCAATAATTTTATCACCAATCGATCAGAAATATGGCTACGCATCGATAACAATGCTTCTAAATGTTGATTTTCAACAAGAAACTATTGAAAAACTGGTAAATGTCCAGCATTGTCCAAAAGCGTTGAATTAACTAACAAATCCACCAATTACGTACATGCATATACTGCTTCCCCAACACAGTCATCAGAGAATCATTTCTAGACGAAACATGTCGATGTAGCATTACGACGAGGTTTGGTAGTTCAGTGGTTACCGTTTCTGCTTACTGAGCATAAAGTAGGGAGTTGTAAGCAGCAGAAATTTCCTTCCCAACTCTCTTGTGGAATCTTTTAGTGGCTCTGAAAATGGCCAGTTTTGATAGATTTCAACGGAGAAATTAAGAGCGTTCACCACAAATACGAAGAGCCAGCTGAATGTCCTTTGGCATAATTGTGACACGCTTAGCGTGAACGGCATACAGACCGCCCAGATAGGTCGGTTTATTTCACTCGTCGAGGGTATACTTATACCTGCGTCGAGTAGCATATTATTAATACAGGGAGGGAACAATACATACAGCAAAATACTGAAAAGGGGAGGAGTTTCGCTTCTTATGCTACGGGCACAAAACGAGACACCACCGTCGAAACGACTATCAGTTATTCATCATGGCACCGAAAACCAGTGTAAAGGCCGCTAAGAAGTCTGGAAAGGCGCAGAAAGTCATCGTCAAGGGAGAGAAGAAGAAGAAGAGACAGCGCAGGAAGGAAAGCTATGCCATCTACATCTACAAGGTGTTGAAGCATCTTCGAACTCGTCCCGTCTGGCTCAATACAACTAACGCTCGACGATCACGTCCCACGAAATCCAAACTGCGGTCCGTCTGCTGCTGCCGGGTGAGTTGGCCAAGCACGCTGTCTCTGAAGGAACCGAGGAGGGCGACACATCTTAATCTCAAGTTTAGATGCTCAACAAATCTCACACTAGCGAATCAATCTCCGAAAAATCTTTTTTCATTTGTCACATCTACTTGCATCGGTCATCATCTTTTTGCAGGAAATCTCCAGAATCGTCATCAATCTTCTTTTCATCTACTCAGCGTGCGCGCAGCTAGCCACAGCAAAACACAATCTTGTTTACATCGTAGATAGAGTCGTCCCCCTCGGAAGGAACCAAGGCCGTCACCAAGTACACCAGCTCAAAGTAGATTCGTACCATCCAACCAATCAATCGGCCCTTTTCAGGGCCACGAATCGATTTCCAACGTGAAAGAGGTTTTGATGATTTTATTGAACTTTTAAATGTTCGAAAGCAGAGTTAGCAAAGTTCGCAATAAGAAATCAGTTGATTTGCATTATGAAAATAATGTTGACAAAAAGAATAAGAGGTTTTATCTATGACACTACCGTACGGTTTTGACGTCTGTGATTTCTATATGGAGGTATACTTTGTGAAAACCGAAAATGGAACACCAGATAGGCCTCGCTGGATTCCTGTAAGGCCATTAACGGCTGAGCTCTGGAAGCGCAGATCGGTCTTGTAGTAATGGGCGATTTCACGGACCAGACGCTTGAAAGGCAACTTGCAGTCAGCAGCTCGGTCGATTTCTGGTAACGACGGATCTCACGCAGAACGACAGTTCCTGGCCGGTAGCGATGAGACTTCTTCACTCCTCCGGTGGCCATCTGTTTGAGAGGAGCCTTTCCTCCGGTGAACTAACGAGCGATCTGCTTGATGCAGCCATTATACGATGTGGATACGTTGAACGCAATCTGTTGAATAACAATTTTAATTACCCAGCACAATCATGGGCATTGGCTCCAAGCAATATTTCATCAGAATCCAGACAAATCTGTACGATAGTAAATAGAACAGAAAATGAAAATATAAAAATGAGATAAGGAAAATAATTAAAATATGGTTCAGATTAATACCTGGCTGAATAAAAATACACATTACCATTTATTATATAAGACTACGTAGTCCTACGTCACCATTGCGTACAACCCCATAGGGCTGTCCCTTGTAGTTTTTAGTAGTGTATTGACACCAAATTTTGACGGATCATGGGGCGCAGAAGCTGATTCAAGCACTCCCGAACGTAAATTTCAGTGTTCATCGTCTCCTTCGTAACAAATGGCTTTGACTATTTGCCATACTCACATATCGCTTGCCAAACCATGGCCTTCTTACCAAATTTTTCGCTAAAAATTGAATAATCGGCATCGTCAACTTCCTGACAATCACGGACTGTTTAGTACCGTATTTAATGTACTGAAATCCGGACAATTAGTCCATAAATCCGGACCCTTTTAAAATTTAATTATGATGACTTTATGTCATCGTTAAGAATCATCAGATATGTTCATTATGTTGCAAAGTAAACGTATTAATTAATTAAAAATAAAATTTCCACATTAACAGACTGTGCGTGTTCGGTGCATAACGGTATTGGTCTCCCGGAAGCGTCTTGATGTCAAATTTGACGTATGTTTCATCGTCCATGATAAAACATGCCAATTTTTCACACAGCAGGGTAACAAAAAGCTTCAGAGCTCTCGGTTTGACAGATACGGCTTGTTTCTGACTCCTTCTGCTTCTTGAACGTTTTCAGCCCGTTTCTTGCCTTAGCACGTTGAACATAATTCTTCGATGTTCTCAGTTTTTTTTTTTTGCGAAATCTCGAACAGAGGTACTCTTCTTATTGGCGAAAGCTTGCTGATCTTCTGGTTCACTTTTCAATCCACCGGTCCAGGTTTGCGGCCAGATTTTGATGCATCCTTGAAGGTAGCTTCTTCATCAAACTTCCAGACGGCGTTTTGGACTGCTCCGATACTTACTTCCTCCATTTTCACCAACTTCCTTACTGATAGGTTGGGAATAGTTAACCAACAACAAACTTGTTGAACAATAAGTAAACAACAACACACATCGATGAACAGCTGATAAACGGAGTAGAAATGGTGGCGAGTTGAAAGTCTGCTTATACTTTCTGGGACACCCTATATAGTAGAGCCTTAAAACTTAGCACCTCAATCCCTATAGAACCTTATAAGTACCCCATACAAAATTTGGGCTCAATCGGACATAATTTGCAGAGGTGCAAAATCGCCAAAATTTGATTTTTTTTTTCATCTCAAGGAATGTGGAAATCGAAGAAAATATATAATGCCCATTTACTTAAAAATCAGTGTTCGCTCGGCTGTCGACAGAAGCAGGCCACTTTCGATGTGTGTCACGCGATCGCCTGTTAACTCGGCAGCAACTATATTGTGTGGTCCTCCCCATTGTTCTTTCGGTCGATGCATCGTCGAATTAGGAAAACAACCGTTTAGTTATGAGTGTGGTCCAGAAAATACGAAAAATCCGTAAAATTTATTGCTGCGTAGATTTGATCAAAGCAGGCCTTGATTTTGCTCTGCAACTATGTGAAATGAAGTAAAATGGTAATTATAGATACACTAGCTGTTCAATGGCAAATCTGAGTAGTCACCAGATGGTCCGTCATAAGATCTGGAACCAGTGTTGGAAAAGTTCGCGATATTTCACGAAGTTCACCATGGGAAAAATTCGAGAGTCATAGTGAGTTTTCGTGAACTTTTCCATCACTGTCTGGAACATTCGTAATATTGATTTCTGTGTAAATTTGAACGAAGTAGGCCTTGCTTTTTCTCTGCAACTATATGGAATGTGGTAAAATGGTGATTTTTTATATATTAGCGGTTCATTGTAACATCATTAAAAAAAAAATTGCTTCGTATGAGGACAGCTCCGGCGTAGTCGTTAGCAAGTGTGTAGGTGTGGAAGTCACACAAACATCGCATGTATTTAAATCGATTGGCAAATAGGTTGACACACATTTTCATCATCAAATAAAATATTTCAGGATAATAAAAAAATCAGTATCTCTGAGCCACACATCCACCGAAGCCTTAAGTTATCCCCTTTCATTTCAGGGTAGTGTTCAAATGTAATTTCGGGGAACATTTTGACACTACCCTTAAACTAAATGGGATAGTCTAAGATTTTGTTTGGTAAGTGTTTCAGTGATACCGTAAGTGGAGGTGACATTGGCCCAAAAAATCAAAAAAATTCGTGCCCTACCTAACAACGTTCACATTTCAGCAAGGAAAACAATGTTAAGCATGTGAATATATTCATCAATGATATATTTACGACTGTCATGGAAATGGTTGATTTAAATTGAAAGCTCATTTTACTAAAATTAATTAAAAATAGACCAATGTAAAACCTTATGGCGGTTGACATTGGGCCAACACATTGATTAAAATATCTTAACATATCTTAAAATATGTGTATTTATCGTAGCTATTAGGAGTACACTTGGTTATGATCACAATGTACTTCGTATGTATGGTTTAAGATCGCTTGTAGCCTTCGTCTATTTTCATAAAAGTGTGTTCAAACATTTGTTTGCCTGTGAACATTTAAAAAAATCTACTACTATTTATGACACTTTACTTTACAGCACAAATTAAATAAACAACTAGTTAATGTTATCTACTAAAGTGTCAGAGTGTGTCCAGAGGCTCAAGAAACATATGCTAGACATTATTTTCTGTATATTCAAGATATTTGCATGAATAAACATTTTTCAATTTATGCCCAATGTGACTTCCTAGTTTCAATGTCACCCCGTCTTACGGTACTATCTATTTAATCAGTCAGATGAGAGCAAAATGCATGACGATGCTGCAACACTACATGACTGTCCCGCTATTGAGAACCATGCTTGGTCACAGCATCGTCACGCGCTTTGCATCCTTAGTACTCTGACTGTTAATTATGTTTCGAACAGAGATACCGTGTCCAAAACAAGTCACAAAATTGAGTTTTACAATCAGGTTGTAATGTGTATTAGTCCCACTAAGCATAATTTCCCAAGCAATACACTTCCGTCTCTAAAGGTTGAGGCAACTTGATTGTAACCGGAATAAATCACATAGGAGTTGCCGTTTGCGACAAGTGTGCTGCTAGGGTTACGTTTATTCAGGTAAATACATAAATGAGGGTAAGAGCTTCGCTAGTACATACGAGGAGGAGGGAATAAATGATCAAACTTATACCTAAGATGATGGATATTTCGTAGTCTGAATCGTGGTTATTGTGTGTGACTTAGCTTCTTTGGCTCATCCTACATAGGGTCGCGGATGGTTTGTTGGGTGTCGTCCTTCAAGGAATGAAGACTCCAAGGGTTCGGTGTATGGGGTACCGGCTCGATGAGTTTTAGAGAGTGCCCGCCCACGGAAACTAAACTCATCGGTTAGGGTTCCAATAAACGGTGGCAATCCCCCTGGGCCTAACTAGGCCTTAACCTCAAAAACTTACTAACTAATAAAATCTGAACCAGTTAATCAGGATACTGGTTACACACTACACCAGTTTAGTAGGTTCCTCGCATTGTGTTGATGCTGCTGCTTCAAACCTTCGTGTTCTTACGACCACAGTACTTGAAAGCATAGTGAACTTACTGTTTACTTTCGCCGTTTTCCGTCCACGGATTCTTTACCACTACTTGAGCTTTATGGTGTTTCTGCCCGAGCAGTGTATTTCGACGCTACTGCTGCGGATTATTACTCTGCCTGCGGGAAGGATGCTGCCCATGATGACAATGCTACTTAACCACTACCACTGCTTAATGGCGAATACTCCCATGTATGATTACTTTGACTCTGTCACTCCAGATTTGTAGTCCGTTCACCGAGAGAAATGCGTGACGACGAAAGAAATTGCCCTGTATAAGCATGGCAATTAGTTTCCAGCTATAACTAAATTAAATCGGTTTGGTTACCTCATATAAAGGCCTTTTTCTGACTGGAATGCATCTAGGTGTCTGTCAGATTCACCCATCCCGATGGGAGCTACAAGACAAATTATAATTAGAACATTTTTTTCCAGCAAAATTATTCATATTTCTACCTTCGAAAATGTTTGTAGGACTCGTTGTGGAATTGTTCTCCAATTCGGCGGGGTAATTTGTTTAAAATTTAACAAACAAAATCTAAACATCATTTAACAACAAAATACTTGGATACTTTTTCCTTATTTGCGTGGAATGGTCTTTGTCTTGCAAAAACACTTCAGCCTATTGCTCTTTATTTAATACTAATACCAATATTTTTTTATAATGCAGGTATAAAATAAACTCATCAAAACTTAATGGTACTTAAGAAGGACTTGTTGCCAAGGCATTTTTCTATTCAAAACCATCTATTGAAGAAAACGGCATTTTTTGGTAAGATAACAAAATATAAAGATCATCTTCAGTTTTCATTTAAAGTTGTTGAACAACATCCCTGCATGTTTCCAACAAGTATACGTATTACATTAAAACAAAGTATAAAATACATTAATCTTGCACCACAGAAAGTAGATTTCCACATCATGATTTTTTTCTCATTAATATTACACTAAAATCTCCCATTAGTTGTTGTTGAACACTGCTTTTTATTGTGCAAGATAAATGTTATCTTTACTTTGTTTTAATGTAGTCCGTGAACTTGTTGGAAACGTGCGGCGATGTTGTTCAACAACTTTCAACATAAATTGCAGTTGTTCTTCACTTTTTGTTATCTTGCCACAAAATGCTTCTATTAGAGCAACACCTCGCTCTGCACAATCGTTCACGACCAATATTGAAGCAACATGATTTTTCCCTCGTTTATAATCTATAAAATCTTCCCGTTGGTTGGGGTTTTGTTCTAAGAATCATGAAGAAATTCCTGATATTTCAAAAAAAAAATCATAGCGTCCTTCGAAACAAAATCTGACAACTCATGATTTTTTTAAACTTCGGATGAAGATATTTCACAACGAACATTTCGATCCGCATTGCTTTTTTGAATGTTGAGAGCAGTGACCATGGATTTTTTTTTTCTTCAATAGTTACCTCTGGATAAAAAAAATGCCATGGCTATAAGCTCTTCACTCAAGTACCATAAATGCCTTTTGAGTTTTTTTGAAGCTGCAGCAATGTTTATCGGTGTTATTTTTGAACGAAGATCTATAATTAATTAGTTTTTTTTGCCAGGGTAAGGTAATTTCGTGCTGCCGACAAGGAACGAGGAGCATTGAACCACAAAGTTATGTAAATTCTTATTATAAACATGCAAATTACGGGCATACATTTCTGTTCATAGGAACTTAGAATAAATTGGTCCTTTAACATCCAGATTTTCAGGCAATAGATTGCCTTGGCCATCCACCGTGCACGGCTATGTTCCCCTGAAGGAGTGAATTTTATAGATTGAACACCTAAAAAGCCAGAGCTAAATTCAATAGCTCCTTGTAATCGTTACGAACTTGTCTGTTTACCAGTTGATCTCTTATGAAACCTATGAGCTTGTATTTCTCGTCTCCGAGCTCATGAATAATACTTTTATCGGTCATTTTTTCTTCAAACTCTAACTTGAGAGTTGGCCAAGCTGATTGAAATCGGACGAACATTGTGGATGAAGAACCTGTTGAGTGAAAAAGCGTGTCCCAAGCAAAAGACATTAATAACTCCACGATGTGGTGTCTACAGGCAAACCACAGAAGATCCCTCCCTAAATGTTTCTCAATAAGGGTGCATGCTTCTTTCATTGATCCAGTATTTGCTGCAGTGGTGTCAAAACCCATCGCATTGACTCTACCGCTCAGCTCCCAGTTATTTAACAAACTACAAATTTCATTGGCCTGATTTTCTCCAGAGCCTTTCTCTAATTTTGGCACTCCGAGAAGTTGTGTGTCATGGCCTGAAGATATGAGTATTGGCAGTCGATCTACAGTAGTTTTACCTGTTAAAATGCAATAGATAGTAAAATTGATGATCTTTTTGAAACTAATATCAATAATTCAAAAAAGATACCAATCTTTAAATATAGTACTCTGTGATTAGGAATCAAAAATTGTGTATCTCATAAAATATGATTTAATTAACATATAAGGTAAACCAGGGCATGTTTAACCTGGGATAAGTGGGGATAGCCATTTTCAAAATCTCCATAGAGCCAACGACATTCAGATTTAAAAATGGTTATTCTCACTTTGGACCAGTGTCCTGCACGCTATCTTGAAGAAAATTACTCATTAATGGGTAGATAATCATTAGTGGGTAAAACATTTACGCTTACGTTCCTTATCTATTCCGACCAAAAAAAAAATTGAATTGCTACCGTCAGTTCTCGACGCGAATTTTGATGCAACAAGTTTCAAATTGCTTATCGCTTTTCAAATTGCTGAAGGTTGAGTTTAATTTTTATTAAAAATTCAAATATTGAAACAAAGAGTAAAGGATGTGCCTATGTTAGGTGCTTACCCCACTCCTTGTTTAAATATTTTGAAATAAAAATAAAATTTAAAATTTATATAATAATATTTATACAAACAAAAATTATAAGTAATTTGTAAAATTGCATGAGAACCAATAGAGATCTGAAGCAATGATGGTTATTGGTTTAAAATAGGTTAGGCACGTAAGTGTTAAACATGCATCTATTGAACGATTTCCCATTCACCAGAACGGACAACTTTTTAAAACACTTAATAGATAGATTTCTGAAATATTAACTGGTGGTTTATGAATGATGAATGAATCTATAAATAGTTCAACGATATAGTTTTGGAATTGACTGACAGAGTCTGTTTGAAGATTGAGTAGCTCTAGTAAAACGCTTAAAATTTTTTCGTAATGAACAGATTTTAATAAAATATAAGTCGATTATTCGATAAAGGTCCTATTATGATTACTAAAAATATGGCTTTTATTTCAGTAAAATTATTATAAAATTAAAATAAACCATCATCCAATAATTCAGGCATCTATCTTCTTAAATGATGCTCGAACAGCTATTTATCTATATACTATACTATACGAATATAACAACGCCCTTACAATTTTAAAGTACACTTTAAATTTGATTACCAGACAGATCAGGTAACAGCTTTCCATCCCAGTGAACTGTTATTGGTCCATCTAGGTTGAAATTGCATTTAATATTTTTGGAAAATGTCTCCCGATGTTGTACTCGCGCACGCCTGACAGGAGGCAGTTGACAAACGACTGTAAGAAGCAACATCAATAGCATCGTTTTACTACATTTTACAAGGCCTACTTTGATCAAATTTACGCAGCAATAAATTTTACGGATTTTCCGTATTTTCTGGACCACTTGGTGATAACTCGAAGCCAATGACCAGCGAATATATAAAAAATCACCATTTTACTACATTTCATTTAGTTGCAGGGAACAAGCAAGGCCTGCTTTGATAAAATTTACACATAAATCAATTTTACGGATGTTCCGGATCTTCTCACGGACCATCAGGTGACTACCGTGCGGGACCAAAATCCGTACACCTAAGCACGAGAGAATCATTAACGGTCAATACTAAATAATGCTATCACATTATGCTCTGTATCACATCTTTTTCCTTTACATTTATCTTTATTTTTCCAATATTTGCAAACACCAGGTCTTAAAATTACCTTCAATTATTAGAAAAAAGGATTTAAATTGCACATATCTTGAATCAAAATCCGTACAGCGTTTTACGATTGAATCAAAATCCGTACAGTTTTGAATCGAAATCCGTACATGAATGTTAATCGATCCAAATCAATGAAAAAAAAAAACGCGTTGCTATCTTGAATAAAGTATTTTTTTTTTGTAGTTGCTTGGCTAAGAGTCCAAAACAGCTATTCGTTTAAATACACTAGTTTACAGCATACTTGAACTTTGTACGCTGATGGTCATTTCCCATGTAAAATCGTGCGCTGAATCCAAAAATATAGTCAAAAAAAATCTCGGTAGGATAGTTTTCGAGATATAGGGGTAAGAGAGGCATAGTGAACAGGTGGGGCATAGTGAGCATCGCGCGTGCTCCAGCTTGGACTTCCGGCCGTTCAGAACAAATTTGTTGGCTGTAGGATCAATATCTTAATGATATTGATCCTACTACCAGTTGATTTGTTTCATGCAGTTGGAGATCCAGAGCCAAAGTACAGGATGCTCACTATGCCCCGCCTGTTCACTATGCCCCTCCTTCCCCTAGCTAAAAAAATGAAATCTCACGTTAAAAAAAACTAAAACACAAATATCTCTGGCTGAATGAAGTGATATTAATTATTTTAACTCCACATTAAACGTGATAAAATTTTATTTCGATCTTTATAACACCATTTTTCCGTGAGAGTAATGGTAGAACCACCATAAACATTTTAATTAACATTGCTTAAAAACTTAGCAGAAATTCAAGTTTTTTTTGGAAAACTTAAAAAACAAACTATTAACTAACAACAATACCATCAATCTCACTGACAATTGATGTTCAATTGATCGAACGAAAAAATTTCTTACCTCTAATTTAGCGTTAAAATAATTGATATAATCTCATTACAACCGGAGATATTTGTATTATAGTAATCAAACTTGTTTAAAGTGAATTTTCATTTTTAGCTGTATCTCAAAAACTATCCTACTGACATTTTTTTCGACTACATTGTTGAATTCAGTGCACGATTTTACATAAGAATCATTCTTCAAAGGTTCAAGTTCATTTTTTTTACTTTTAACTTTTTTAACTAATGATATCAGCGTTAGATTAATTGATGCTCCAATCGATTCAAAGGAGAGGTAACTGAATTCTTTTTTATTTAAGAAGGTAACTGTTCTGGATTTTTATGCTAACTTATATCATGTTTAAGGATTAATTTCTTCCAAATTTTATTCTATACCAGTGCTTTGGGTTAAATATTCTTACTGGAGTTTTCCTTCGATCAAAACTTCGAGGTTTTTGAAATTTGACATGTGATAACGTGCAAGATGCGCCATACTTTGGAACTCCACCAACCCACTGGCATCAAGCGATAAATTAACCGGTTCCTAAGATGGTAGACCTATAATGGCGGATAAGTAAAAGAAAAATACAACCATCTTAGAAACCAACAAAAAAAGACAATGAACTGACATTAAGGATTAGTTTTTCGTTTTGTGCATGAAAATTAAAATTGGTAAAATAACGACTATAACTTAATTTAATTTAATACGTCAAGAGAGTAATACTCATAAAAATACAGATCTTTCATTGCTTCTTTTCCACAGCTTTCTTCTGCTTCTTCTCCATTGTTACCATTGCCTTTTCAAGTTATAATGCCCTAATAAAAATAACCATAATAGAGAGCTTAACGACGTGTTCGGGGTATCATCCAAACCATTTGTGGGAAAGTTTACCCATCCGGGATAAAGTTCGTTCATGGTATTCGTTTATTAGGGAACTTTCTTTGCTCTTCTTCCTTTTCTTCCTCCTCTTCCTCTCTCGCTCAACCTTTTTCTTTTGTCGTTCCTCAATTCTTTGTTTCTTTGCGTTCTCCTTATCAATTTTCGCCCGCACTACTTTCATGTGTATTTCCGGTCATTCCTCGCTGGTAGCTGGGAATGCTCTCTGGCCCATTTCTGTCTGCTCTCTGTAAGGGAGCATCCAAAAATGACGTAGCATATTTTTGATCAATTTTATACTCCTCCCCCCCCCCCCTTCGTAGCGTATTTGGCTATATCCAATACATGGCCGGTCACAAATTCTGAAACCCTCACCTCCCCCCTCAAATGCTACGTCATTTATGCTTGGTCCCTAATTTGTATATGCGTGTTGGTGCTATCCTGTAGGGGAGCTGCGTTGTTTTACTTTTCGGCTGGTTCTTGACGCTCTTCATTAAAAGATATTAATAATATAACGTTTACAATACGAATAAAATAAGAGAGTAGCGATTCAATACGGCATCTCTTATGGTGGTGAATTGAACGGCAAAATCCCTGGATGCTTCTCGGTAAGATTTCTCCGCACGCATCATTGCCACAGTCTTCTCCAAATCCTCCGGCGTGTATTTAGTTTCCATGATCTGCTGAAAAACATTGGATAAAGTAGAATCGTCATTAGTGATGCACAAGTGTACGGATTTAGAATCAGCTGTTATATATGGATCGAAATCCGTACAGTACTAATTTTGATAAATAAATACCATATGAACGATCCATTGCTTAGAATTGAGATATAAAACGATAAACACTTACCTTTCCGATCGACCTTCAGGAAACTACTTGCAAAAATCACTTAAATACGCTTAACAAACTGAAGTAAATCCGAGACATTTTCTTAGAAAATCGTTAAGAACGCAACCGATTGACAGAAATGCCCGACACGTGATAAGGTTTTTATTTTTCTTATTTTAATTGCATGTTATACTGCTTAATTGTTGAAGTAAACATCAAGCTGATGCATGAATGAACATGAATATGTATTCATGTATAATATTTACATTGTTATGATGCATTTAAATGAACAAATTTAACAGGGTGTACGGATTTCGGTGCTGTACGGATTTCGGTCCCGCACGGTACTCAGAGACATTGAACAGCTAATGTATCTAAAATCACCATTTTACTACACTCCACATAGTTGCAGAGTAAAATCAAGGCCTACTTCGATCAAATTTACACAGCAATAAATTTATCAGATTTTCCGGATCTTCCAGCGGGTTATGTCGTGACCACTCGGAACAATTGAACAGCTAATATAACAAAAATCACAATTTTACTACATTTCACGTAGTTGCAGAGCAAAATCAAGGCCTACTTTAATCAAATTTACGCAGCAATACATTTTACGGATGTTCCGGACACTTGGAGCCAGTGAACAGCTAATATATAAAAAATCATAATTTTACTACATTATATACAGTTGCAATGAAAAATCAAGGCATACTTTGATGAAATTTACTTAGCAACCAATTTTACGGATGTTTCAGATCTTTCGGTGGGTCATCTGGTGACCATTTGGAGCCAATGACCAGCTAATATTTCAGAAATCACCATTTTACTGTATTCCATATAATTGCGGAGGAAAATCAAGGCCTACTTTGATCACATTTACACAGCAATCAATTTTACGGATGTTCCGTATCTACCAGCGGACCATCTGGTGATAACTTGGAGCCATTGAACAGCTAACATATCAAAAATCACCATTTTACAACATTTCTCATTGTTGCAGAGAAAAATCAAGGCCTACTTTGATCGAATTTATGTAGCACTAAATTTTACGGATGTTTCGGATCTTCCGGCGGATCATCTGGTGACCACTTGGAGCCATTGAAACGCTTATATATCTAAAATCATTAATTTACTACATTTCATATAGTTGCAGAGAATAATCAAGGCCTACTTTGATCAAAAATGCATAATAATCCAGATTAAGGTTGATCCGGGTCATCGGAAGGCCTTCCGGTGAACGCTCAGTATTTAGAACCAGGTTATGGGTTGATTTTGTTAAAATATTAATCAACACTACCCACAGATGCCTGTTGCTGTGGATTTTCAGCACCACCTTGTTGTAGACGACTGGTACCTTTTCTCTCCCCGATGGCCTCTCGGAAACCCGGAATAAAACCGGAACCACTTGGCCAATCTGTTCCAATTTTTAGTAGACCATAATTTCGAACATTTTTCTACTCACTGTGAAAATTTCAACCAATTTCACGGTTAAACAAAAAAGTTATACCTCTGCAAACATTGCTATTCGTATACCTGTTCGTAAAAATAAAAACTGCACAAGCGCGTTAGGCCCTCCCCAGAAGTAAAGCAGGTGGTGTTCGTTTGAAATGCTAATAACTTTTCGGGGGTAGCTCGGATTCACATCCGGTCTTGAGCCAAGATGTTCCCAATACTCCAAAGGTGCTACATTTTGTACACGAAGAAAATCTACCCACTACAGCGCCACCTAGAGCCACGAATGTGAAAGTGGCTCGCTCCCCCATACATTTTGTCGATTTTCCCCATACAAACTTCAAGCCGTTTGAGCGAGGGGTTCCCGTGAACCAAATCACTTCAAATTTTGGCAGGGTGTTTCTGACCCACAAAACTACCATTCCAGAGGGTAGCGTTTGAAATTCCAGACTTTGACTTTTTTCCATATAACGCTGAAACACTCTAATGTGCATGCACGGGATAAATGAGGATCTCCTCCCAATAACAGGATAATACAACTGGTAAAAAAAACTGGCCATTCAACAGGAGGATGCCCCAATGAGTGGGGAGAAAACCGCGCCCTCTATTCACGAAATGTTAAAGACAGGGAGTTGGCATTTCACTCTCCCCATCCATTTCGCCTAATGTTTAATATAATGGAATGAAAGTTAATTAATTTCGAAGCGCTCCCATTGATATGCTGTTGCTCAGCAGAGGAAAAACGGACTGCGATCACTTTCCATCACCAATCACTCGCGCCACCACGGCTTCAATTTGCCAGTACACAGTCTGTAAGACGCAGCATCAGCTCCTCACGAATCAACACGCGACCAGCGCCGAAGTAAGAACCGACAAGTTCAGCGACCGAAAACAGACGCGTCTAAAAGCGGCCACAGCACACTTCGATATATATATATACCAAAAATCACATAACCAGTAAAACTCGCAAGAGCTGCTCATGATTTAAAGAAGGAGAAATACTTTAAAACATTTCATTTTGATTGCTTGCCAAACCTGAATCTTGCAAATTTCAGGGTATGTATGAAATGTGTTCTATTCCCAAAAAAAAACCAAAAATCGTAGTCCGATTGATTGATATTGTACATCTAAAAAAATGTACAATATATGTGCAACAAGATCGATTGTTGGCAATAGATTTGGTTGTATTTGTATTTTATGTTATGGCAATTGTGCGGTTATTTTTTTCCATTCGACTTAATGACCATTCACCTTAATGGCCGGACACTCTCGGAGCGATAGTGTTACATCTAGAAACGACCAGAAACTTTGATATCTTGACAAATTGACAAATATACATAGTAATTGATCGCACACGGGCGGAATCCCTACGTTACGAAATAAATAAAACACACAATTTGCTTGACCGTCCTGCCATGGCGGAGGTATTCGAGATACTACATTCTTTTTTTTTTTTTTTTTTTACAAAGAAATGTAGAAAACAATATAGTATTTCGAATACCTCCGCCATGGTAAGACGGTCAAGCAAACTGTGTGTTTTATTTATTTCGTAACGTACACACTAATCGAGTCAGTACGGTTTTACCGAGTTTTTGAATTGCGGAACTGTTCGGTAAAAGTTTAAAAATTTGTGGAAATTTTATTAATGAAAATTTGTTCTGAACCTATACATACTTAGTTCTGTTAACCCCATTTAATGATAGAAAATAAAATTGGTGGATTACATTGATTCCATACGGATAACGGTCATTTGAATTTTTACCGACTTTTTCAGCAATTAAAAATCCCAGTAAAAAAATACTGACACCTGTAAAAAAAATCTTAGTGTGTAGGGATCCCGCCCGTGCACGATCAATTACTATGTATATTTTTCCAGCAATACTTTACAATTTTGTCTTAAAAGTCAATTCAATAAAAGTGATGTTTTCGTGCTAAAATTTGTTTAAAAATCTCAAAGACGCCACTTTGAAAAAAAAAATAGGCGATCCAAAATGATTGCCCATAACCAAAAACTATTTAAAGTTTCATGCAGATCGGAGAAGGTCGTGTCAAAAATAATTTATAATTTTGCTATTTGTCCTGGAACTGCCTGGAATACCATTTGTTTTTCGTGTAGGGGTAGACGGGGCAAGATGGCCACCCTAAGGTTGACTTCATTTTTGTATAAAATAATAGCAATTAATACAGTCTATCGTTGTCTTCCCTGGATCTTTCATGTCTGTTCTAGTTCCTACGCATTCTGTTCTAGTGCCTATACAGATCAAAGTATGATGTTTTGGATTTTTTTAATGAAACAAAAAAGTAACTTTCTAATACCGGTTTCAGACACCCCGTGGCAAGATGAGCACCCATAGCAAAAATTGTTTTATATAATATTTATTGAGTTTTAAAGGATTTTACTCCTAAGCTTTACTAAAACAAGTTACCAGCACAGTTTCGCAGATTTCCTGTAATTTTTCACAAATATCTGTGAATTTTGCACAGATATCTGTAGATAATTACAGGAAAACTGTAAACGTTCAGCTGTTGAGATTTCGGTAAAATTTTACAGATTTCTGTAAAAATTTCTAAGTGTGTACCTATGTACAGTTTTCAAAAATATAAGATTTCTGATGTAAACTTGAAGGGTGCTCATCTTGTCCGGTTGCAATCTTGCCCCGCCTACCACTATATGTTTCGTGAACTTGCCCGTACAACTGATCAATTTTTCAACGTTTTGATTATTATATTATATAAATCATTTCGGACAGGGCCCAATATTACCGGAACTGTTTTTGCCATCTTCAAATTCAAACTATTTATCCCTTAATTGACAATTCTAGATAGAGCTGGTATAAAGGCGTAACAGCTTTTGTAAACAATGGCTGGTCTCGATCATTTCTAGGAATTCAAGGCACGTCCACGCAACATAACCATCGGGTAGGGAAAGTCGTCTACTACCCGATAATGATGTAGATTTACGTTAATTCCTAGAAATCATCAAGAGTTCATTGTTTACAAAAGCTGTTACGCCCTAATTCCAGCTCTTTCTAGAATTGTTCTAGCTGCATCAAGTTCCATTTCCGTAATTTTCCAGTGATAAAAAAAAGGAAAACCAGCACATTGGTAGCTACCAATTCCAATCTCCACCGAATCGAGCTTAATCTGTGCCCTCATGCATTCGCTCCCATTGCCGACAATCGTTTCCATTATCGTTCCCATTTCCTCGTATCCACTGCTGCTACTATTGCTCTCTACTCTGAAACAGTACCAGTAAATTGAGATTTCAAGCACCCAATATCCTGTCCTCATCGAGGAATCCCATTATCCCCCATCCTGCCGGGGACGACCATCCGACCAACGCCAAACCATCTAACCATGTGTGTATTTTGTTCTGATTTTCATTTCCCCAGTTAAAACAACCGATGTCGAAGCAATCGAAGACCACCAAGCAATATTATACTGTCCACTTCTAGCGAGCAATCGCGATAAAATCAACATGGTACTGTGGTTCCGAGACAACGCCGGCATCCCGCTGTACAGGTGAGTTTGATGTATGCACATCCCGGCATTCGGGTCGGGAAACATGCGGAAGGAATTCCGGAAGCTACCGTGAACGAACCGGAATTCCTTGCATATTGAACTTTTCGCCACCCACCCACACACACCGAGCGAACACTTTTGTTGTCGTGGTTGTCGTCGGACTTGCCCAACACCAGCTACTGCCATCCGTTGTATACCATGTTGGCACGGACATCACCTGGATGACAGGCTGCTGTTGCTTGCCATTTTTATCTATTAGACGAGTTCGGGGGACTCTCTTGATACCCACAATCGGCATCAATCGGACCAGTCTAGCGACGGACGGTGTAATCAGGCAACACGTTGTTTGGTGGCTGGAGCCCTGTCATCGCGCTCTTCGACTATTTTCTGCCATGCAGATGTCATCCTGGAGCAGGGGCAGGGCAGCATCTGCTTTCCGTCGGACGTCTGCGGGGAAATGACAGGAATGCTACCATTTCACATCGTCGTCGTCGTGTCGTCTGCTCTGAACTGACGAAGAAGGTCTGGTATTATATTGCACCAGATAGCTGCCGGAGAAATGCCGGAGATTTCGTAGGAGTTGAAACATATTTGCCAGATGGTTGACGGCAGTGAATTTTAATAGAACAAGACGGTGGATTAGTCTGTGTGATAACGTCGAAAATACCGAAAATCTACATGCGAGAATGTTTCAAAAATGGACCGAATGAATTCTACGAGGCAGTGGCATGCCCCAACTAACATTTTTAGCTTTATATGCCAACTTTTGCAGCGTTGTGCTGTTAAGTAGCTGAAACAAAGCTGCATATACAGCTACAAGCAGAAGCTAGCAAAATAGTTCTGGAGAGTGTTTACTCAACTTTTTCACAACCGTTATTCAATTTGTCAATCGCACTGAATAACAACAGCCAATGAACGCTAATGTCACTTTTATACACATGCTAATCAACTTTCCACTTGTAGCTGCAAAATAAAGCTTTGTTTTTTTTTTTTTTTTTTTTTAACTTTTTATTTGTTCCAAATTCAAAATAAATTACATTTCATTTTTAACCTAGGTGCTCCAGTTACTACAGTAACTTACCAGCCTTAATTGTTATGATATATATCTAAATGTTTTTACATTGTTCCTGTCTTGGCAATTCAGTATTTTAAACAGGTTTTTTAAACCTGCATGTCAGTATGACAATTGATATCTTAAAACTAAACACTAAAACTAAATCTTATCTAAGTATAAAGGGAATTAATCGTTGCAATTGAGGATTGTAATTAATCGTTGCAATTGAGGATTGTAACGATTTTTGCCGGAAATTATTAATTATTTTGTTGGACATTTGTGCTAAAGTCTCAACATTCGAAATTCTATGTACTTCGGTTGTACTGTACCAGGGAGGCAACTTCAAAATCATCTTCAGAATTTTGTTCTGAATCCTTTGAAGTGCTTTTTTCCTGGTAGTGCAACAACTAGACCATATTGGTACAGCGTAAAGCATGGCCGGTCTAAAAACTTGTTTAAATATTAGAAGTTTATTCGTCAGGCAAAGTTTGGATTTCCTGTTAATAAGAGGATACAAACATTTAATATATTTGTTACATTTGGCTTGAATGCCCTCAATGTGATCTTTAAAAGTTAATTTTTGGTCAAGTATTAATCCAAGATATTTCACTTGGTTTGACCAGGAAATTGGAACTCCGTTCATAGTGACTATGTGACTACTACTAGGTTTCAAAAAGGAAGCCCTGGGCTTATGTGGAAATATTATAAGTTGGGTTTTGGAAGCGTTGGGAGAAATCTTCCATTTTTGTAAATAAGAAGAGAAAATATCTAAACTTTTCTGAAGTCTGCTGCAAATAACACGAAGACTTCTTCCTTTAGCGGAAATGCCTGTGTCATCAGCGAACAAAGATTTGTGGCAACCCTGAGGCAAATCAGGGAGGTCCGAAGTGAAAATGTTATACAATATAGGCCCAAGAATGCTACCCTGAGGAACTCCTGCTCTAACAGGTAGTCGATAAGATTTGGAATTTTGATAATTTACCTGCAGAGTTCTGTCAGTTAAATAATTTTGAACTAATTTCATAATGTAAAGTGGAAAATTAAACTTTTTCAATTTAGCAATCAAACCTTCATGCCAAACACTGTCGAATGCTTTTTCTATGTCTAAAAGAGCAACTCCAGTTGAGTGGCCTTCAGATTTGTTTGAACGAATTAAATTGGTAACTCTCAAGAGTTGATGAGTAGTTGAATGCCCATGGCGAAATCCAAACTGCTCATCTGCAAAAATTGAGTTCGTATTGATGTGAAGCATCATTCTATTCAAAATTATTTTTTCAAAAAGTTTACTTATTGAAGAAAGCAAACTTATTGGACGGTAGCTAGAAGCTTCAGCTGGATTTTTATCCGGCTTCAAAATTGGAACAACTTTTGCATTTTTCCATTTATCAGGAAAGTATGCCAAATGGAAACATCTGTTAAATAATTTTACCAAGAAAGACAAGGTACTCTCTGGGAGTTTTTTGATGAGGATATAGAAAATTCCATCATCACCTGGAGCTTTCATATTTTGAAATTTTTTAGTTATAGAACTTACTTCGTCCAAATCAGTCCCCCAGGAATCATCAAAAATATTTTCCCGAGAGAAAATATTCAGAAAATCCCGAGCAACCTGATTCTCAATAGGACTAGTAAGACCCAAACTGAAATTATGGGAACTCTCGAATTGCTCAGCAAGTTTCTGAGCTTTTTCCAAATTTGTGATCAAAATTTTACCACCTTCTTTAAGCGCTGGAATTGGCATTTGAGTTTTTTTTCAAAATTTTTGTGAGTTTCCAAAAGGGTTTGGAACTCGGGTCTAATTTAGAAACATTATTTTCAAAAGTTTTGTTCCTCAGGGCAGAGAATCGCTTTTTAATTTGTTTTTGCAAATCCCGCCAGATAACTTTCATGGCAGGATCGCGTGTTCTTTGAAATTGTCTCCTACGGACATTTTTAAGACGGATCAAGAGCTGAAGATCATCTCTGCAGCCATGTGATGAACTAGCCTACGGCTAAAAATCACAAAAATAAAGAAAAAAAAGAAAAAAAAAAAAAGATGCGGACTGCAAAATAAAGCTAATAAAGTGAACATAGGGTTAACCACCCCATATCCGGCATATTAAGCACAACCCATACATAGTCTTTCTTAATCTAGCGCAGCTTAGCACCAAACGGAATTTTTTTTTTCCTATGTTGGGTACATTTTTCCACTGCGACCAGTTATTTGATCTATTGTGGCGGTCCCCGGTTTAATGTATGCCACATCAGGGTGTTGTATCACTATTTGTTTGAGTGATTTCCACTAGCTGACTATAGGCGTTGTCCCTGCAAGGTATTATAGAACGAATGAACTTTATTGCCTTACTGGGAGAAGTCATCCATACATCTTAGGGCTGCATTAAACCCTTATCGAAAAATGTTTTCCTTTTATGAAAAAGTGCTGCACAGTTACATAGTAAATGTTCCGAGTTTTCACTCTCTAGGTTGCAGAATCGACACTTGTCATCTTCCAATTTGCCTAGCTGTTTTAAATAATATTTACTTGAACAGTAGCCCGTAACTAGGCCGTTAAAAGTACATAGATCTGTTTTTGAGAGACAAAGAAGTCTTTGAGTTTGTAACCGTTTGGTCACAAATTCATAGGTTTTTGTCATTTATGTTATATATTCAGAGCCTTCACGTTTCTTGTGCAAGAACAGCAGTATACCACAGAAGTGATAGGGTTCTGTACCGCTGTGAAAATGTTATGCCGTTACGTTATGTCCACCATAGAGCTACAAACAACTATACAAAACAAGGATGACGGGATGACGGGATGAAAGAAAATTGGGAGAAAGAACGGCCATTGCCCAAAATCGGCCTCTTTTAATATCAGGCGTCCGTGTGCTAAGACGCATTTTAATTAGCAAGTGCAGTGGTTGCTGTTTTTGAACGTGAACCAGGACCCCCCCTAGCAACAGCTAGTGTGCGCAAGGGAAATTTAACGTTCACGACCTCTTTTTTATATTGGACCTTAAAAAGGTTATCCGTCAGCACACGGCCGGCTCGTAAACTTGGAAACAGGTTCCGAGCCCAATTGTCAAGGGCCAAACATTATTATCTGGCCAAACGTAGGCCATAATCGTAAAGGAGTTTTCCCTTCTCGGCTTGACCAAGGTGGCCTTGCCACGATCGGCCGATCGTGCCAACGAAGGACGACGCCTGCCATCCCACTTTCCAGCAACGCCCGCTGGCCTTTCATCCGCTCACTTCGCCAATCTGGCGAGAGTTCCGGCCGCACAGTAGGACAGGAGTCACTGTGTCGGCCATCCCGATTCACCATCAACGGCAGCAGCGGTATGTACCGGTACAGTAAACAACGCGATTAGGCTACACGACACATATTACACGAAATTATGAACACAGAACAACACGCACACAATACAGAAAGTGGCAAATAAAAACATTTAAAGAAAAGTGAAAGTTCTTCGTTTTTGTATCGCGAAACCCTCTGATTACCCGGTAGCTAGTCGACCCTGGGTGTTCCGGAGCTTGCTCTTGTCGCCTGAGTCGACCGGGTGCTGTATGTTTGATCTCCGAGTAGGTAGTTGGTGAGTGCTGAGTTCTAACTAGTTAAAAGTTGCTCCTTTATTAGGTGATATACATCTTTTGGACTGTCGAGCTGTTTTAGTGTTTTTCCAAATGTTATCTATCATCGATTTTTCCCAGTTTTTTAGTTCCATTTTGAGGGTACATTCTGAGGCCCGCAAAATGGTTCTGGACCTAGGAATGGTTTTGATGATCCCAATCTTGCTAATAAATCTACCTTTTCATTACCTTCAACCCCACAGTGCTCAGGTACTCAAAATAAGTTAACTGTACTATTTTTAACCACCTGCTGTAGTAATTGAATGCATTCCCAAACCAGTTTAGAATAACATGTAACTGACCTCAATGCTTTTAGGGCAGCTTGACTGTCAGAGAAAATATATATATTTGTATGTTTGTAATTACGACGTAAACAAACCGTAGCACATTCAATAATTGCCTGTATTTCTGCTTGAAATACGGTTGGCCACTTACCCATAGATATTGATATGTTGACACCAGGACCCGTTACCCCAGCGCCAACTCTGTTGTTTAATTTTAAGCCATCAGTGTAGAAAATTACTGATCCTGGTTGAATACTAGGTCCCCCTGATTCCCATTCAGTGCGACTAGGTTCAGTGACGTTGAATAGTCTTTCAAAGTTATACTGTCTATTCATCCAGTCTTCATGAGTTAATAAAGAATTAATTTTAAATTCCTTCAAAATACTGAGATGACCCCTAAGGTCCCCATCAAAAAACTGTTTTGTTCTTTTTAACCTTAGTGCGTTTCTTTTGGCTTCTAACTGCACAAATATATGTAAGGGAAGAAGATTTAACATTGTATCTAGCGCTTTAGAGGGCGTGCTACGAATTGCTCCTGTGATGGAAATTGTAGCAAGTCTTCGCAACTTTTCGAGTTTCTTTTTAACATATTTAACTTTTGTTTTAGGCCACCAAACTAATGATGCATATGTGATTCTGGGTCTTATTATAGCCGTATAGATCCAATCGATCACTTTAGGTTTCAGTCCCCATTTATTACCAAATGTTCTTTTGCTTATCCATAGGGCATTTGTAGCCTAATTTATTATTTTATTCAAATGTAAGTTCCAATTGAGTTTGCTATCAAGAATTACTACCAGATACGATAAAGGACTAATGTAGTATGCTCCAAGTGCAAATCTGGTATTTTTATTTTCCTTTTATGTGTAAATGGTATAATAGTAGTCTTATGCGGGTTTATGGACAACCCCTCATCTTTACACCGCGCCATCGTTAAATTAAGAGCATATTGTAACCTATCTCTACTCTCACTCTTCTTACTCGTGTTCCATATATCCCGCGAATAATGCTCACTTGATCACTGTTCTACAGTAGAATTGTCGAAGTCTCATTCCTAAATTAGATTCTTTTAAGTTTTTAGTTCACAATAATGATTGTGATGCATTTGCTGTTTGTGAAACTTGGCTCTCTTCAGATATCGATCTTCCTTTTTATGATTTTAACATTATTCGACTGGATCGTGAGGATTCGCGTGGAGGAGGAGTACTTTTGGGGATCAAAAAGTGCCATTCCTTCTATAAAGTGAATCTTCCACAATTTCCAGGTATTGAAGTTGTCGCATGTCAGGCTATTATTAAAGGTAAGAGCCTTTGTATTGCTTCTGTTTATATTCCTCCTAGAGCCGTTGTTAATCGAAAACAACTTTCAGATATCTGTTCGGTACTTCCTGCTCCACGGTTGATTATGGGGGATTTTAATTCCCACGGTACAGGCTGGGGGGAACTGTATGGTGACAACCGTTCTTCTTTGATATATGACCTCTGCGACAGCTTTAATATGACAATTCTTAACAATAGAGAAGTAACACGTTTAGCTGGCCCATCTTCGAATGGAAGTAGATTAGACCTCACACTTTGCTCTAACTCATTATCGTTGGATTGCACGTGGAATGTGATCCAAGATCCCCACGGTAGTGATCACTTTCCGATCAAAGTTTCAGTTGCCAGTGGGTTCAATCCGTCGGAACCCGTTAACGTCGCGTACGATCTTACCCGTAATATCGATTGGACAAAGTTCAAGAATGTGATAGAAGATGCCCTAACGTCGGTAGAAGGGCTTCCACCGTTGGAGGAATATAACTTACTCTCTAATCTGATCTTGGACAGCGCGCTTCAAGCTCAAACTCGGCCGGTTCCAGGAACGTCTTTCCATAGGAAACCTCCTTCCCCTTGGTGGGACCAGCAATGCACTGAGGTTTATCGTAAAAAGTCCGACGCGTTTAAGCGTTTCCGGAAACGTGGAACACCCGTACATTTCGAAGCGTACTCGGCTCTTGAACGCGAACTCAAGAGCCTCATCAAAGCCAAGAAACGCGGATACTGGCGGCAATTCCTGGACGGATTATCGCGCGAAACGTCGATGAATACGCTTTGGAATGAGGCGCGAAGGATGCGTAACCGGTCTTCAAACAACGAGAACGAGGAGTACTCGGATCGTTGGATTCTCAAGTTCGCGCGAAGATTATGTACTGGTTCTGTACCGGCACAGATGATCCTTTTTCGCCTGGACAAATGGGTTGAGTTGAACCACCTACTCTCAGACACTCAATTTGGTTTCCGTAGGGGCAAGGGAACGAACGACTGTCTCGCGTTGCTTTCCACTGGAATTCAGTTGGCTTTTGCTAATAAAGAGAAAATGGCTTCTGTCTTCTTGGATATTAAGGGGGCTTTTGATTCAGTATCGGTTGAAGTCCTTTCAGACAAACTCCACGCTTGTGGCCTTTCTTCATTAATTAATAACTTTTTGTACAATTTGCTGTCAGAGAAACATATGAGCTTTTCTCATGGAAACTCTACAGCTTCACGATTTAGCTACATGGGTCTCCCCCAAGGTTCATGTTTAAGCCCCCTTCTGTATAATTTCTACGTCAGAGAAATTGACAATTGTCTAAGGGACAACTGCACGTTGAGACAACTTGCAGATAACGGAGTAGTGTCTATGACAGGACCCAGAGAGGCCGACCTGCAAGGACCCTTACAGGATACCTTAGACAATTTGTCTACTTGGGCTATCCAGCTAGGTATCGAATTCTCCACGAAGAAAACTGAGTTGATCGTTTTTTCTAGGAAGCATAGCCCAGCACAACCGAAGCTTCAACTTTTGGGTAAACCGATCACTCATTCCATGTCTTTTAAATATCTCGGGGTCTGGTTCGATTCCAAATGCACCTGGAGATCCCACATTGAGTATCTGAGACGAAAATGCCAACTAAGGATCAATTTCCTTCGATCAATTACCGGAACGTGGTGGGGAGCCCATCCACAAGATCTTCTGACGTTGTACCGGACAACGATTTTATCGGTTTTAGAGTACGGTAGTTTTTGCTTCCAGTCGGCGGCTAAAACGCACATTATCAAACTGGAACGGATCCAGTATCGCTCTCTTCGTATCGCGTTAGGATGCATGCACTCGACTCATACGATGAGTCTCGAAGTGTTAGCGGGCATGTTGCCACTCTCTGATCGGTTTTCGGAATTATCCCTCAGGCTCCTCACCCGTTGTAAAATTATGAACCCACTGGTGACGCAAGAGATTCACGGAATCCCAGAGCATCATCGTTCCATGTTTGCTCCGTCAATTTTCGCTGCAAAGTTTGGCCAAGTTGATTCCGCAAGATCGTTCTTCACAGATGGATCACTAATAGAGGCGTCCGCTGGTTTTGGTATTTATAACGAATTTCATAGCGTATCTCGAATGGTTCATGCTCCTTGTTCCGTATATGTTGCGGAACTGGCGGCAATACATTATACGCTAGAAACGATCGCCTCACTTGCACCAGATCATTATTTTATTTTTACGGATAGTCTCAGTTCTGTCGAGGCTATTCGCTCCATGAGGCCGGTAAAGCACTCCTCGTATTTTCTCATGAAAATACGAAAGTTTCTAAGTGCTTTATCTTTAAGATCTTTTGTCATCACCTTTGCATGGGTCCCATCTCATTGCTCGATTCCGGGCAATGAGAAGGCGGACTCGCTTGCAAAGGTGGGCGCTATGGAAGGCGATATTTACGATCGACAAATCGCCTACGACGAATTTTTCTTCATTTATCGTCAACAGTCCCTCCCCAGCTGGCAAAATAAATGGAGTGAAGGGAGTTTGGGACGATGGTTATATTCAATCATTCCTAAGGTGTCGAAGTGTCCTTGGTTCAAGGGGTTGGATGTGGGTCGAGACTTCCTTCGTATGATGTCTCGCCTCATGTCCAATCACTACTCGTTAAACGCTCACTTGTTCCGTGTTGAGCTGGGGGACAGTAATCTCTGTGAATGTGGACAAGGTTACCAGGACGCAGATCACATTATTTGGTCATGTGCTGAGCACCGTGGAGTCAGATCCGAGTTGTATGATTCCCTTCGGGCTCGAGGTAGACAACCTAATGTTCCAGTTCGGGATATTTTGGCTAGACGCGATCTGGAGTTTATGAAACTCATATATGTTTTCTTGAAGAATATTAACCATAGATTGTAAGTTTGATTAACCTTGTGTTTAGTTTGTGTTTAGTTTGTGTTTTGTATGTGTGTGTGTGTGTGTGTGTGTGTGTGTGTGTGTGTGTGTGTGTGTGTGTGTGTGTGTGTGTGTGTGTGTGTGTGTGTGTGTGTGTGTGTGTGTGTGTGTGTGTGTGTGTGTGTGTGTGTGTGTGTGTGTGTGTGTGTGTGTGTGTGTGTGTGTGTGTGTGTGTGTGTGTGTGTGTGTGTGTGTGTGTGTGTGTGTGTGTGTGTGTGTGTGTGTGTGTGTGTGTGTGTGTGTGTGTGTGTGTGTGTGTGTGTGTGTGTGTGTGTGTGTGTGTGTGTGTGTGTGTGTGTGTGTGTGTGTGTGTGTGTGTGTGTGTGTGTGTGTGTTTATTTTTTTTTGTAGATTTGTTTCTGTAATACTTGTATAATTACAGAGTTGATATAACGTCGATAGGATTAAGTATATGTTTAAGAAATAGTGAAATTTTTTAATAATAAATCATATTCCAAATATCTTTTTCCCTCTCCCGATCCAAACAATTGTCATCCACTAACCTCGACAAGACCGCGAGTAATCGGTTCCAATCCTTTAATTTTAGATTTAAGACATTTATAATGTATAAAGAAAATGATAACTTGGCTCTGTAAAGTTTATTCGATTGAGCCTGTACAAATAAAGTAATTAACAAAAAAAAATCTTGAGAATTCTTCTTTTCGGTCACTCTGTAACGGTTTACTCCTATCGTAAAATGCGAACGTCAGTCTGTGCGTGAAATATGTTAGACATTTCCTTAACCTTTCACTCCAGTGAAAAATCGGAAAAATCCCATACAAGATACTGCATGAATAGTCGGCGGCTCGCTGGTACCATGGTGGAGTGAAGAGATAAGAGGGGCCGCCATATTGGATTTTGTTCTGTCATCTTTCATTTCAAAATGGCGGCGGATGTCAATTTTCTACTTCCACTCATCGAGCCTATTCCGTAGATACCCATATTGCATGGGTTTAGATGCATATTCCTTGTCCGGGGCCGCCATATTGGATTTTGATCCGCCATATTGGATTCCAAAATGGCAGCGGATGTCAATTTTCCACTTCCGCTTAGCAAGCCAATTCCGCAGATACCCATATTGCATAGGTTTAGATGCATATTCCTTGTCCGGGGGCTGCCATATTGGATTTTGGTCCGCCATATTGGATTTGTGGGAGCACTCTTGGGTTGAAATCCACCATTTTAATTTTATCCGGAATGTTGACTTGAATTTCGGAATGCCCCAAACTCTAGAATTTCACATATCTTCTAATCCTATGATTTTCGATGATTTTGATCTTGGTTGATATTGATGAGAATCGAAAATCGGTCTCAAACTGACTTCCTCTTGCTGCTTATTGTTCTTCTTCCATGTCTGGGGTCGTCTCATCGATTGCCATAACTTCTTCATCGAACACCTCAATAGCATCCGCTTAAGCATCGTCGGCTAAAACACCCGCATATGATGTACAGGTATCCACGCTGCTAACACTTTGGGCTTCGTCCGGGTCACGTTTTTCCGTATTCGTCGTTTGTTGTTTTTCGAGCTTCCTGCGAGGTTTCCGCTTTGGGCAAGAATTCATCTAGTGCCCCTCAATCTTGCAAACAAAGCATTCTTGTTCCCGGGATAGAACACGTTTCCTTTACGGTTGAGGAAATGCAGTGATGTAGGAATTTCCTTCTTAACATCCATATATACACCGCGGATGCCAGTGTATATATCAAAACCTAACTCGGGAGGAAATTTTTCCCTAACCACACGTTTTACCTTGCCGTATTTCCCCAGCACCAATGCTAGGTTTTTGTCAGGCACTTCAGGAGGCAGATCGTACACTCTGACATACTGAATGTATTCATCCGCATTCAACATGTGTATCTCTATTGCCTTTCCATCTTCATAACGGAAAGTTAATTGTTCACTGTTATTCATCAATGTGTGACACATTGCCTCTTCGACCTTGAATTTAATAAACAAGGATTTCTCCTCCACTACCCTGTATATAGTTTCCATCTGCATAGGATCCGCATCCAGAGTCTTCGCGAAATTAATAATTTCGCCCATCGACGGTTTTCTAGCTCCATCGCCAAAGCTAAATTTGACGGTGTTTTTAACTTCAACTCCATTCATTCTTGATTCTATCCACAGAATTCCACACACGGCTAGCTTTTTTCCTTTGGTTTGTTTTTTTCCGTCGATCTTGTTTTCCGTGCTGAGCACCAATGCTACCGACGTGCCAGGAAGGCAGCTCCCACACCTGGACCCTACCTATCGACCCATCAACTCATGAACCGGGGACCAACGGCTTTACTTCCCATCCGAAGGAAGGCGTGATCAGAGATGTTATATGCCTCAGAACATCCCAGCGGCGCCGACTGGTATTGAACCCAGGCCAGCTGGGGTGAGAGATAATCACGCTTACCACTACACCACCGGCGCCGTTTACACGGCTAGCTAACTGCGGATAAACAATGTGCGCAACACACAATATACACAATATACTTGGTCAAAACTTTGAAGGGGTTCGGAACAAAAAATTGCTAAATGTCAGCAAAATACATGAATTCAAGCAGAACATTTCATTAGGTCCTAAGCAACATTGATCGATTCTCTTCGTCTACTTTCTCTTTCGTTAATAACTTGAGCACATAACCGTTTCTTGTTGTTTTTGTCGTATTAGATGCTAGATAAAAGCTTCTTTTATCGATTTGTGTTCTGAAGATATTGCCAATTCAGAGAAAAAATAGCATTTGGCGTCAGATTATCAGCTTTAATAGCATGCTGTGGCTGTCAATTGCATCGAATTATTATCCCTGAAACGGCAATACATGGGAATGTCTTTAGATGGTGGGGATACAAAGAGAAAGACGACGAAGATCAGTCCACATCGTGCTCTCTTGCCGTGCGGATCTATTTGCTTTTTGCAGAAAGAAGTGTTCCTACTACCTGAAGCTAAAAAAATTTAAACAGCACTTTTCAATGCTCAACCTGTAAAATTTCTACCATGTTCAACTTTTATTTCTCTTCGATCCTTGTCTGGACCCTACCCGAGGTAATCCTTCTTGGACATCGATTTGGAAAATTCCTCTTCGATCCTTCAGATTCTTATAGTAATCTGCTTGGAAGTTGATTTGGATAAAAATTTACTGCCGCCATGGCGCCTAAGCAAACTCTTGATCCCCCTTTCTGATGAAATTAATTCGAGCAATCAATTTGATTTTCTCACGGATGATGAGAATGATCCATCATCCAGGAAAAATTCTAGTAAACTTTCCCGGCTTAATGCCAAGAAGGAAAAGATTCCCCGTATTGTGATAACCACTTCCGATTTCCATGCTCTTCGCATGGGACTTTTGAACTTCGTGAAAGTTAAGTTTTCACTACAAACTGGACGTCGAGGTGAATGCCGTGTATTGGCTGAAACTTTGGATGAAAACTGAACGTATGTACAAGGTTGTCATGAAAAGACTGCCCAGTGGTGAATCCCTGGATCAGATCAAAGATGAACTGGCACAATTACTTGGAGTTGTGCCACTCCAAGTAATCAAAATGAAAATGAAATCCCGTCCTGGCGATTCGCGCAACGGGATTTCTAATGATTTTAATTTAGTTCACTTCAAGTCTAGTGGAATAAACAACCTTAAGGCCTTGGAAAAAGCTAATCTTATGCTCCATGTCCGAGTGAAGTGGGAACACTTCAGGAAGACTGGAGGAAATTTCCAAAACCTCACCCAGTGCCGTAAGTGCCAGGGATGGGGTCATGGAACTAAAAATTGCTAAATGCCAGCTAAATGCATGAATTGTGGTGATTGCTCTCACGCAAAGGACGACTGTCCTGTGAAGAAAGAAATTTTAATGGTCAAATTGTGGTGAAAATCACAAATGTAAGGGAATGTAAGACTCACAAAGCGATCCTACAATCTCGTTCTAACCGACACGTTTCCGACCAGGTACAAATTACTCTGCTGTTAAGAACGGTCAACGAGGAACAAATTCTACCCGTAGGTGCAAATATCACCCCTGCTTCAAATTTTTCATCTATACCTACTCCTCTCGCTGCTAACAATGTTCAGCGAGTTAATGGAAATCAAAATACTAGCCAACGTAATTCTAACGGTAATTTTGACAATTTTGACTTATGAAGCATTACTGCCCCTAAAATGGAATTTTTACAGAAATCATTAATTGACATGATTACTGATATGCTTAAATCTAACTCCATGTTTGATGCTATTCAAACTGGATTAAAATTTGCGAACAATATTGTCATGACTTTGAAATTCAGCAATGGATTTTAAATCATTAATTATTTTAAATTGGAATGCTCGATCTCTTAAAGATAATGAAGACGAGCTATTTTACTTGTTGAGAGTTCATAACGTGCATATTGCCGTTATAACTGAAACGTTCCTTAAACCTGACCATAAGGTTAAGAAGGACGCAAATTATTTTATTTATAGAAATGATCGTCTTGATGGGCTGTTGATGCGTTGCCATCATTGTTCATAGACGAATCAATCATCAAATTCTTTCTTCATTTGAAACCAAACTCTTTGAAACTTTGGGAGTTTCTGTTGAAACAAAATTTGGACAACTTACGTTTATAGCTGCCTATTTGCCATTCCAATGCGTATGCCAGCAAAAGAATTTTCTCAAGGGTGACCTTCAGAAACTTACTCGTCATAGGTCTAAATTCTTCATTATTGGTGATTTTAATGCAAAACACTGCTCATGAAATAATGCTCAAAGCATTTCCAATGGTAGTATTCAGTTTGATGATTGTTCTGCAGGTTATTACACTATTCAATATCCAAACAGCCCAACATGCTTTTCTTCTGCAAGAAATCCCTCCACTATTGATTTGGTCTTAACTGATTCATGTCAATTTACCCATACTGACTTCGATTCTGATCACCTTCCAGTAGCATTTGAAATATCCCAAGAAATAATTTCAAATCCCAACAGCTCTACTTTCAATCACCATAGAGCTGATTGGGAGCAATATCAAACATTTATGGAATATAACTTCGATCCAAACATTCCTTTGCAAACCAAAGATGAAATTAATTATTCTCTTGAATCTTGGACTACATCTATTGTTGAAGCAAGAGCTGCCTCAGTACCAAAATGCGAGGTTAAATTCGATTCAATTATAATAGACGCCGATCTTCAGCTCTTGATCCGTCTTAAAAATGTCCGTAGGAGGCAATATCAAAGAACACACGATCCTGCCATGAAAGTTATCTGGCGGGATTTGCAAAAATAAATTAAAAAGCGATTTTCTACCCTGGAGAGCAAAACTTTTGAAAATAACGTTTCTAAATTAGACCCGAGTTCCAAACCCTTTTAGAAACTCACAAAATTTTTGTAACAAATCTCAAAAGCCTATTCCAGCGCTTAAAGAAGGTGGTAAAATTTTGATCACAAACTTGGAAAAAGCTCAGAAACTTGCTAAGCAATTCGAGAGTTCCCATAATTTCAGTTTGGGTCTTACTAGTCCTATTGAGAATCAGGTTGCTCGGGATTATCTGAATGTTTTCTCTCGGGAAAATATGTTTGATGATTCCTGGGGGACTGATTTGGACGAAGTAAGATCTATAAGTTTCAAAACTGAAAGCTCCAGGTGATCATGAAATTGTCTATATCCTCATCAAAAAACTCCCAGAAAGTACCTTGGCACAAGTATTTAACAGATGTTTCCATTTGGCATACTTTCCAGATAAATGGACGAATGCAAAAGTTGTTCCAATTTTGAATACGGATAAGAATCCAGCAGAAGCTTCAATAATTAAACTTTTTTGAAAATATAATTTTGATTTACGGGATTTTGTATAAACGAATACCCTTTTATTCGTTGCTCCAAAACATGCAGTAAAATAAGATAGATTAGCAGACAAGCTACCACCATCTACCTGTAACCAGCAGTGCATATACAGTGTATATATAACATAATATACACACATTTCGCTACAATCTTGCCAATATCGATTGTCAGATGGGGCCGCGGCACAAAAAAAAAAGCTCCTCAAACTATTGCATATCCTGCACTTAGAAATTGCCGGACTGAAAACCAACCATCAGTTCTCATCTAGTTCAACCGACCTTGGAGTTACTCTTCCTCTGCATACACACGTACAAAGACAACTGAGCGAAACATGTCCGCCTTTTAGCCGATGGGATACTACTAAGAAGACTCCAAAGCAGCGCTCTAAAATCCGCAGTGAAGCAGAAGTTATTTTACACCTCATGAAATTTAAAACGAGACTATCTTGCACCGAAACTACACTAAAGCTGCCAGCGAGGCTGGGCGTTCACATGTGCTCCTGCAATCCAGTATGGAACAACAGTCCGGGAGATGCAGTGTCAGCCATCTACATGGACGGTTATGGTTACCTTGGCCTGGAACTACGGGTTCAGTCTTACCGCAAGCAAGTGCGGTATATTCCAGTCTTAAAAGATTAATACATACAGTACAAAATAATGAATGCACTGCACACGAGAGTGCAGTGCTGCGGCCATGACAAGGATGCAACTCGGGAATGCTGCAGACACATGATGTACATTTTATGTTCGCACACCACCCGTTGGTTAAAAAATTCATTTTCATTTTCGATTGTAAATCCACCACTGCCAGGGGTTGAATTGTTCGCAATGGGCAGGGCGAATGAAACTGAATTTATGGATCCCCTCCTCTGGGGATGCTTTGCGAAGAGGCTTAAAGATGCTTAGTCCTGCAATGGCAGCAGGATGAAACTTTGCACATCTCGTCATAAATTTATTACGAGCCAATCACGAGTTGTAAACATTAATTTGCCAATCTCCCCCCGGCAAAACTTCCCTGATCCCCTTGAGACAGCCCATTTCGGAGTTGACTTGGTGGCAAACAATTCATGTGATCAAACTTTACGACTGCAGGATTAACGTTCTCCAGAAAAACTTTTCCACGAAGGAAGTCCACCATCTGTTTACTGCTGTTGATCAATCCAGAGGATTCACATTCTCATCGCCGAGAAAAGCTCTTAAGTGGGTGTCAATCTCAATCCTTTTCATCTCCATGAAACCTCATTTTTCTCCATTTATACCGACAAAGTGTCCCTAATTCGAGGGAAACAAACTCCCCATCGACGACGTCACACGAGAGGGTGTTCCACCTTTCGGAAACTATTTGGCTCAGACAAAAGTTGCGTTTCACCCGGAGACACAGGCCACAACCGCCCTGGGGAATAAAGCCAAAGAATGTGGAACTAGAATCCAATAGGCGAAAGTTTTTACCAACCCTCTTCCCAGGAATGAAACGAACGACAGAACAAATACCCAACAAGGTCCGTTCCAGTTGGCTGCATTTCCAATTCTTGGACAGAGCCACTTAGCAATAAGAAGGTGGATAAAATGTAAAAGATGGGGACGACGATATGAGAGTTTTGAACTTTTCTTCTCCGGAGCTTAGCCGTGGGTCAGAGTTTATCGCTGGATCGGAAGTAATTTAAGCAGGATTTAAAGTTTCGCTGCTGGGGGAAAGTTCTACCGGAAGTTGGGCGTGCAGCTGGCAAATCGAATGGAACTATGGATGCCGACCATTCGATCTTTCGCCAACTGCTTCCGAACAGGAAATTTGAAATCGAAAGATAAAGAGCTGGAGCTGGTAATTAATTTAGCTAGTTACGGAGGAAATGGAAGTGAGTTTGCTGTTAGGGGGAAAGTTTTGTGGCTTTTGCTGTTTGATGGAAGGAAGTTTCTCAGGGCTAGGTTTACCGAATGGTGTGCTTACATGGTGATTATGTGAAAAAGTGGTAATTTATTTTTAATTAAACAAAATTGAAATGTGGTTTGTATGAAGTCCAGTATCATGCTGGAAAGAAAGTTCAGAGTGATATGTTTGATTTCTCATTTCAGATCTTGCATAAATTCAAAAGTGTTACTGCTAACTGAAAAGAGAAGATTTCAGATTCGATTGTTTTTCCAAAAAACACTGAACCTTAAAGCAGTGGCGTAGCGAGACTGGATAGTACCCAAGTTGGGTAGGCCGAGTGTCACACGTTAATTATCAATAGCATTTATATATCAAAAACATTAGGGTGTTCGAAAATATCGATTTTGCTTCTCCAAGTTCAAACGATTACAAATCAGCTCCTGATCATTCTCCTAAAATTTGAGCTCATTTGGATGCAAACTAATACTGCAGACTCCCGCGGTACGCCAACGACCGATTTTTCCAGTGCGTTGTGTGCCTTCAGCAGCTAATGAAGGTCTTCGTTTGTCACTTCCTGGTGGATTCCAAGATATTCGCTGCTCACTTTGACAGCGTTCGCTTGCATCGGTCCGTAGACCGTCCATCCGAGCTTGCATCGCACGGCTATGCGATCAACCACTGCACCGAACTTTGCTTCAATCGGGGCGAACGAGTGGATGTTGTTCAACCCGATGAGTATTTCCGGCCGTCCGACTTACGAGGAGATGGGCAATCCTCGCATATGCTTATATTGCCGCAAAAGCTCCTTTGCGTTCAAAGCTTGTATAGGCAACATCAGCTTTTCGGCAGTGCGGACCGTCTTCAGAAGAAGTTTTTCATCCGCATCAACAGCCGAGACCCATAAATTCATCCGCTTTGACTCCTTCTTCACTCTAGCAATGTCGGCCGTCCACTTTATGGTGAGTTTCCCGTGGACTCTGACTGCTCCCAAGCGATGCGCCAAGTTCCTTTCCACCAGAGTCACCGATGCACCTTCATCCAGGAAAGCCAACACAGTGATGGATATTTCTCCGCAGTGAAGACCAATCGGTATCATTCGGAACAAAGTGACGTTGTTTGTCCGAATGTGCGCTGATCGGATGCAGAAGATACGATCGGATGCAGAAGATAATTGTGAGTTTGTCTGCATTCTGCAACGTTACATCGCAGCTTGAACTTACACTGCGCCGAATCGTGTTCGTTCAGACACTCGGCTTTAGATTCCTTCGTTCTCCAACGCCGCTTCGCTGTGGTTGAACACCGCACCCTTCTCCTTCGCTTTGCTTTGAGCTGAACTTTCCCGTTGACTTGTAGTCCATGCTGACGTTCGCTTCGCAGGCCTCCGAGACTATTTCGGAGAGGAAATCGGTGAAGGTCCTTAGGGTTACCTTCTTTTTCCCTCGCTTGAAGCGCACCCACTAGCGCAATGAAATGTGGGAAAGTTTGGTGCAGTGGTTGATCGGATAGCCGTGCGGTGCAAGCTCGGATGGACGGTCTACGGACCGAAGCAAACGAACGCTGTCGAAGTGAGCAGCGAATATCTTGGAATCCACCAGGAAGTGACAAACGAAGACCTTCATAAGCTGCTGAAGGCACACTACGCACTAGAAGAATCGATCGTTCGCGTACCGCGAGATCCTCGAGAAGACCACGAGACGAATCGGTGACCGGTTCGAGACCGGGCTACTGTGGAAGACGGACGATCCAAGGCTCCCGGATAGCTACCCGATGGCGTTGCGAATGCTGAAGCAGTTGGAGAAGAAGCTAGAGAAGAATCTGGAACTTCACGTGAACGTTTGTGAGCAGATCGATGAGTATCAGGAGACGGGGGAATGCGCACCTTGCTACTCCGGAGGAGCTCGTCGGAACGGAACCCGATAAGGTATGGTACCTCCCACTAAATGTGGTACTGAACCCCAAAAAACCAGGTAAGATACGCCTCGTGTAGGATGCTGCGGCAACGGTGCAAGGTATCTCCCTGAATTCACAGATGTTAAAAGGGCCTGACATGCTTGTGCCGCTAGTGACTGTGGTCGTTGAGTTTCGGGAATACAGGATTGCTGTAGGTGACAATCTGCGTGAAATGTATCACCAAATGAAGATCATCGCTCGGGATCGGCAAGTACAATGTTTCCTCTTCCGGAAAGATTCCAAGGGATCTCCACCTGTGTTCATCATGGACGTTGCCACGTTTGGATCGACGAGCTCTCCGTGTTCGGCCCAATACGTGAAGAACCTCAACGCTCAAAAGTACGCTGGGCAATATCCGGAGGCAGCAGCGGCGATTATCAACCGTCATTACGTCGACGATTACTTTGATAGCGTCGACACCGTAGACGAGGCGATCGAGCGAACGGAGCAAGTCAGGTTCATTCACCAGAAGGGAGGCTTCAAGATTAGGAACTGGGTTTCGAATTCGCCGAAAGTACTCCAGAGCCTCGGTGAGCAGAAACCGGTTTCAACCGTCCACATCACCGAAGACAAAGTAACGTCATCACGCCTGCTGGGTGATGAATTATCTTTCTCTACCCAACATCGCCAAGAGCATCTTCCGTACCTATGCGGAGACAAACGGCAAACGAAACGTGCGATGTTAATCTGCGTCATGGGATTCTTCGATCCGCTTGGTTTACTTTCTCCGTTCACGATCCACGGAAAGATCAACGTGCAGCACTTATGGCGTAGTGGCTGCGATTGGGACGACGCGATTAACGACGATTGCTGGGAAATGTGGAAGCGCTGGATTGCTGTACTGCCGGAAGTCGAGAACATTAGGATCCACCGGTGCTATCTTGGAGATTCCTTGTCGTCTGCGGTTGAGTCAATCGAAGTTCACATCTTCACGGATGCCAGCGTGTTGCGTATCTGCGGTGCGGTGTTCTCGATCGAAAGCGGCACCGTTGAAGCGCCAGTCATTCCCACGACTGGAGTTGATGACGGCTGTACTTGGAGCGCGGATGAGTCAAACGATGATCGCCACGCATTCACAGAAAATCGATCGATGCGTACTGTGGACAGATTCACGAACGGGTTGGAGTTGGATCCGGTCTGAACATAAATACAAACAGGTTGTTGCGTTCAGGATCGGAGAAATACTGGAGTTGACACGAGCGACGGATTAGCGATGGGTTCCAACGAAGCAGAATATGGCGGACGTCCTGACGAAATGGCATCGAGGTAACGATCTGGAAAGCGATGGGGTATGGTTCACGGGTGCACCGTTCCTGCACCAGCCCGAAGACCAGTGGCCGACTATGGAGGTGCCGATCGAAGAGACGTACGAGGAAGCCAGGGGCCACGTGACATTCCATAGCGTGGTTGAAGTAGACCGATGCTCGGAATGGACAACGCTGCAAGGGGTGATGGCGTGTGCGGCCAGGTTCATCGACAATTGCAAACGCAAGGTAGCAGGGCTGCCGATAGTCACCTTGAAGGCAACAGATAACCAGCGTCAACAAATCCTGGTACCGATGCAATCGATACAACGGCCGCTCGAGAGAGATGAGTTTCGAACTGCGCAGATCATCCTGTGGAAGCAAGCGAAGGTTTCCCAGATGAGATGAGCATCCTCACCAAGAATCTGGAACAACAAACAGATGCAGTAATGGAAACGGTGAAGAAGAGCAGTTGTCTGTAAAAATTGATCATTTTGTCAAGCTTCTGCATTAATGTTCCATCAGATGTCACTGCTGTTGTTTGCGGTGACATGTATCGGAAACTACACACAATCTGTTTTCCTATAATTGTTCACAGAGGACACTGCAGTGCAAAACATGTCTGGTACCTCTATATATGCATTTAGATTAACATTCGAAGTCCCTCCTTTTTTACACATTCTGCACACAAAATAGCTCACCCTTCACAGAATTTCCCACCGAATTTTATGTATGGGGTGGGGCATAAAGCATCTTTTGCGCAGAATATGTAAAAAAAAGAGGGACTTCAAATGTTAAAGCAAATGCATATATAGAGGTACCAGACATGTTTTGTAGTGTCAGGTACTCTATTTTGTAATCTGTGAAAGGGAAATCACAAATCGAGTGTCAACAAAATACATGGCATGTTGAGAGATTGAGGTCGTGAGAGCAAGTTTTCTCTCTCAAATTTCAATTTTTTGGCTCTCTGGGAGCTGGTAGTAAATCAGGTAAAACTGTATGGGGATTGGGGAAAAATCATTTTTGTTTAATTGTAGCTTGTTTAACAATAATTTCCAGGAAAAAACTGAACTACAAAGTCCCTGTATAATTTTTTTTAGGTTGTCGTTCACATTTTTTGACCTGAATATGCACCGAAAGCGAATTATTCCCATTTCTTTCAATTTCTATATGGGGATTTTTATCACTTCTACCAGTGGAACAGCGCCATCTCTGTGGAAAATAGTTGAACGAAATGATTAATTGACTCCGATTCTGGACAAAGAAGGTGTGCTGCGATTGGGTGGTAGAATGGAGATGTCCGTCGACATGCCTTTCGACAAAAGGTGTCCAATCATTCTGCCAAGAAAGCACGCGATGACGGAGAAGCTGATCCAGTTCTACCACGAGAAGTATGGACACGCCAATCGAGAGACGGTGATGAACGAGCTTCGCCAAAGGTTCTGGATTCCGAACACCCGAGCTGCAATCCGTCAAGTGATGAGCAATTGCGTGTGGTGTTAAGTCCATCGCTGTCAGCCGCATGCTCCCAGGATGGCACCGCTTCCGATACAGCGAGTCACACCCTATCTGAGACCGCTCAACTCGGTGGGTATCGACTATCTAGGTCCGATAGAAATGACTTTGGGATGAAGAAAGGAGAAGCGATGGGTCGCGGTGTTCACTTGCTTGCCTGTACCAACGGTACACCTGGAAGTGGTGCGTAGTCTCTCAACGCAATCCTGCTTGATGGCCATTCGAAGGTTCAGCTGTAAGCGAGGCTCGGACAAAACGACGTGTTTCGTAGGTGCCGATAACGAGTTGAGGAAGATCAACAGCGACTGTGCGACCAGCATAACGAACGATAATACCGCGTGGCACTTCAATCCACCGGCTGCGCCGCACATGGGCGGCATCTGCATCGGCGCAACACTAGCAGAAGCAGAGGACATGATTAACGCCCGGCTACTAACGTACATGCCGCAGGAATCAGCTGAGGAAGAAGCGACTACCCCGAACCATTTCCTTCGTGGGTCGGTGACAAGTGAGGACTTAGTGGTCCAGCCAGTGGACATTGCGGAGGCTCTACAGACACTTACAAGCATACTCAATACCTGGCGAACCGAATGTGGGAAAGATGGTGCAAGGAATACTTGCCGACAATCAACAGACGGACGAAGTGGTTCGAGGAGCAGAAGCCACTACAGGTGAACGACCTGGTCTTCATAGTGGATGGAAAAATTCGGAAAAGGTGGATCCGAGGGATCGTGCAAGAGGTACTCCGAGGACCAGACGGAAGAGTGAGGCAAGCGATAGTGCGGACGGCTAGAGGAGTCTACCGGCGTGCTGTAGCGAACTTGGCAGTGATGGAGATCTGAAAGTAAATCCGGGACTTCCGGAGGAACTACCGGATGTTACGGGCTGGGCGCAAACCCAACACAACGGTGTGCGTAGCTGCGGTTGGCGTACCTAATGTTATTGCCGTTTCGTACCGTTGCTAGATGTGAAGAAAAGGAATAGGAAAACAAAACTAAAACAAACCAAATATAATTTACAAATAGATATTGTTAGCAGATTTCAATAGACTGAATTTATAGAGGATTTTTTACAAAACCTCACAAAAAGTGTTGAAACGTGAGCAATTTATTTTGGATCATCAAGTTCGTCTATATTTAGAAATACCTAATATTACACGTGACGGAATCCAACTTTGACATAAAGGATGGAACGTAAACAAACATGTCATGTAAAATTAAGTGCTCCGAGACTGACAAGTTTGAAAGTACGTTTGATTAAGCTGAATTTTGCGTCTATTATGAATCAATTTTATGCCAAAATTGACGCTCGTATATGTCAGTCTCAGAGCACCTAGATTTACATCAATTTGTCTAAGTGTGTTGGTATACTTGGCCCCCGGTTCATGAGTTGATGGGTCGATAGGTGGTAGGGTCCAGGTGTGGCAGCTGCCTTCCTGGCGTCGGTAGCATTGGTGCTCAGCACGGAAAACATGATCGACGGAAAACAAATAAAGGAAAAAATAGAATTTAAAAAAAATGCGTCGCGTTCTAGGTTGAGTTTTAAAAATTTACCCTCTTGATGTTCCAGATCTTCTGGAGAGCTATAGGAATCCGGCACGACCAAAAATACGCTACAGGAATCTTGAACTAAGTTTTTTGTATCCGAATAAACAATTTTCCCTTAAGCGAGCCCCACACGTATTAATATATTCACGTGAAGAGGAATTATGGAAAATAATATTGGAGATGTGAATACAGAAATCGATGCATTGACGTCAATATAAAATATATTGACAGTACGACTATTATTAATAAATGCAATCGTGTATGGTCCACTTTAAAATCCTTCAATTGAATATGTATTACAGTCAAGATTCCTATAGTGCGGATTCGTTCTTGCCGGATTCCTAAAGTACTGATGCCACTGGATTCCTATAGTACGGTTGATCCAGCATTAACGAATACACGCAGCATATGGGATCAGAGCTAATTGGGACCAAACACTGATTGTACGGCAATTTGAAGAAATAACTTCCTGATAATGTCTTCTGAGAAGTTGTTAAGCAGAAAGTTGGTCACCTTTTGGGGCGATTCAGTTTCCGGTAGGACACAAGTCTGATCCTGTGGAAGATCCGGAATATCCGTAAAATTGGCCAATTCATGAAACTGATCCTAGAGCTCCGTGGATTTTTCGAAACCACTCATAAACGTCTTATCAGAAAGAATTCGGAATTGTGACCGGAATATCGGCCCTGGGGATTACGGGATGGTTCACCGGAAGATCCTGAATATCCGTAAAAGTGGCCAATTCATGAATCTGATCCTAGAGCTCCGTGGATTTTTCGAAACCACTCATAAACGTCTTATCAGAAAGAATTCGAAGTTGTGCCAAGAATATGGGCCCTGGAGACCACGGGATAGTTCACCGGAATATCCGGAATATCCGTAAATGTGGTCAATTCATGAAACTGAACCTAGAGCTCCGCGGATTTTTCGAAACCACTCATAAACGTTTTATCAGAATGAATTCGGAGTTGTGACCGGAATATGGGCCCTAAGGACCACGGGATAGTTCACCGAAAGATCCGGAATATCCTGAAAAGTGGTCAATTCATGAATCTGATCCTGATCACTCATACACGTCTTATCAGAATGAATTCTGTGTTGTGACTGGAATATAGACCCTGGGGACCATGGGGTGGTTCACCGGAAGATCCGGAACATCCTGAAAAGTGGTCCATTCATGAAACTGATCCTAGAACTACGTGTTTTTTTTTTTCGAAACCTTTCATAGACGTCTTATTAATTCGGAGTTTTGACTAGAATTTGGACTCTGGGGACTACAAGATGGTCCACCGAAAGATCCAGAACATCCGCAAAAGTGGTCAATTCATGAGACTGATCCTAGAGCTCCATGAGTTTGCGAAACCACCCATAAACGTTTTATCAAAATGAATTTGGGGTTGTGACTGGAATATGAACCCTTAGATGGAAAATGGACCTTTGGGACCATGAGATGGTTCACCAGGAAGATCCTGAACATCCATACAAAAAATTAAGTTCTTGAAACTGAGCTTAGAGGTCCGCTTTTTTCGAAAGCACTCATTGGTGTCTTATCAGAATTAATTTGGAGTTATGAACGGAAAATTGACCCTGGGACCAATGCTGGGACCCGTATTTATGAAGACAAAAATATTAGCACCAAAACCATCACTTTTAGGTTCATATATGGTGTCTTTGGGGAAAGCTTCTTCGTATTTTCAGCCGATTTGAAATTAAGGTGGTCATTAAAATTGGTGAATTGAAAATTCAACCATTTTTTATAACTTGAGATAGACTAATGCAGTGTTTTAAAAAGTTGTAGAAGAATCAATTTGAACCAACTTTGCTCACGACATCACATTTTTATTTCTTATGGTTCATGGTTATTTAAAACAAGTAGGTTAGAGTGGCCCCTTGAAAATCTTTCTTTAAATATTTTTATTGATGATCAACGTATAAACACTGTGATACTTGACTCGACAATCACCGATTCTATATATTTTCACTTCTACGCATCTTCACTCTCTAACATCAAATGGTCACAGATATTGAACAGACCCATTGCCACATCTCCCCCTTTTAATAATCTATGAAACACTCATTAAAGCGACTTGGCATTCTGATGGTGCGTTGAGATCTGGCACGATAATTCGAACCGCCGATAGATGACGATTGCTGCATAATATCTATTGTTCCCACTGGTGGCTGCGATTCTTCATCTGGTGGGTATTCCGGTTCCTTTGAGTTATCTGACATTGAAGGCTCCGTAATGGTCAGTGTGCAACCTGTAATGTGTAAATTGAAATAAATTTGCAATAAGAGCTAATACAATTGAACGATATACTTTTTTCAGAAACGCTATCTTCTGGAAGATTTACTTTCTTCTGGTGACTAGAGTTTCGATCGTAAGCCTTTCCTGTTTCCTGATTACGAATTGTTACTCGTGGTCCCTGTTTTGCTTCTACTGTCATAATAGTTGGATCGAATGTTGGTGTCAGCTTATTACCGTGGAGAACATTCTTCATGAATACCTTGTCTCCAACATCAATGTTTGACGGCTTCGCTTTACGTCGTGCATCTTCCCTTTCTTTCCCTTTCTCCTTCGCAACTTGATCCCGATCTCTATAGTCGGTAACAGGTACAGTGGTGCTTATATCTTGCAGAGAAGGTATCTTCGTTCGAATATTTCTACCAAACATGAGTTCGCTTGGGGTCTTTCCCGTGGTACTATGAGGTGTTGAGTAGTACATCAACAAATAAGTGAGCATCTCGCGCTTCCAATCGCGTTTCAAAGCCTGACTGATTTTGAGTCTTTTGACCAGTGACCGATTCTGCCGCTCGACCAAACCGTTCTCTTGCGGCCAGTATGGTGTGGTCTTATTAAGATATATCCCTCGACGCTTACAGTTCTCTTCAAACTCGGTGCTTATAAATTGACGGCCGTTTTCTAGTTTGATGGTTTGAGGATATCCAAATCTAACGAAAATTCGTTCCAATCGCTCAGACGTCTCACTTGCAGTTATCTTCCGAAGTATTTCAATTTCTTTGTAGCGGCTGAAATAATCGACGATCACCAGTAAATAATCTCCTGACGGCAACGGACCCAAGAAATCAATAGCTACGTCCGTCCACGGCATGACAGGTAGTTTTCTCCGTTCCATAGGTTCTGGGCGGTCAGGCAGGCTCACTAATTGACAACCTTTGCATGAGTCCACAGTGCGGGCTATAGCCTCGTCCATTCCTGGCCACCAATATGTATGTCTCAATCGTTGCTGCATCTTAGTACGGCCTGGATGACCTTCATGTCCCAATTGCAACATGCGCTGTCTCAGATCACGTGGAATTACTAGCCTTGACCCTCTGACCACCAAATCTCCTACTTTGCCCAGCTCGTTTCGAAAGGCGTGATATGGTTTGATCTCGCTAGATGTGTGATTCCATACCCCACGATCCAGACACTCTCTCAACTGAACCAACTCCGGGTCACTGGACGAAGCAGTTTCAAGTTCGTTTAAATCAACAGCAGCCAATTCTAAAACATTGCGAACGTACACCTCGGAATCCGGATCAAATGGTTCAATTTCTGACGGTTGCGAAAGGCGTGACAAGGGGTCCGCAATGTTGGATTTACCTTTTCGATAAACAACCTCATAACTGAATGATTGGAGTCTCAGAACCCAACGTGAAAGCCATGAAAAATATTTCATTTTCAATTAATATTTCCACCTTTCAATCAACGCCTTAACTTACCTTCAATGTAAAACAACTTGAGAAGTACCACCACCAATGATAAAACCAATATTCACCCAACTTCGTCGCCAATTTGTGATAATTAGTAGGATCGTAAATACACACACGTACTTGACTCGACAATCACCGATTCTATATATTTTCACTTCTACGCATCTTCACTCTCTAACATCAAATGGTCACAGATATTGAACAGACCCATTGCCACAAACACTATTTAAAGATAGCCGATTTTCTAGGGGCCACCCGTACCTCCCGCAAAAACATTGTTCCTAATACTTTTAGAACTTTTTATGACGCATATTTTTGCAGAAGTCACTAATATCTCCTTTATTTAAAAGTTATGGCTATTTTTTGATAAAAAAAAAAGATTTTTTTTAAATAAAATAAAATATTTTAAACAAAAAACGCTCTCACCGTTTTTACCACCAATAATGAAAAAAACACGATCCATTTAGAGACATTGTCATTTTTATAGAACCATTTTTTTTCGAAGAAAATCTCCATTAATTTTCTAATAATAATAAAAAAAAAAAAAAGCAGCCTGGTTGCTTCAGCAAATATATGCGTCATCATAAGTTTTAAATGTAACCACAACAAGGTTTTTACGAGAAATGAACTTATGAAAAGATTTTCGAAGAAATCTGTTTTTTAGGCGCCATCCTAACCTGCTTGTTTAAAAAATCATAACTCATGCACCATAAGAGAAATAAATGTGGTGTCTTGGGCAAAATTGCTTCAAATTTATTGTTCTACAACTTTTAGAACATTGCATTGGTCTATCTCAAAAAATAAAAAAATAAAAGTTTGCATTTTCAAATCTCCAATTTTGTGGACCACCCTAATTTCACCAACATTAAAAGATCGGCCAAACAATATGAAGAAACTTTCCCGAAGACACTATATACCAAAAACTGACGGTTTGGGCGAAAACATTTTTATCTTCCTAAATACGGCTGTGGGACCATTGTACAGTGGATGGTCCTCCGAAAGATCCGAAACATCCGTAAAAAGGCTCAATTCATGGAACTGATCCAAGAACTCCGTTTTTTTTTCGTTAACTCTCATAGGCGTCTTATAATTATGAATTCGGAGTTATGATCGGAAAATAGACCATAAACGCTTCTCTGCAAAATAATAGACAACTCATCAGTATGAACTCAGAGTTGTGACTGGAAAATGGACCACAGGGTCCATTGGATGGTCCTCCGGAATATTCGGAAAATCCGTTAAAGTGGATAGGTCAAGAAAACTGATCTAAGCACTCTGTGGTTTTTTAGATCTGCTCATAGACACATTTTTTTTTATTTATTATCATGGATGATTTCTAGGTGGTATTTAAGTATTTAATAATTGTAGACACTTTTAACGGAGTTTTTGAATATTGTTCCTTGAATTTCATGAACTTATTTCCTTTGACTTCTTGGAAATGTTTCTTTGGAGTTACAAGTTAACAAGCTTCAATGTTTATATTTTTAATTCATCACATCAAAATTTAATCAATTAGCCATTTGAAAACATCGTCTTATTGAGTTATTATTAATATTAATTTATGAGTGGCTTTGAAAAAAAAACAACCTTGTAGCTCTAGGATCAGTTTCATGAATTAATCATTTTCAATTAATTAATCACCCCAGTATAAACTGTCTGGTCAAAACTTCGATTTGATTGTGATAAGATGTCTATGAGTGCTTTCTAAAAAATCGTGGAGCTCAAGGATCAATTTCATGAATTGAGCACTTTTAGGGATGTTCAGGATCTTCCGATGGGCCAACCCGTAGTCTCCAGAGTCCATATTCTGAACTCAACTTCTGATAAGATTTTTTATATATCTTTAGTTAGAAGACTTTCAGCCGTGGGCTGGTTCGTCTCCGAAAGTTCTGATAAGATGTCTCTGAGTGGTTTCGAAAAATCCGCGGAGCTCTAGGATCAGTTTCATGAATTGACCACTTTTACGGATATTCTGGATCTTCCACAGGATCAGACTTGTGTCCTATCGGAAACTGAATCGTCCCAAAAGGTGACCAACTTTCTGCTTAACAACTTCTCAGAAGACATCAGGAAGTCATCTCTTCAAATTGCCCGACAATCAGTGTTTGGTCCCAATTAGCTCTAATCCCATATGCTACGTGTATTCGTTAATGCCGGTTCCTATAGTGCGGTCCCTATTAACCGTACTATAGGAATCTTGACTGTATATACAGTCGTACCTCGTTATATCGAAGCAAAAAATATTTTTTTTTTTAAATCGAAAATTGTTTATCGTAACCCAAAGATGACACAATTTTTTTTTCTAGTCATCTAACAGGTTTACAAAACCTTTTTTTTACATAATTTTCCCCAATTTTATTAGATAAGTTCCCAAAGCTTACATGAAAGATATGAAAATTAAAAAAAAAAAAAAAGTACTAGAGTCTGTGCCTAGGGTCACGAACGGAAGGTTGATGTAGGAACGCGATTGGTCGGTACACTTGTTTTTGTGCTTAGTTCTTTTCGTTGTTCAGAATCTATATCCTTAAAACTCTGTAAATATTTCAAATGGTGCCGTTTGTGTGACCATGGAATCGATACCAACAGTGAATGAACTGCGGCACCGGTGGTTTAGTGGTAAACGTGATTGCCTCTCATCCCAAAAGGCGTGGGCTTCAATCCCAGTCGGTGCCTGTGGGGTATTTCTGAGGTATAAAATCTCTGATCACGCCTTCCTTCGGAAGGGAAGTAAAGCCGTTGGTCCCTGGTCCATGAGTTAATGGGTCAATAAGGTAGGGTCCAGGTGTGGGAGCTGGCTCCCTGGCGTCGGTAGCACTGGTGTTCAGTACGGAAAACAAGATCGACGGAAAACAAATGGAAGAAAAAAAAGTAAATCAACTTTTTAGTACAACCGCTGCATTGTTTTAATATTACCGATGAGTTTTCTACCGGGGTCTCTTAGCCTAGTCAGTAAAGGTATGGTATTACCAAGCCAGAGGCGGTGGGTTCGATTCCCGGTCCGGTCGAGCGAATCTTTCGGGTTGAAAATTGTCTCGACTTCCCTGGGCATAGAGTATCATTGTGCTTGCCATTGTGTGATGTCCGTGCGAGAGAATATAGATTCATCCTGTAGGTTTACCTGGGTCCTTGCTGAAGAAACTTCGGTGGAGGTGAACGCTCTACACTAGCGTAACAACGATTGTTGGTGTCCAACTCAATCATTCGATGATTGATCGACAGGGAACGGATCAGTGATGGGCACGCAAATCTTCACCGCATATTACGGACAACAGGTGAAGGGTACAAGTTCTTCCTTCATTATACAAATAACATTAACACACAAGTTTTGTACGAAACACAAACTCTAACTACACTACATTTATTCTGAACAGACTACACCACAAATTACAATAATATTTCTCGGTCTCGCAGGACCGTCTTCGACCTTGTGCCACTTATCAACTAAAATACAAAATATCCGTTATCTACTCTCTAACCCGATCCCAGTATCCCATCGTGTATGTGGTGAGTTTCACAAGAGATCGAATCGTAGACCGAATCTCTCGCTCTCATCGTCCACCTCATCTCCCGTGTGCTAATGAAAGCGAAAGTGATCTGGATCTACAATCAACTGCTGGTCGATCGATGGCCAGTACAATAGCCGGAGCCATCATCTAGTCGGCTGTTACGGTGATAGTATTGTGCTAGGGTGGTCCTCACAGACACTTCCCATCCGTTCGCGATTCTGATTAGTACGCGACATATTCATATTTTATTTGTTAAATTTCTTAGTTGTTCAATTATTTTATTTTCACTATTTTTACTATACATACATCAAAAAACTACAAGGGACAGCCCTATGGGGTTGTACGCACTGGTGACGTAGGACTACGTGGTCTTATATAAAAAAAAATGTTATTTGTTAACTGCAGAAGGAGATTTTTAACAAATTTATGGTGGTCCAGAAAAGGACCGTTTTGTTGTGATGATTGAGTAATGCTGAGCTACTATTAGGATGTTCAACACTGATAAAGCTGACGAGCTGTAGGTTGTTTGGAACGAGGTTGACGCACTTGGAGTAGATGGCCTACTGTGGCGCACAACGCGCAACTGAATCCGATCAGTAGCGGTGTGGCTTCGTCCTCTTTCTTCGTAGAATCGAAGGCTGAATCGAGAGCATGTAGCTAGCTGCATGCCGGCAGGCTTTCATTATGTACTGGAGAACGCCAAGCGCCAAAAGCGCTGCTGCTGCTGCTGATGACGACCGAACACCACCACTCAACACACGCAGTAATTGAATAAACACCGTTTGGCAAGACCGGAGTGAAATCAATTTTTAAATCTGTGTTATTAAAAGCGCTTTTCGCAGGCAATCGGTGATAAATTAAATTATGATAGCAACAGTTGCACATTCGTGCAATTTTCAATAGTGACCTATTGACAATTGGTAAAGTGTTCATTATAACAGATTTATAGATGACTTTCCACTCGATTGGCTTGTTTAGAATTAAAATCCATCCATTTTGTTACATGTTCCATTTTGGGTTTTCACAAAGTGTACCCCCATATAGAGATCACAGACGTAGTCCTACGTCAAAATTGCTGGATGTTTTCTCCGTCGAATGAAATATATCCCAGTATGTATTGGTTCATTTCTCCATTAATAAACTTTTCGTTACATGCCTCCCATGCCTGAAATAATAAACATCTGAGAGAGAGGAGACAGCTTTGCTATCGATCACGCAAACGTCATCGAGATCCAGTCATAAACTGTCACTGCAAACTAGACCGAACATTAGAAATGGGGCTATCATCCTTTCGTGCGGGCCCAGGCTTGCCTTTGCAAACCAACAACACGATTGGGTAGGCGAGAAAAAAGAAGAAGACAAAGAAAACAAACCATCCGTCATTGAGCTGGCTTCTCTCTCTAGGATAAAAATGATGTTTGTTCAAGAAGTCGGCTATGGCGTATTCGGCCCCAACCTAGATACCAGCAGAGGCCTTCCTAAGCCTACATCGATCTTCTCGGCTGAGGCAGCTGCCATCTTCTCAGTCGTTACGGAGTCCAGTTTTTCCTGGAAGCCCATCATTACCGATTCGGCCAGTGCACTGCAGTGTGCTGAAGGCCCTTGAGAGTCCGAAGAACCGACACTCGTTGGTGCAAGCAATCAGAATGGCTTCGAACAGTAACACCGTATATGTCTGGGTTCCCAGCCACTGCAATATCAGTGGAAACGAGGCTGCGGACAAGCTGGCAGCGATCGGCAGATCGAAAACCCCAATGGAACCGGAAGTCCCTGCAGCGGATTTAAAAATCTGGATCAAAACGATCATCGCTTCGGCATGGGACAAGGAATGGGTTAGTACCCGAGACCCTTTCTTACGCAAAATGAAAGGAGATACGAAATGCTGGTCCGCCACCAAAAACTGGAAGGACCAGAGAGTACTGTCCAGATTACGCTGCGGCTAGACCAGATTCTCACACGATCTCGGATCCCGTGAGGGATTCCACAAACAATGTATGGGGTGCTCAACCAAAATGTCAGTTGAGCATCTCATAACAAATTGCCCTGCGCATCAAAACCTCCGAGACCAATGCGATATCGGTCTCAGCATCAGAGACGCATTATCCAATGACTCAGACAGGGAAAGATCACTTCTCGACTTCCTTAAAGACACAGGCTATTATCAATATACGTAGAACCCCGCAACGAACAATGACACGACAACGGACGAACGACGGCACTTGGACAACACCAGCTCTCTAAATGACATGCCAAAAGGAAGAACAACGATGACAACCCCGCAGGCTACGGACATTGACTCTCTCTCTCGGAAATTAACCACAACTTCGTTCACCTTCCTTACTGTTAAAACAATTGACACAGAACTCTGAGATACTTAAACTCTGTAACAAACACTATGTAATTTATTTATTTTCTCTCTCCGGGACCCCCTCAGGAGCCCCAATCCTTCAAAGAGACGAACCAGTTACAGGCTGAAATTCTCTATAATAAAGCAAAAAAAAATGTTTTTTCAACCCAGCGTTACATGAAAAATTCAATAATACCATGTATAAAATAATTTCAAATGGATTTGTAACGTTAATAATCGATTGTGAGTTGATATTTTTCACTTTTGAGACTTAAAAAAAAGTTACGTTATATCGAGGTGGAAGTTACGTTATATCGAGGTTGCTTTATATCGAGGTATGACTGTAGTTAATAAAGTGCAAAAGACCACCCTACAAAATGTAATGCCTGTAACAAAAATTAAAAGTCTGTACATTCACAGACTCGCTACAGGCCACCTACTAATGATTTTAACTACTGTAATTTGAACCGAGCTGTCAACGTAATTGTACATTTAATGAACATACCTTAAACCAACCAAAATAATGGTTCGCTCGTTTCATGCCACGTCTCGCTATTTGATGGACATGAAAATTTACTTTATGTAACAAGTTCCTCCTTGTCCGTCGACGACCATAAGGTTATGAAGTGAAACGACATCCCAATTATAGTGAACTTCACCGAACTGATAATTTTTCGTTTTTCCCTCTTCTACCCTGTTTTCTCTTTCCACCTCACACAGCCTCGACGTCCGGGGAAAGTCACTGGACGACGCTCAACACTGGTCGGCACCGCAAGTTTTCGGATCCCGAGCCCGTTACGTCATCGAAAGTGATCCAGCATATTTGGAATTGAATGTAAGTTGCATCCGAAAAACCCCCATCCAACCGGCCGAAATGTCGTAATTAGTCTAATTGCTCAATTTCTCTTCTGCCACCCTTCTCTGTTTCTCTCTTCCTGAAAACTAGGAAATTAAACGTCATGATCAAGGGATTTACCGGTGCCGGGTCGATTTCCAAAACAGCCAAACCCAGAGCTTTCGCTTCAATCTCACCGTCATTAGTGAGTATTTTCCACCACCACCACCAGCCAGGAGCCAACAAGGAGCAGCTCAGAGTAGAAGCGCAGTTGATTCGGTTTTGGATTTCTACCCTCGAGGGTGCCTCACCCTCACGTTCGCGCGGATGGCAGATTGGGGTTTTCCGATATTTACCGTTGCGGGCGAATGGGAAAACGGAACCAAATTGAGCCAATTCCCGATTTCCCTGGTCGAAATAATAAATAAGTGCTTTATTTCGCCTTTTTTTCCCCTTCTTTGGGGAGGGTGCGCCCACGGAAGCTGTCGATAACAATCGATCCGAAATGAATAGAACGGATGGTGGGAGGAAATTTATCATTGGCGATTTTTTTTTTTACCTCCCTTTAGACGATGATACCAACATCCGAGAAAAAAAAAACGCGCACCTTTGAAAGGTGAAACTGAAAGCAACCACCAATGATGGGTGCGAGATCCTATTTCAAAAGGATTTGGCTGCCATGCACTTGTTTTCAGGCTTGTACGCGAGTTTTCTGTTTACGGGGAAAATATCATAAATTATAGCATTGACACCGTTCGCTATCTAACATGATAAGGGGGAAAAAATCCACACGCTCCTACTCTCCCAAAACCGGCCAGGGATGACACTGGGTTCAGAGTGCTGGCTGAAAATGGAATAAAATTCCAAAGTTATTATTATATCGGAATTACAAGTTATATCCTGAAATTGGTTCTATTTGGTTCTGAACTTCGAGAACTGTCTCCCTCCCCGCGCAAACGATTTCATTAGCAAATTATCCAACTCCCAAAGAGAGCCATCACCGAGTCAACCCTGACCTGCCAAATTCAAGTCTTTGGCATTGTTTATCACTTCGCTGGCAGTAACTAAACAAGATCGTTTATCTTCTCTCTTCCTGTGCCTTCGTTGCCTACCTGCTGCCGGAACACGCAAAAAATACTCGACCGCAATTCATTTTTCACCAACGCTGCCGCTGTCACCGTCCGTCCACCATTTCCCCCCGGAAAATGCGCATCCCAACCACCCTCAACTGCGTAGTTCCACCCGAGCCACCGGTGATCCTAGATCGATGGGGACGCGTCATAAATAGTACAACAATCGGACCAAAGGAGGAAGGAGATGATTTACTACTCACTTGCCGAGTGGTTGGAGGTAATTTATCTAAATTTAAGTCGCTTCTTTTTATTGATGTTATTTGCACCCTCCAACACTATCCCACTTGCTCGCACGGTTCACAGTCTACTCCCACCCGTCGTCGACATGAGGGTGCGAAGCTGGAAGGCGATTATGGAGCATAAGTGGGCTCCAATATGTGCCCCGAAGATTTATGTCCAAATGTGTTATGATATAAGTACCGATAACTTTATTGGAGCTATATAAGACCCCTCTCTTCGTAGGCAAGCCTTTCTTTTTTGCTGGCACACGCTGGCTTAAATTCTGCCGGGATGTACATACTCCAAGATACAGAGCGAGATATACCGAACCGGAAGGGTGGAACGGTGGAAGTGATCGGAAATGCTAAGCCAATAAGACGACCCCAGCCAGCCAGTAGATTGGGTCGGTAACTTTCTAAGAAAGCAGAGACAGGGGCCAGGAGGAAAAGTGTTGAATTGATTTCGTCGATTAAACGAAAGCCGGTCTGTTCTATCGACTGCCATCTTTACGGCTCCATGACACATACAAATTGACACCATTTTACGAGCCATGTTGTGTCATGGATTTTTCTTCAATATGGTTCGTAATTTAGTTGATTAATTGGCTGGTACCTAATTTGCTTTTTTGTAGGTGCTCGTGAGAAGTGTCAGGATTGGTAGATAATTAATTTTGATGGCACTTTTCTATTTCGACTATTAGAATCATAATCTATTGGGAAAATTTGCACTTATACACACAATTAAACCAATGTTAAAGAACAGCAGATCTTCAATGATGAGCATGCTCGCTTCTGAGTTGAAAGATACTGTTGCCAGTGTTGTTGCTGATCAAATGACTTATGTGAAATCGGAGGTTCGTTCAGTAACAGCTGCCATTGAGAAATCGCAGGAATTTCTTTCAGCAAAGTTTGATGAAATTGCATCAGATTTTAATAAACTTAAGACCGAAAATGAAAATCTAACACAGCAAATTTGTGATCTGTCTGAATCGCATGTTGAGTTAACTAATTTTGTTTACCAACTGGAGGCTAATGTAGATAGATCGGATCGTAAGGCAGTGTCAAATAACGCAATTTTGTTAGGGCTCCCAAACGTAGAGAATGAAAATACAATGAAATTAGTTGATAAAACTTTAGCTCATATCGGAGTAACCTTGCCATCAAATTCGATTCTGTCTGCGAAAAGATTGTATGTTAGTAACCAAACAAACGGGGTGGTCCCTATTCAAATTGTGTTTAAAGACAGGAACAGCAAGGAAATTGTTCTCTCTCGTAAAAAAGAGGTTGGAATCATTCCTTCAACCAACATTGATCAGTCTTTTCTAGTTAATGGCAAAGCATCCAATGTAACAGTAAGGGATGAATTAACCCCATTATCCATGGAATTGCTACGGAAAATGCGTGAATACCAAGATCCACTCAAAATTATGTTTGTATGGCCAGGAAGAGGAGGTGGCATACTTGTAAAAAAAGAAGAAAATTCTAAACCAGATCTGATCAAAACTAGGGAGGATCTTAATATTTTGATTAACCGGTATTCTGTGTTAGCCAAGCAATCACCATCGCCGAAACGGAAAAGGAATGATTAGGATGAAGTTTGTAATATGAGGTTTTTGTGTTTAATAAATGTAAAAATGGATCAAACATTAAATTACTTTCATAATCACATTGATGATTTTAATACGTCCTGTGGAAGGGTGTGTCCGAAACAATTGCGAGTTTTACAGTGGAATGTTCGGGGTATCAATGATTTGCATAAATTTCATGACATGCTCATTTCAATTGATCGTTGGAGAAACTTGGATAAAAACCGGAAATACTGGGCTCTATAAGATAAAAGGATATAACAGTATATTTTCAAGTAGAGATAACTCATTTGGTGGCTTAGTAATGTAAGTGAGAGATACCATTGAATATAAAATCGTTAAAAATGTCTGTAGTGATGGCTTCCATCACATTAATGTCGAATTATTGTTGCCTGAAGGTGTCGTCAATGTTCATGGTGTATACCGGCCACCGTCATATGATTTCAACGTGTTTCATGATCGTTTGGAAAGTTGGCTTAATAAAAGTAGTACAAATCGCCCTTGTTTAATTGTCGGAGATATGAATGTACCTGTTAATCTGTTGAATAATAATGTTGTTTTGAAATATAAATACCTTTTACAGTCATATGGGTTTATGTGTTCTAATATATTTGTTACAAGACCGTCTAGCTCAAATATTCTAGACCATGTTATATGTAAAATGACCGATGCTCATCGTCTAAGTAATCACACTATCTTTAGCGATTTAAGTGATCATTGCATGATTTTATCTGAGTTCAAATTGCAGGTTGGCACCAATCGGGTAGAGTTATCAAAACAAATAATTAATCACGATAAATTACAAATAGAGTTCAAAAGATACATTGACGGCGTTGGACCTGTACATGATGTAAACACATGTTTTCAAAATATGTTATCAAACTACAACGTAATATTGAATGATTGCACCAAAACAGTTACAAAATATGTTAACGTTAAAGGTACAGAATGCCCGTGGATGAGCCTTGATTTGTGGACTTTAATTAAAATTAAAAACAATTATCTGAAAAAATCGCGTCGTGATCCTAACAACACTCGTTGTGCGGAACTATTAAAACATGTTTCGAAAAAACTGGATTTATCTAAGAAACAAGCAAAAAAAAACTTACTTTGAAAGGCTGTTGAACAATACGTCACACTCAAAATTATGGAAAAATATCAACACAATAATGGGCAAATTGCAGAACAATAAAAAACTGTCCTTGGTAATTAATGGCAATTGTATAACTGATAGTAAGTTAATCTGCGATGCAATTAACGAACACTTTTCGACAGTTGGTTCAAAATTAGCAAAAAACTTCACTCCGACGGGTTCAAACCCATTGCGACATATAGAACCAATTGCAAACCCAATTTTTCTACAACCCGCATCCGCAAATGAGGTTGTCCTGCTAATTAATGACTTAAAAACTAATAAAAGCCCTGGTCCTGATCATATCCCAGCAAAGATAATTAAAAATAATGTTGTATCGCTTTCCCGTATTTTGTCTGATTCATTCAATTTAATGATTCAAAGAGGTATCTACCCAGACTGTCTTAAAACTGCCAAAGTTATCCCAATATTGAAATCAGGTGATTCTACAAAACCCGATAAAAGTCGGAGACGAGCCAGCCAACGGCTGAAAGTCTCCTTAATAAAGATATAAAAAAAAAAAAAAAAAAACCCGATAATTATCGGCCTATATTGACCCTCTCAGTTTTCAATAAAATATTCGAAAAATTGTTGATTAATCGCATAGTTCGTTTCTTAGACAATCATAGAGCACTTTATGGTATGCAATATGGATTTCGCAACGGAAGCAGCACTACCGTCGCTATAACTGAACTTGTTGATCATATACTGGAGGAAACAGATTCGAAGAAATATGTAGGAGCTTTATTCTTAGAATTAAAAAAGGCGTTCGACACTCTAAATCACGACATTTTACTGCGTAAATTAGATTGTTATGGGATCAGAGGAGTCGCAAATGATATAGTTCGAAGCTACTTAAAAAGTAGAACTAAATTTGTTTCGTATGACGGAGAAATAAGCTCCCTGAGACAAATAAGTACAGGAGTTCCCCAAGGGAGCAATATTGGGCCCTTACTATTTCTCATTTACATTAACGACATTAGTAAAACTTGCCTTGCTGGTACTCCGAGGTTGTTTGCAGATGACACAGTCTTATTTTATCCGAATGTCGATCCAAAAGCGATAATTTCAAGCATGAATGGAGACTTACAAATTGTCCAGGAATATTTTTGCGATAATCTGCTCTCACTTAATTTACAAAAAACTAAATACATGATCTTCCGACCACCAAGAAAAATCCTTCCAATTGTTCCTAATTTAGTAATGGATGTTAACGTCATACAGAAAGTAGAGTCATTTAAATATCTAGGTATTCAGCTAGATTGTACATTGTCTTGGGATCTGCATATCAAGGAAGTAGCGAGAAAAGTTTCATCCATGTGTGGAGTTTTGAAAAGGGTTAGATGTTTCATTCCTCGAAAAGTTCTGCTTATGTTCTACTACACTCACATTCAGTCACAGCTGAACTATTTGATAATTGTATGGGGCAGAGCCTGTAAATCAAAGCTTAAAAGACTGCAAGTATTACAAAATCGATGTATTAAAATAATCTATAACCTACCTTTCCTGTTTCCATCTGTCCGGTTGTACACAGATTTTCCACATAAAGTATTGCCTATACAAGGCATGTGTGAAGAACAAACATTGCTCTTGATTCATAATATGCAACATAATCCAGCAAGTATCCACAATTTAACTCTAAATGTGACGCCACGATTACACAACACCAGGCAAATTAATCATCTCTCTCGATCTCGTGCGTATACAAACTTTGGTCAGAAACGGTTTACTTTTATAGGTTCAGACAAATTTAACAACCTACACAGAGATATTCAGATGCTAACAAATCGTTCATCATTTAAATCTAACATTAAAAGTTACTTACGATCGCAAATACCACAACTATTAATTTAAGCTTAGTTATATTTTCTTTCTTTTTATTATTATATTTTAACCGTCATCAAACATTTAAGTATTAATTATTTGTCCATCTTTCCTTAGTATGAATATAAATATTAATTTTGTAATGTTTTGAATACATGCGCTTCTTTAAAAGGATACTTTATCCACTAGAAGCGCATAAATTGTTTTGTTCGTAATAGTATCTCCTTTTTGTAGAATTGTAAATTAAAATATGCTCAGCCATGTTATAAGTAGTGTTTTGTATTTATGATGTTGCCTATAGCTGAGTTTTATGAGTGTGCACTACCAGGGGGCTCAAAATGGAGCTTTTTGGTGTGGGGGAGAGTGGAGGGTACTCAAAAAAAAAAGTAAGTCGTCTAAATAGTTTATTAAAAAAGTACAATTGATGCAAATGGTGGATATTTACAAAAAAAAATACCAGAAATTCCTTAAACTTGAATTTTTGAAACTGTATATGGGTCATACAGCTCAAGTGGGTACAGAATATGAAAAAAAAAATTGTGGTCGATGTCACCAATTTGAGCCAAACCTGGCCAAAACGCTTATTTTGGAATTCTGAACAAACACCTTTGTTATTTAGGTCTGAACTGCCTAGATCCCTCTCGTCTACAACCCTGGATTTTCGAGATTTTAAAAATTCAAACTTTTAGAAGAGATTACACCACAACCAAATAAGCTATTCGTGATCTTAGAACGTCAATTAGAAGGTTTTTAAATTAAATTTTTATTGGTGTTCCCACATTTTGTTTTTGTTATAGTTACTGCAGTAAACAGACTTATTACCGGCATGTATCCAAATTATCAAAAAATGGCCTATTTTCACCATGGGCGGGATTTTTTATTTCTTAATATTTCGGCTTCAAATTTTCACCACACTTTGAAAAACTCTTCTACTGGATGTGTTTCCAAGGGTAAATGATGTGGATAAATAGTTTCTGAAGTATACCCAGATGAGTGAGTGGTAGCTTTGAGCTTTTCTGGTGTAAAATCAATGCCATTTAATTTTTTTTTATTGAATTCCTTCACAACGATGGCACCAAAATATTTTCATGATATTTTTTACATGTTCTGGGCAGAATTCTCATAATATGAAATCACGACTCAATCTAAAAAAAAAACTGAAAATTACACGAGCTTGAATTGACGTATGATCTAATTTTCCTGTCATGTAATTCGATAAACAACTTAATTTTATGTGCACATAGACGCACTTATGACTGAATATCACATCAACTTCTGAAAAATATGTCATGCTTTTAAAATTAGGTGTCAAAAAACCTAAAATTACATGACCGAAACTGAAAAGTAAATTCGTGACAGATTTTTATGTCCGAATAGATGTAAAATTACATGATGCCTAACCTCAGTGACAACGCACCTGAAAGCAGTGAGTAAAGCTTCGATCGTCATCGGCAACGCACTCCGCAGTTTTATCGCGTTACGGTACGGTATTGAAAAAAATGAGTGTCCGGTGCAATATATGTGGTTTGGACTGCGCGCATTCCACATTTTATAAAACAACATATCCGGCTGCATAGGAATTCACAAGTCTTTAAGGGCGCGTTCGGATGTGAAGTGATATTTAAGTCATTTGTGGCATATCGACAGCACTTTAGGTAGCGCCATATTGAATGGCAAAGTGAAGTTTTATACGAATGTCCGATAATATCCTGTAGTGTCAAAACAAACGATTTTAAATCAATCACTAAGCATGCAATGCACCACATATCCACAGGAGAGCCTATTTTTTGCCCGTTGAATTGCCGGAGAACCAAACCATTTGCAACACAAAACAGCTTAAGAATCCACACTTAATTATGTCTAAAAGATGTAAAATTGCAGGATTTTGAAAAATTATCAAAATCAGTAAAAATGAGCACCAGTGACAGAAATTTACGTCACGAAATGTAAAAATATGTCTTCAGTTTGTGGTTCGAGTAAATTTAAGAAAAAAAGTAAATTTAGGTCGATTAAGCCGCTTCTTTTGAGTACATCTAAAAAGATTTAAATTTACATGAAATTTTTCAAGTGCGTAGCTCATTTATTTACTTCTGTCGATAGTGTAATTGTAGTCCTAAAAATGAAAAATACGTGTGAATCTTCCACAATTTCCAGGTATTCAAGTTGTCGCATGTCAGGCTATTATTAAGGGGGTAGTCCACTCTGGCGGCATGTAAAATAGGTTATTTTCACGATTTTTTTTTTAGGGTAAATAACGATCAATTCAAAAAAAGGAATGCATGGTTTTGTCAATTGAAATGTCCTCTTTAATTGAGATTTTTTTTTGGAGCGATTGGATGTCTCCTGTAGCCGCTGCACCAGGTTCCCCAGGAGACCTCCCGTCTGAGTCGTCGCGGGGCGGGACGTGTGGCGGTCACACCACTGGAGCTGGAACAACGAATTTTTTTGTGGTTATTGTCTGATAGATGACCCAGTCTTGTACGTAGCCGTTTTTGATTTGGTTGAAAAATAAAAATTTGGCGACGTTTTGAAAACAATACTACAAGGGACAGCCCTATGGGGTTGTACGCAATGGTGACGTAGGGCTACGTGATTTTATATAATAAATATTATTTGTTAACTGCAGCAGGAGCTTGTGATTTGTGTAGGAATAGGAATTTGAGCGGGGTTCTCTCTGTTTATACTCTTTAGTATGACGCGCTTGACATAGATGGCCAACAGCGACTCACGAAAAGCTACTGATTCCGATAAATAGCGGTGGGGCTTCTTCCTCCATCTATGGATGCTCAGGTGGGCTGCAGCTCGCTGCTTGCCGGCAGTCTTTCGTTGTGTACTGGAGAACAATGTTCAGCGACACGTGCCGAAAGCACTGCTGCTGCTGCAGCTGATGCCGACGACCGGGCACCACCACACATGGTGATTGGAACTGAATCCGTTGTGTACTGGAGAACACCACCACTCACCACACGGTGATTGAATAAACACCATGAGACCGGATGAAATTCAACTTTGAAATCTGTGTTAGGGAAATCGCTTTTCGCAGGTAATCGGTGATAATTTTAACTATCATAGGAATAGTTGCACATTTGTGCATTTTTTTAGTAACATTTTGAGAAATTTAAGCTTAACAGATGCGTAGAAATATTTCTGATCGATTGGTGATGAAACTTTTGAAATTGGTTCTGGGGCTGCTAAGTTATTAACGTTCAAAATATTTCATAATTTTGTTACATATTTCATTTTCGGTTTTCACAAAGTGTACCCCCATATAGAAATCACAGACGTAGTCCTACGTCAAAACAGTCCGTTTTTGTACCCTAAAATTGGAGATAAAAGCTTGCACCAAAAATCCATTTTTGATTCTTTTGAAAATCGGCTACGTAAAAAAAGGTACTTAACTCGAAAATTCAATCGCCGTTTAAATCGAATGAGCCGTTTCTTAAATACAGCGCCCGCCAATTTTCGTTTAGAGATAATCGCGGCAGCAGTTGGAACTACTAAGGCACGCCGTTTCACCGGTAACGGGCGGGTACTCCGAGCGCTCAGCTGAGCGCGCTTGGAGCGTCTGGAAACGAGTCCACTAATCAGCCTATAACTTTGGAACGATGTCACTTGCGGACTTGAGGTCAAGTCTATGTCAAAGTAGACATTCCAATGTATTTTTTAAGCAAAAAAAAAAGATTTTTTTTAAATTTCCAGGTGGACTACCCCCTTAAAGGGAAGAGCCTTTGTATTGCTTCGGTGTATATTCCTCCCCGAGTTTCAATTAATCAAAAACAACTTTCAGATATCTGTTCAGTTCTTCCGACTCCACGGGTTGATTATGGGAGATTTTAATTCTCACGGTACAGGCTGGGGGGAACTGTATGATGATAACCGTTCTACTATGATATATGACCTCTGTGACTTCAATATGACAATTCTTAACAATGTAGAAGTAACACGTTTGGCTGGTCCATCCTCGAATGGAAGTAAATTAGACTTCACACTTTGCTCTAACTCATTATCGTTGGATTGCACGTGGAATGTGATCCACCATCCCCACGGTAGTGATCACCAGCCAGTGGGTTCAATCCGTCGGAATCCGTAATATCGATTGGACAACGTTCAAAGCGGCAGTAGATGAAGCCGTATCGTCGGTAGAAGGCCTTCCACCGTTGGAGGAATATAACTTCCTCTCCAATCTGATCTTGGACAGGGCGCTTCTAATCTAATCTAATCTAATCTAACATCAACACAGCCAGTTCTTGAAAGTTTCCTGGAAAGTGATCTATATACCTACATCATTCTTCTTGTCTATTTGATATATGTTTCTCATCGAAGATGCGTCACACATATCAAAACGGCCAGGCCAACTGTGCAGCATTTAAGGGGCAAGATGATTCAGAAAACACTATGCTTCAGAATCCAATAAATTGATGAAAATGGACATCTCGTACCGTACGTTCCGATTTTGGTGATTATATGATTGGTTGGTCGTTGGAAGCATCAAAGCTAGAAAGGTTAAGTGATGCTCCATTTTCTTCTGACGGTTGGGGCATGAGCACTAACTCTTTTCCTAGCCTTGCATGACTTATGACTATAGCGCCATTACTCGCTTTCTGAAAAGAGAAGAAGAAAAGGAAAAGGAGAAGGACAAAGGGAAAAGGATTATGTGAAATATATGAACATAAACATTTTTTTTATTTGAAATATACAATATAGAAATGCATAACGGCGCGGTGGTCACTACCCGCGTCTTGTCACTTTTATCAAGTCATAAAAAGTAACAAGGACTAAAATGTGATTCTTTGATTACTGGAAAATCCTGATTCCTAGTTGTCACGACTAGGGTTCGGTGGTAGATCTTATACCAGTAACGCACCACAAAAAGGTGATCTCCCAACGTTACTGGTTTGAGTAGATAAAAATTTACAAAATGGAACGAACTCACCAAGTTTAGCCAATTGAACCTGAAGGCTGCCTGACATATGTTAATGTAGAAGTCCAAATTGTAAACGAAGCTTGACAAAGATCAACATGAACTAGTCCGGTTTATGGTAGCTGCGCGGAATGTCTTCCGCCGATTTGAGTTAAACAAATTTTCGGATGTATGTAGTCGATTTTTGATGTGCATTGTTCATGTCAGGTTCAACGCTGCGACTCAGCGAATGATGGAACTAATGATAGGACGATTGATGGGACGCCTCGTGGAGGTTCTACTTGGCTTCGGAACAGCTTTTCAGCGGCAAATAATAGGGTCCTAGAATGAGGTACTAGAAATTGTCTCCTGGGCCTGGTTAGCAACCGATTATAGATATAAAAAAAAACTCAACGGAAAAAAACCAACGTCAGATTCGAACGATTTTGGACAGCGCGCTTCGAGCTCAAACTCGGCCGATTCCCGGAACGTCTTTCCGTAGGAAACCTCCTTTCCCACCGCACTGAGGTTTATCGTAAACAGTTCAACGCGTTTAAGCTTTTCCGGAAACGTGGAACACCCGTACATTTCGAAGCGTACTCTTCTCTTGAACGCGAGCTCAAGAGCCTCATCAAAGCCAAGAAACGCGGATACTGGCGGCAATTCTTGGACGGAATATCGCGCGAAACGTCGATGAATACGCTTTGGAACACGGCGCGAAGGATACGTAACCGGTCTTCGAACAACGAGAGCGAAGAGTACTCAGATCGTTGGATTCTCAAGCTCGCGCGAAAAGTATGTCCTGATTCCGTGCCGGCACAGCCGATTCCTCGCGAAACGACGAATTCGGTAGACGAGATCAGCCAGCCTTTTTCAATACTGGAGCTCTCACTCGTGCTCCTTTCGTGTGGCAATTCGGCTCCGGGGGCTGATAGAATCAAGTTCAACTTGTTGAAGAACCTCCCAGACGTCGCTAAGAGGCGCATGTTGAACTTATTTTGTCAGTTCCTTGAGCTCAATATTGTTTCGCATGATTGGAGGCAAGTGAGAGTTATAGCCATTAAAAAACCTAGAAAACCCGCGTCAGATCATAACTCGTATCGTCCCAACGCGATGTTATCGTTCATTCGAAAATTGTTGAAGAAAATGATCCTTTTTCGTAGGGGCAAGGGAACTAACGACTGTCTAGCGTTGCTTACCACAGAGTTTCAGTTGGTTTTGGAAATGTAAGACTCGCAAAGCGATCCTACAATCTCGTTCTAAGCGACAGGTAGGAAACGCTTCCCGTTCCCGACCTTGTACTCATTCCTCTGCTGCTAACATCGATCAGCGAGGAACAAATCCTTTGTTAAACGTCGGTCTCTGTTCCGCAATCTAGTGCCAATCACCGACGGACATCGATTGCCATCCATTGACGGCAATCGAATGTGCAGGAAGGCAGCTTCCACACCTGCGTAGGCCAGAGATTTTTATGCCTCAGAAAAATCCCACCGACCTCGGCTGGGGATTGAACCCAGACCCATTGGGTTGATATAAATATAATGTCAAAGTATATGATATGTGACGCTCCATTTATGTGGATCATATTGAACAGAAATTTACACTACTTTTTCGAACTGTGCATAACTAAAAATTTTCATAATATGAAAGCTCCAGGTGATGATGGAATTTTGTATATCCGCATCAAAAAACTCCCAGAGAGTACCTTGTCTTCCTTGATAAAATTATTTAACAGATGTTTTCATTTGGCATACCTTCCTAATAAATGGGAAAGTGCAAAATTTGTTCCAATTTTGAAGTCGGATAAAGTTTGCTTTGTTCAATAAGTAAACTTTTTTGAAAAAAATAATTTTGAATAGAATGATGCATCACATCAATATGAACTCAATTTTTGCAGATGAGCAGTTTGGATTTCGCCAGGGGCATTCAACTACTCATCAACTCTTAAGAGTTACCAATTTAATTCGTTCAAACAAATCTGAAGGCTGCTCAACTGGTGTTGCTCTTCTAGACATAGAAAAAGCATACGACAGTGTTTGGCATTGCTTAATTGAAAAAAAAAATTAATTTTTCACTCTAAATTATGAAATTAGTTCAAAATTATTTAATTGACAGAACTCTGCAGGTAAATTATAAAAATTCCAACTCTGATCGACTACATGTAAGAACAGGAGTTCCTCAGGGTAGCATTCTTGGGCCTATATTGTATAGCATTTTCACTTCGAACCTCCCTGAGTTGCCTCAGGGTTGCCACAAATCTTTATTCGCTGATGATGAAGTAGCCATTTCCGCTAAAGGAAGAAGTCGTCGTATTATTGGAGCAGAATTGCAAAAAAGTTTAGAGATTTTCTCTTTATATTTACAAAAATGGAAGATTTCTCCCAACGTTTCCAAAACTCAACACAACAGCAGCAACAACAGCAAAGAGTAATGGAAAATTTTGAAATCTTTGATGAAGCCTAGTAATTGTAAATCGCGGACCATAACTTTTGATGGCATATTAGAACAGTCAGAACCAGTAATTGCTTCTAAGTTTAATGACTATTTCGTCGAGAGCGTTTCACTGATCAATCAATCTATTGAACTGATCAATAAACCGGTCGAAATAAAACAGCCGATTAATAGTAATTGTAGATTTAATGGTTTTCACCCAATTACATTAGATGAACTTAAAAATATTTGCTTTTCATTAGGAAAAACGTCTGGAGTAGATAATGTTAATGCTAGAGTTATTAAAGATTGCTTTCATGTCATTCGACACACTCTGCGGGACCTTATAAATCAATCATTGCAATCTGGGCACGTGCCGCATATTTGGAAAGAATCTTTAGTTGTTCCTATACAAAAAGTTGCTGGGACGATTAAAGTCGAAGAGTTTCATCCCATCAACATGTTGCACACATTAGAGAAAATTTTAGAACTTGTTGTAAAAGGCCAGCTGTTAGAATATTTAAATAGTAACTGTTTGTTGATACTCGAACAATCGGGATACCGGGAAGGCCATTCTTGTGAAACCACGTTAAACTTAGTGTTAGCTAAATGGAAAGAAAAATTGGAGCATAAAGATACGATTGTTGCTGTGTTTTTGGATCTAAAACGCGCTTTTGAGACAATTTCTAGTCCCTTATTGTTGAGAACAATCAAGCGCTTTGGAATTTCGGGTTCTGCATACAAATGGTTTGAAAGCTATTTATCTGACAGAACACAAAGGACTGTTTTTAATGATTTTGTATCTTGTCCCGTTGACAATGACCTTGGAGTGCCTCAGGGAAGTGTATTAGGGCCCCTTTTATTTATTATGTATATTAATGGCATGCGACGAGTTTTACGGTTTTGTGATATTAATCTTTTTGCTGACGATACTGTGTTATTCATTGCAGCTAAAGATTTAGAAGAAGCTGTTTCACGCTTGAATGAAGATTTGCGTTCTCTAAGTAGAGGGTTGAAGTATAAACAATTGAAATTGAATATAAGTAAAACTAAATTCATGGTAATTTCGCGGAATCGCGTTCAGGAAACTAAATATCTTGGCGTGATTATTGATGACAAACTCAAGTTCAATTCTCATATTGACAATGTAATCAAGAAAATTGCCAAGAAGTATGGAATTCTATGTCGCTTGAGAAACGATTTAACTATTGGTAGTAAAATACAGTTATACAAATCAATCATCTCCCCTCATCTAGACTTTTGCCCTTCCATTTTATTTTTGGCCAATGAAACACAAATATCGAGATTACAGCGTTTGCAGAATAAAGTAATGCGTTTGATTTTAATATGTAATAGATTCACTTCCTCAACTTTTATGCTGGACGCTTTGCAATGGCTGTCAGTGAAGCAAATAATTGTGTTTTTAACTAGGGTGTTCATTTTTAAAGTAGTTAACGGTTTGCTGCCTCGATATTTGTGGGATCGGATTGAAAGAGGAAGTGATTTTCATAGATATAACACTAGAAACGCGGATGAAGTAAGAACACCACATATTTTGAATAATGCTTCACAAAATTCATTATTTTTCAAAGGTATAAATGTTTTCAATTCGATGCCTAGACACATCAAGCGTGCAACTACACTTACAGAATTCAAGAGACGCTGCATTTCACATGTAAAAGCTGTTTATTGAGCAGTTAAATTTTTATGAATGGATGAATCATGCATCTTGACAAAGTTATCACTAACGGATTATTTTGTATGGAGACTGTCATAAAGACATTTTAGTAATTTGTGTAGCATATACAAAAAACTACATTGTTTGCCTCGATGGTGATGATGGATTTTTAGTTTATTGATTTTGTAGTAGTAATAGTAAAAATATCTTTGAGTAGTCTACAATGGTTTGAGCCTCGTGCGCGGAATACAGGTATAAATGACTAATACGTGGAAATTATGGCAAAAGCCTTGAATTGGTAAAGGGTTGGCTGGAAGTCGTTTCCTTGGATATAATCCTGGCACTGCGGAAGCTTAAACGTGTAAATCCCAGGTCACGTGTAAATGGAAGTATTGTCGAGGGCTATACTTGGACTAGTTACACCTTTGAATGTTTTTGGTTGATGCCTATAGCATATTTAACAGGACATTTATATCTGTAATTGTAACTAGCTCGATTTTGTTTGCAAACCTGTTTAAAATGTTTATATTTAATTATCTTAGAGATAACTCGTCCAGCGCAAACCTTTGTAGGGGTAAGAGGTGGGACCATCATCATCTTTTTCTCTTTTCTCAACTTATAATATTCCCACATAAGCCTAGAGCTTCCATTTTGAAACCTAGTAGTAGTCACATAGTCACTACCCAAATAACATTTTTAGTTTTATTGCATTCTATTAGTGGTTTTTAAGACCAATTTAATAAAACTGTTAATAAAACTAAGAACTCCACTACAAATTCCTGATAGCCGCTATTAGATTGTCTTCCAGCTAAGTGGAACACTCTTGATATGCTTTTAAAAGTATTCTTGAGAATAGCAATAAAGCTGTTTAAAACAATGCAGAAACAATTTCCATAACCTCGTTAAGAGTAAGATTAAATTCATGCAGTTTTATAACGCTCTGCTGAAAATCAGCTATTAGTCCAATTATATTTTTTTTTTGCTTGATAGCAACTGCAAAAAATTATCTTGTTGATGTTCTGTTCTACAAAAAATATAATTGCAGTGGGTCAGACTGTATTTCTTATTTAGCAATCTATTGTCGTGACAAAAATTTTTAGTGTTAGTGTCAAGATCGTTGTGGATTTAATGTGTTTGGATGTGGCTAGACTGATGCAAAATTTGAAATTTTCACTCCATAGTGTTCAAACGGCTTCAAATCAGGTCCTGCTTTGCCTCCCAAAATTTAAACTCATTTGGTAAGAAACTGACTTGGCACAAATCATTCGAAGTTTATATGGAAATTACTATGGGAACCCAAACTTTTTGTTCATTGTCTTCTACCCATTTTCCAAATTGCTTTTTCGAAAAGTTCTATAACTTTTCTTACGGGAATTTTTTCTAAGCTACAACTTTGCCCGATAACGTTTTTCAGCCATATGTCAAATTAAAAAGTTATTAATTGTTTAAGAGATTGATAATCTTATGGCATAATCAAGCAGCTGTTCTGTTAGCAACACTGTATTCTGCAGTGTGACATAGTAGCCATGATATGTGTGCTCTATTCTTCTCACCAGAAATACCAATGTTGCCTGCTGAACAGTTGAATGAGCATAATCATAAAACATCAGTAACTTGAATCATTAATAACTTTTGTTTCGTGCATTTGATTGAAAAGTGGTTTTCAACAAAGTTGTAGCTAAAAAAATTGCTACAAGCACTGCTATCATTTTTTCATTTTTGAAAGCACAGTGATGTGGTGAATTGTTAGATAGATACAAACAAAAACATAAGTTTTCCCATAGTAATTCCCATATAAACTTGAAATGGTTTGTGCCAAGTCAGATTCTTATTAAAGTAGTTCAAATTTTTGGAGGCTAAGAAGGACCCAATTTGGAATCGTTTGAGCACTGTGGAGCGAAAATTTCAAATTTTGCATCAGTCTAATGGTTGCATAAATTAAAGATCTTGTGTGCAATATGGAAGCTTTTTTGTTCTAATGCATATGTACCTTAAATTGTATAGTGTTTATTGAGATGATAGGAGCCTTACATTAATTCGCCACCAAAATAATGCAGATTCTCATAATAAAGTGAATTGAAACAAAACTTAATTCGATTAGTTTACCTTAATTTCCTTGAGAGTCGATCTTACCACATTCAATAATATGTAAGTAGACCGAAATTAATTTCAGACCTTCAATTTATCTATAATTTTACCGAAAATCCTTGGACTTTTTTTTATGGGTAAAAATTTCCATAACCCAATATGAACATTGAGTTGTTGGCAGTAATTACGCAAAGCAATGATGTTTTCGACAATAGTTCTATTTCTTCTTCATCATGCCAGCATTGCATCTAGTCTCGAACAACATTACCGTTTCAGATCAACTAAAAATCTTCCAATAATGTTCTTGAGTGTGCACTCGGCTGTCGACAGAAGCAGACCACTCTCGATGTGTGTCACGCGATCGTCAGTTTACTATGCAGCAACCATTGTGTGGTTCTCCTCATGCTTGGCATAGACAGTTTTGCTCACAAACTGCTCATTTGCTAATAACTTTGCACAGAGTTGACGAAACATAGTTCTGTTTGAAGCAGTCGATAAAATAGAGTTTAAACTTTTTTATAAATATTTAAAAAAGGAGATTTTAATTCTAGTAATAGACTGTATTTGATTTTACGTTGCAAGAATGAAGTGAAAAATGCTCACGGCACATCTCGGACTTTAAGTGTAAAAATTCATCCGTGTTGATTCAAATGATAAGATTTAGCTACTCTTTGCATGTCTACAGTAAACTATGATCCTAATCTATCAATTACCTTAAAGAAAACTAAATTTCAACAACTGAGTTAAAAGTTCTTAACAAATTAGCAGTTGGTGTGTACAACTGTGCATGCCAAGCATGGTCCTCCTCATTGTTCTTCATCAGCAGTTCTTTCATTCGATGCGTCGTCGACTTTGGAAAGCAAACCGTTTCGTGATGAACGTGTGAGTGCTGACCACGTTTTGCGTCCATTGCTGCAATGGATGCGCTCTGACACCCGTTGGCAAATCTGCCATACAATTAAACCACTGGAAGCGGCTCCCGTTCTGATGGAGAAGGCTTATTGGATAGCGGAAGATAAAATGTTTATTGTGTTGTACCTTTTGGCTATAGTTTTAAGATGCAATGTATAGTGAACAAGAATCCTCGGCTCTGTAAAGTTCATTCGGTTAAGCCTTTTCAAATAAATTAATAAACAAACAATAATGTTCTCAAAGTCAGACAGACTAGCGACATCCGATAGCTCGTTCAATGCTAATTCGAACAGGTATGGTTAGAGGCGCAGTTTCGGAAGTTTTTGCTCTTCGTCATTATCAGGGCAGCATTGCGACGGCAGCTCCGACATCCAAAGAAAACACATAAGAACTTGTTCTTGTTGTTGATGATGCTTCCAACTGAAGCACTTTCATTTACAAAAGTGGGTTCATGATTACAATTTTGTTAAAATTCATGTGTATATTTCAGTTTAAAGTACAGAAACCTTGATTAACGGCGCCGGTGGTGTAGTGGTAAGCGTGATTGCCTCTCACCCCAGCAGGCCTGGGTTCAATCCCAGTCGGCGCCGCCGGGATGTTCTGAGGCATAACATCTCTGATCACGCCTTCCTTCGGATGGGAAGTAAAGCCGTTGGTCCCCGGTTCATGAGTTGATGGGTCGATAGGTAGGGTCCAGGTGTGGGAGCTGCCTTCCTGGCACGTCGGTAGCATTGGTGCTCAGCACGGAAAACAAGATCGACGGAAAAAACAAACCAAAGGAAAATAAAAAACCTTGATTCTTTTTCATAAATCCATGGTGGAAAAAGTTTTTAGTGGCGCCGGTTGTTTTCAATTTTGACAAGTTGGAATTTTTAAACAGATGCCTCATAGCCAACTAGTTTTATTGCGGCTGTTTATAAACCAACATTGGGATTCCCAAGTAACATTGCAAGTTTTATGGAGGTTTTAAAGCATGCTATAAGTCTAAATCATGATCTATAGAACCCTTATATAACCGAAATTGTTACTTGGGTTGGTAGTTAGGTTAAATGGGAGCAATTCAAATTGGCTCATCAGATACTATAAAGCAACCATAAAACCATTCATAAATCTTATTAGCATTAGCATCAGTTGGTTCCATAATATGATTTATTAGGGTTTTGTAGAAAGTTTATAGCATTTTATATTACTTACCCTTTTTGACAATGTATATGACCATCATAAACTATTGGAAATTGCTGTTGCTACAATAAAACCTTTATGAAATTCAAATAAAACCAAGCAGCTCTAGATTTGTTACTTGGGTATGAACGAAGTTCCAGTTTCTTGGTCAAGTCAAGTGAAATATATTGTATTAGTACTTAATCAAAAATTAACTTTTTAAGAGCACGCTTAGGACATTCAAGCCAAATGTAACAAATATATAAAATGTTTGCATTCTATTATAAACAGGAAATCCAAACTAAGCTGAAGAATAAGCTTCTAATATTTAATCAAGTTTTTAGACGGCCATGCTTTACGCTGTGCCAATATGGCCTCGTTATTGCACTACCAGGAAAAAAGCACTTCAAAGAATTCAGACCAAAGTTCTGAAGATGATTTAGAAGTTGCCTCCTTGGTACAGTACTACCAACAATCAATTCGAAATTAACGATTTTAAATTGGTCCCAAGCAAATCGATTAACGTACCCCATTCTAGTATCAATACCAGTACTACACTATGTTTGTTTTGATGTGGATTTGTGGATTTTCCTATGTTTCGAGGGGTGCATCGATTAGCTTGGGACCGAAGAGAGTACCAGAGCTGAACCAAAAAGTTGAGCTCGTTTCTTCGGGACCTTCTGGTATAAGAGTTACCTCTATGGTACTATCGAAGTGCAAGCAAATCAAGCTGAGCATTGCATTAGGTCCTAAGTAACATTGACCGATCCTCTTCGTCAACTTTCTCTTTTGTTAATAACTTGATCACAGAACCGTTTCTTGATGTGTTTGTCGTATTAAATAGATGCTAGATAAAAGCTTCTTTTATCGATCTATGTGTTGAAAATACCTGGGTATTTCTTAACATGGCAGTGGGGATGCAAAGAGAAAGTCGACGAAGAGAATCTGTCAATGTTACTTAGGACCTAATGCAATGTTCAGCTTGAAATTTCCAATAAAATAATTAAAAATTGCCGACAAAAATCGTTGCAGTCCTCCATTGCAACGAATAATCCCCTTTTCCCCGTCGTGGGTATGACCTTGTAACTGTTTTTCTCCTCACAGCATCCAACATATCAACGGCAAGCAGTCTACTGAAAGGGAGTCGGTCTATCTCGCTTCAAGACATAAACAACTCTCAGTGTCTAAGTTGTTCGTGCAACAACTCAAAGTAAATCAAATTACAAAACTCAATTTACGTTCGAGAAACTTTAAGGATTCTCTTTAAATGGTTTCCAAACAGTCACGTCTCTCGTCAAGCTCCAAATTTCATCGAGAAAACGTCAATCTACATAAAGAAACATCGCACCCACGCATCTCTCGGTAACTCAACCCAACCGATCTGACTGGCTGGTGACGTACCGACACACTCCTCATATTTGCCACTCGAAGGAGCAAGGGTTCTCGCTTGGTCTAGTCAGTTGAAACACCAGAACATGCTGAACGGGGTGAGTTCGATTCCCGCTCCGATCCAGGATCATGATTCAACTGTTGATGTGCCCAAAGAACAATAAGTTGAGGGCGGACGCAAAGTTCCAGTTGGGACGTGCTGTGTACGCTTCCACCCACGCATGCACAGAATACAAACTCATAAATACATACCACCGGTTCGATACGTGTTTGTTTAGAGTGGTTTCCGTCGTATGCCAGCAAGCAGATTGGAAAATAATCTTTTATTTATTTTTAATTTTAAACCCAGTCTAAATTAAATACTCCCCGTCCATGCGCACACTTCTGCCTGGTGGGGTTCTTTGCCTTCAGAGTTCGGGATGCTGGTTGTGATATTTCTTCATTCGTGCCCCGCAGGACATGCATGGCTACCTACGGCTCGGCAGGACGACAGGTGACCGTTTCAGGAATGCATTAAATATTTGCCCCGAACGCCACACGGGACGTGTTGAGTTTGCAGGGATCAGTGAATATTTTATTCAAATCGCTGGAACTAGAATAGATATTGGATGAGGACTTCGATTTATATGTAGGATTTGTACGGTTGACCAGTGGCCATTTTAATGAAATGCATGCGTTAAAAATAGCTAAATGGACATGATTTGAAGAGGTGCACATACTTAGGGCAAAGTCTCCTACCGAACCCCTAAGAGGTTAAGTTTTGCATATATTTTTTGAAACCCCTGCATTCAAGTCACGTACCAGAAAGAAAAGTTAGAAAAAGTTTTCATTTTTGCAAACTCCATCCAAATGCTCCTACCACTCCTCTTCCATCCCCTGCCATTTAATCCCGTACAAACCGTGCATTCATATCGGTCACTCTCTTTTCTCGGCAGGACGGCCACAGCCCGACGTGCTTTGGTTTATCAACGATAATCTGGTAGATAATCAGATCGAGCAAAACACCGGCAACGTCATCGAGAACCGGCTTCTGTGGCAGTCTGTGCAACGTCATCATCTGCACTCGGTGTTCACCTGCAAGGCCACCAACACGAAACTGGTGCCCCCTCTGTACAGCAAGATCGAGCTAGATATGTACCGTAAGTATATCCCCAGCAGCTGCAACGCTATCTTTAATCGCCTTTTGGAGTGCTGGTCCATTTTTTTTTGTTCGGAACATCTCTCAACAGATTAACGAAGGTTGTAGTCGGTGCTGACAGAATTGATTGGATTTTAAAGAGCATGTGTGTGGGAGAAAAATGCTGTTCTGTGAAATAACGTTCAAATGATACTGCGAAGCGAAATATCATTGTAAGCTCGCTGATGATGTTCAAGAGATGCGAGTTGCATTTGTCGGCTAGAGTTAATGAGAAACAATATCTGATGTGGATTTAAATTAGCAATTCTGCCTCCGAAAATTTCATCACTGACTACATCTAGTGCTTCTCCGCTTCATCTTCCTCGCACCATTCAAACAATTCCTGGTCAAGTCATGCCAGCCAGCGCACTAATGCTCCTCTATGCACTAATCCTCCTTCAGAATGCTGCTCGGGAGCCACATCTGCTGTCTGTGATCTATTCGGCTCGCTTTTTTGCTACTGTTATCTGATAAAAAAAAAGAGGTATGTGGTTTCCAGGTCAAAGCAGAAGACTCCACCACTGCAGCCGGGAATGGACTTTCGCTTGTTTGAATTTCTCTTTCATCAAACGTCCGAAAAGGCGGAAGAGTTTTTCATCATCCGTTCACGGTAAAACCAACATCGACCGGACCGGCCCTGGTGTGTCTGTTTCGGAGAGTTTCAAAGTGCGGAAAAACGCTCCCAACGTCGGCTTTGTTTGGCCATTGGAAGCCTCCTGTTTTGTTTTACTTCTCCTTCTTCTTCTGCTTCTGCTTCAGAGGTCAGGTCCGACGTGCAAAGCGAAAGACCAACTTTAGGTCTAACCTCGATTCGTGGGGTCTGGAGGGAATTTTTTTCAATTGGGCAAACGAACAACATCAGGTTTATATGTCTGTGTGCCTGTGTGTGTGCGTGTATTTGAAAGGAAACTTTTAGGAATGGTTGGTTTGCTTTTCACTGCTCGTTTTTCTAATTGCACAAAATGAACTTCAACATTAATTTTGAGGTTAGGTCACGTTGATTGAGTATAAAGAGGTACATCCACAAACCACAATGACACTAAAAACGTTGCTTGGACATCTCAACCGTCGTACACGCATTTAACGATCAATTTAAATGTGATTAGATTCGCTAATTCCCCACCACATCGCTGGCATCGGATCACTTTGGCGTTTCTATACATTCAATCGATCTAGTATGCAACATTGTTACGAGAATAGCTCTTGAGATGTCATTAGTGAATTCCATGATGATATTTTTTAGGAAAATCATCAGGCCTGGGTTAAATCCCAGTCGGCGCCACCGGGATGTTTTGAGGCATAACATCTCTGATCACGCCTTCCTTCGGAAGGGAAGTAAAGCCGTTGGTCCCCGGTTCATGAGTTGATGGGTCGATAGGTAGGGTCAAGGTGTGGGAGCTGCCTCCTTGGCGTCGCTAGCATTGGTGCTTAGCAAGGAAAACAAGATCAAATTTCCAATATACTGCTGAAATCCGTTTGACAACCCACAATGAGCACGTTGCGCAAAATTGGCATTTTATTCGATTTGGCTTAACCATAACCATAACCATTTTACTATGTGAAAAAAATAATCATCCAAGGTAGTATTAAGTACTCAGGACCAGGTTGTCCAAATCTGGACAAGTTTTGGGTACCATGAGGGAAGTGGTCAGATTCTTCCGAGCATCTTCATGCCACACATACAGTGATGGAAAAAATCAAGAAAATCCAAAATCAGGAACGGTCGAAAATCACTGCTGATCTTGAGATCAGCAAAATCACACAGCATAAAATCAAGGCTGATTTTAACCTTAGCTGATTTTGTGGTAACAAAAACCAAACGGAAAAGAAAAAGATTGGTATTACAGTTAAAATAAAAATCCGACATCCACCACCATTTTGGAATTCAAGATGGCGGACCAAAATCCAATATGGCGGCCCCGGACAGGGCATATTCATCTAAACCCAAGCAATATGGGTATCTACGGAATGGGCTCGCTTAGTGGAAGTGAAAAATTGACATCTGCCGCCATTTGGAAATTCAAGATGGTGAACCAAAATCCAATATGGCAGCCCCCGGACAAGGAGTATGCATCTTCACCAATAATATAGGGATTCTGCAGAATGGGCTCGCTAAGTGGAAGTGAACAATTGACATCCGCCGCCATTTTGGAATCCAATATGGCGGCCCCCGGACAGGGAATATTCATCTAGAGCCATATAATATGTGTATCTACGGAATGGGCTTGATGAGAGGAAGTGGAAAATCGACATCCGTCGCCATTTTTGAATCCAGGATGTCAGACCAAAATCCAATATGGTAGCCCCCGGACTGGTAATATGCATTTAAACCCATGCAATATGGGTATCTACGGAATGGGCTCGAGATATCCATATTGCATGGGTTTAGATGCATATTCCTTGTCCGAGGGCCACCATATTGAATTTTGGTCCACCATCTTGGATTCCAAAATGGTTGCGGATGTCAATTTTCCACTTCCCCTCATCGAGCCCGTTCCGTAGATACTCATATTGCATGTGTTTAGATGAATATTCCCTGTTCAGGGGCCGCCATATTGGTTTTGTTCTGCCATGTTGGATTCCAAAATGATGGCGCATGTAAATTTTTCACTTCTACTCATCGAGCACATTCCGTAGATACCCATATTGCATGGGTTTAGATGCATATTGCCTGTCCAGGGGCCGCCATATTGGATTTTGGTCCGCCATGTTGCATTCCAAAATGGCGGTGGATGTCATTTTTATACTTTCACGCATCGAGCCCATTCCGTAGATACCCATATTGCATGGGTTTAGATGCATATTCCCTGTCCGGGAGCCACCATATTGGATTTTGTACTGCCATCTTGCATTTCAAAATGGCGGCGGATGTTAATTTTCCACTTTCCTTCATAGAGCCCATTCCATAGATACCCATATTACATGGGTTTAGATGCATTTTCCTTGTCCAGGGCCGCCATATTGGATTTTGGTTCGCCATCTTGAATTCCGAAATGGCAGAAGATGTCAATTTTCCACTTCTGCTTAGCGAGCCCATAACGCAGGAACCCATATTGCATAGGTTTAGCTGCATATTCCCTGTCCGGAGGCTGCCATATTGGATTTTGGTCCGCCATCTTGAATTCCAAAATGGCGGCGGATGTGAATTTTCCACTTCCCCTCATCGAGCCCATTCCGTAGATACCCATATTGCATGGGTTTAGATGCATATTCCCTGTCCTGGGGCCACCATATTGGATTTTGGTCCGCCATGTTGCATTCCAAAATGGCGGTGGATGTCATTTAATATACTTTCACGCATCGAGCCCATTCCGCAGATACCCATATTGCATGGTTTTAGATGAATATTCCCTTTCCGGGGGCCGCAATATTAGATTTTGTACTGCCATCTTGCATTTCAAAATGGCAGCGGATGTCAATTTTCCACTTCCCTTCATCGAGCCCATTTCATAAATACCCATATTGCATGGGTTTAGATGCATATTTCCTGTCCAGGGGCCGCCATATTGGATTTTGGTCCGCCATCTTAGATTTGTGGGAGCCATCTTGGTTTGAAATCCACCATTTTAATTTCATCCGGAATGTTGACTTGAATTTCGGAATTGCCCAAACGCTAGAATTTCACATTATCTTATAATTCTACGATCTTCGATGATTTTGATCTTGGTTGATATTGATGCTGGTCGATTTTGAGAGTCGAAAATCACGGCTGATATTGGTCGAAAATCACGTGTGATTTTCGTAGTGATGATGGCTTGTGATATTGGTGCCTGTGATTTTAGGTGATCTTGATCTTGAAAGATTGCTGATTTTGATTTTCTGAACTTGATTTTAGCCAGCACTGCACACATATAGAATTATAAAATAAGGTCATTGGTGGAACCTTCTCTTAAGTTCTCCTCTGATCTCATCTGAAAATCTCCTTCGAACTTCTCTGAAGTTCTCCTCTCAGCTACTCTGTAGTTCTCCTTCAAAATTCTCTGTAGTTCTCCTGCGAACTTCTCTGAAATTCTCCTCCGAGTTTTTCTGGAGTTCTTCTCTGAGTTTCTTTGAAGATTTCTTCCAACTTTATCCGAAGCACTCCCTCGAACTTCTCTGAAGTTCTTCTTTTAACTTAACTCTGAACTAAGCTCCGAGCTTCTCTGAAGTTCTCCTCCGAGCTTCTCTGAAGTTCTCCTCCGAGCTTCTCTGAAGTTCTCCTCCGAGCTTTTCTGAAGTTCTCGTCCAAACTTCGCTGAAGTTCATCTCCAAGCTTTCTGAACTTCTCGTCCCAGCTTCTTTGAAGTTCTCGTGCAAACTTCTCTGAAGTTCTCTTCTCTAAAGTTTTTCCTTCAAACTTCTTTGAAATTCTCCTTCAAACTTCTCTGAAATTCTCCTCATAACTTCTCTGAAGTTCTCTTCTTAACTTCTCTGAAGTTCTCCTCCTACTTCTTTGAAGTTCTCCTCCAAACTCCTCTGTAGTTCCCTTCCAAACTCCTCTGAAGTTCTCGTCCCAGCTCCTCTGAAGTTCATCTTTGAGCTTCTCTGAAGTTCTCGTCTAAACTTCTCTGAAATTCACGTCCCAGCTTCACTGAAATTCTCCTCCCAGCTTTTCTAAAGTGCTCTTTCAAAATTCTCTGAAGATCTCCTTCAAACTTTTCTGAAATTCTCCTCCAAAATTACCTGAAGTTCTCCTCCAAACTTCTCTACAGTTCTCCTCCGAACTTCTCTGAAGCTCTTCTCTGAGCTTCTTTGAAGATTTCTTCCAACTTTATCTGAAGCTCTCCTCCAATCTTCTCTGCAGTTCTCTTCCAAACTCCTCTAAAGTTTTTGTCCCAGCTTCTCTGAAGTTCTCGTCCCAGTTTCTCCGAAGTTCTCCATCGAGCTTTTCTAAAGTTCTCCTCCCAGCTTATCTGAAGTTCTTCTCCGAGCTTCTCTGAAGTTCTCGTTCAAGCTTCTCAGCTGTTCTCTTTCTTCTCTGAACTTCTTTGAATATTTCTTCCAATTTTATCTGAAGTTCTCCTCCAAACTTCTCTTAAGTTCTCTTCCGAACTCCTCTGAAGTTCTCGTCCCAGCTTCTCTGAAGTTCATCTCCGAGCTTCTCTGAAGTTCTCGTCCATACTTCTCTGAACTTCATCTCCAAGCTTATCATAAGTTCATCTCCAAACTTCTCTGAAGTTAATCTCCGAGCTTCTCTGAAGTTCTCTTCCGAACTCCTCTGAAATTCTCTTCTGAACTCCTCTGAAGTTCTCTTCCGAACTCCTCTGAAGTTCTCGTCCCAGCTTCTCTGAAGTTCATCTCCGAGCTTCTCTGAAGTTCTCGCCTAAACTTCTCTGAAGTTCACGTCACAGCTTCTTTACAGTTCTCCTCCAAACTTCTCTGAAGTCCTCTTCCCAGTTTCTTTGAAGTTCATATCCGAGCTTCTCTGAAGTTCTCGTCCAAACTTTTCCGAAGTTCTCGTCCCAGTTTTTCTAAAGTTCTCTTTCAAACTTCTCCACACTTCTCTGAAGTTCTCTTCCAAACTCCTCTGAAGTTCTTGTCCCAGCTTCTCTGAAGTTCATCTCCTAACTTCTCTTAAGTTCTCGTTCAAACTTCTCTGAACTTCATATCCAATCTTCTCTGAAGTTCTCGTCCCAGCTTCTCTGAAGTTCTCGTCCAAACTTCACTGAAGTTCTCTTCCCAGCTTTTCTAAAGTTCTCCTTCAATCTTCTCCGAAGTTCTCCTTGAAACTTCTCTGAAGTTCTCCTCCAAAACTCTCTGAAGTTCTCCTCCAAACTTCTCTGCAGTTCTCCTCCGAGATTCTCTGAAGTTCTCCTTTTAACTTCTCTGAAGTTTTCCTCCAAATTTCTCAGAAGTTCATCTCCAAGCTTCTCTGAAGTTCTCGTCCCAGTTTCTCCGAAGTTCTCCTCCGATCTTCACTGAAGTTCTCCTCCAAACTTCTCTCAAGTTCTCTTCCGAGCTTTTCTGGAGTTCTCGTTCCAGTTTATCTGAAGTTATCCTTCGAGCTTCTCTGAAGTTCTCTTCCAAACTCCTCTGAAGTTCTCTTCCGAACTCCTCTGAAGTTCTCGTCCCAGCTTCTCTGAAGTTCATCTCCGAGCTTCTCTGAAGTTCTCGCCTAAACTTCTCTGAAGTTCACGTCGCAGCTTCTTAACAGTTCTCCTCCAAACTTCTCTGAAGTCCTCTTCCCAGTTTCTTTGAAGTTCATATCCGAGCTTCTCTGAAGTTCTCGTGCAAACTTTTCCGAAGTTCTCGTCCCAGCTTCTCTAAAGTTCTCTTTCAAACTTCTCCACACTTCTCTGAAGTTCTCCTTCAAACTTCTCTGAATTTCTCCTCCAAAATTCTCTAAAGTTCTCCTCCAAACTTCTCTGCAGTTCTCCTCCGAGCTTCTCTGAAGTTCTCTTTTTAACTTCTCTGAAGTTTTCCTCCAAATGTTTCAGAAGTTCATCTCCAAGCTTCTCTGAAGTTCTCGTCCCAGTTTCTCCGAAGTTCTCCTCCGAACTTCGCTGAAGTTCTCCTCCAAACTTCTCTCAAGTTCTCCTCCGAGCTTTTCTGGAGTTCTCGTCCCAGTTTATCTGAAGTTCTCCTTTGAGCTTCTCTGAATTTCTCTTCCAAACTTCTCTGTAGTTCTCTTCCGAGCTTCTGTGAAGTTCTTCTCTGAACTTCTTTGAAGATTTTTTTCAATTACATCTGAAGTTCTCCTTTGAACTTCTCTGAAGTTCTCCTCCAAACTTCTCTGAATTTCTCTTCCAAACTCCTCTCATGTTCTTGTCTCAGCTTCTCTGAAGTTTATCTCCGAGCTTCTCTGAAGTTCTCGTCCCAACTTCACTGCAGTTCTCTTCCCAGCTTCTCTAAAGTTCTTGTTCAATCTTTTTTTTTTTTCATTATAGTCACTTCAACACTTTTTGGGTCATTCGTGACTTGTCCGGGGTGAGAATTGATTTCGTGACTATGGCATGAGAGGTATGGACGGTAACCACTACGCCGGGGTCGCCCCTCTCGTTCAAACTTCTTTGGAGTTCTCCTCCAAACTTTTCTGAAGTTCTCCTTCAAATATCTCTGAAATTCTCCTTTAAACTACTCCGAAGTTCTCCTCTTAACTTCTCTGAAGTTCTCCTCCTAACTTCTTTGAAGTTCTCTTCCAAACTCCTCTGAAGTTCTCTTCCCAGTTTCTTTGAAGTTCACTTCCGAGCTTCTTTGGAGTTCACGTCCAAACTTCTCTGAAGTTCTCGTCCCAGCTTCTCTGAAGGTTTTCTCCGAACTTTTCCGAAGTTCTACTCGTAGTTACTATGAAGTTCTCTTCAAAAGTTCTCCGAAATTCTCCTCCAAGCTTCTCTGAAGTTCTCCTTCAAACTTCTCAAAAGTTCTCCTCCCAGAATCTCTGAAGTTTTCCTCCAAACTTTTCTGAAGGTCCCCTCCGTGCTTCTCTGAAGTTTTCGCCAGAACTTCTCTAAAGCTCTGCTCCCAGCTTTTCTGAACTTCCCGTCCAATCTTCTCTGAAGTTCTCCTCCAAACGTCTTTGAAGTTCTCTTCCGATTATTTTCTGAAGTTCACCTCCAAACCTCTCTGAAGTTCTCCTCCGAACTTTTCCGAATTTCTCGTCCTACCTTCTCTGAAGTTCGCATCCAAGCTTATCTGAAGTTCTCATTCGAATGCCTCCGAAGTTCTCCTCCAAAATTCCAATATAAGGCTTCCTTAGACATTCACCTTAACCTTTTGTTTATTTCACAACTGAGCAGTTTCAGGCTAAAAAGCAAAAAAAAATCGACTTTCTCCGATTTGTATGAAATTTTGCGTAACTGTTTGTTATAGGGTAAATGCTCCTATAGTTGCGGTACGTTAGAATCGTTAGAGTCCTATAGTTGTGTATTGAGTATCCATGCACAACTAAAGGAACCTAACGCTTCTAACTTTCTAAAAGCTGTAGAAAATTATATCTTTCTAGGAAAAATAAACAAAAAGAGTTTTTTTTTATTTTTTTTTTTCAATAAGAAATTGAAAAAATATATGATAAAAGCCAAATATCTTAAAATGTTTCAACCCAATTTTTTTTAAATTGAAAAATGCACACTTTTGTTATCATCAAATCCATGGACTTAAAAACTGGAAGTAATTTCAAGATCCAAAATGGCCGAATTTTAGAAAAAAAAAATTAAAAATTACCCATAACATACAATTATGTAAAGTTTCATGCAAATCGGAGAAGGTCGAGTTTTTCCGATTCGTCATTTGGCATGCAACTGATCAAGTATGTTGTAAGCTGTGACATTTTTGTTCAATTAAAAAGAAATATTTTACAGCTTGCAGCATATGAAAATAAAACTGTTGACTTGAATTGTTGAGTAATTTGAACATAACGAAAACAGCATTGGGAGGCATCACTAGGACAAATTTTGTAATTCTTTTTCAACCATTTCAACAGCAAACATCCAACATGGTAAAGCATATTTTCTGTGCAATATTTAACCTTTCGTTACTCGCGCCAACTTTTTGTAACACGAGTACTCGCGCGTTGTATTTTGTACAACAGTGTGACATTTGCATTGTCATTTTGCTGTCAAGCTACCAATCGATCTGAAACGAACGTGTATTCATCAAAAAACTTGTTTGAAACTAAATAAGTTGAACTTTAATTACAGTAAACCCCAAAAAAAATGCGAACTATAGGGAAAATTTTAATGGAAACCGCTTAAACGTTGTCCATACTACGAGCGATTTGAATTAATTGGTTACAACATGGAATTTCTTGAGATCCTGACCAGATAGAAACGGAACTGTCTTCGGCAAAGTTGTTCAGGAGATCATTACCTTTTCGCAAGTGAACGGTATTTCAGAATTTTCTCACTACGTGGCGCAGTATACATATTAAATTCTCACATTTATAATACATCGAGATCCTGACCAGCTAGAAAGTTACCGTATTCAGCAAAGCAGTTATGGAGATGCTGGACATGGTGATGGAGAGCAGTATTTCATAAAAAAAATTGTCGATATTTTGCCTAGAAGTGATCTGCGGTGATTTTTTACAAATTCGGACTGCTTTTTTTGCAAATCTGTAATGGAATCTTACATTTCCCTGTTGGGTGTTACTTTTATTCTGGTAATGAATAAGTGAAGGAGCTATTTGAAAGAAGACCCCTAGCCAATCTGTTTGACCAATAAACAACAGGAGCACACTGGAATTTATACTTTTAAGTTCCGCGCATAGACATAAATTTCAAATGTACTAACATTTTCAAACCGGAAAACACCGTAAACTAGGACGAGCACAATGCTCCTGTTGGCTGCTGTTGTTATTATTGTTGCCGTTGATGTTGCTGTTTTCCGTCGCTTCGCCGGGAGCAATATAAAGAACTTCCAGTCTGTGTGCAGTGTAGGTATATAAAATAAACGACGGCCACGGACGACGACGACGGTATGAAATTTTCGCATTGCGACACAGTCTGCTGAACCCTATACTGCCTAGACAGATAGGTAGGAACCTACCCGGAAGCAAACACTCATATCAAAAACGAGGACCAGCCAGCACATTGCAAAAGGGCGTCTCGTTCGTCGGGAGGGTGACCGGCTCTCAATTTCCCAATTGACAGTTATTTGTTCAGGCGCTATCTCGGACACTTCTTCCGGGTTCATCGAAATCTCCCTGAACCCGGGGGATAATGTGTCATGCCGGAGCCAGTTGCAATCGGTTCAGAACTCAGCATCAAATGCATTGCACCACGGTCGGATTTGGAGACCAGCTGCAGAGGCCAGGGGTGAACTTTCGAAACGAGCAGCTTTTAATTATGCCTCGCAGCTGCTTTTGTTCTATGAGTGAAACTATAGAGAGAGAGAGAGAGAGGCGACTTTGAACCTGAAAAAGAGGTAAACTACAGCTGAGCTAAATGCCGGAACGTGTAGCAGCAGAAAGAAAGCAACAAAAAACACGGGAGGTGGATGGAAAGTATCGATTGTGGTTTATGGAGGCTAGAGAGATCAAGGATAAAAATTGGTTGGATGTGGATGGGAGTGCAGAAGGAAAAATAAAGTACAGTAGTCCTTCATCCATTTGGGCTGATTTTTTAATGTGATTAGTGTCGACCGTAAACTAGTTATCTACAGGAAATCAGCACAATTGGTTGAAGGACAGCCGAGAATAAGCGGTGGGTGGACTGTACCACCCACCGCATAAATGGAGGGATTACTGTATATGCGGGCTGCTGCCGCTCTTTGGAGTTCCAATTAAGGTTTATATTTTGTCGGTTCGCTGGATCGATATTAGACGAGGGAATTTAGGTTGTTTTTTTTTGTACCAGTAAACATTCATTTTTGATCAAGAGAGGGGTTTCGCTTGATGAGAAAAAATATAGGAGCAGTTGCGGTTTTAACATTGCCGCCTGGTGTTGTTTGTTTTCCAAGTTCTAACTGAATAGAAAGAAATGTACACTCTTGAGCATGGTTTTGCTGTTCGGTAATTTTTTTTACTGAAGAAGTTTAAAAAAATTGAAAATTCAGGTCAGAACACATCGATAAATAATTAGACTGACTGTTCAAAAAGATCAAAAACATATGTCGCGAAATAAAAAAAATAGGATCATTAAAGATTTTCACAGGGAATAGCCGGCATCTTCTCGTTGATGAGTGTCATGACCGTCGAATCTTCATACACTCAACATACATTTCCCGATTATATAACAGATTTGAATAAAAGATACACCGAATTTGAAATCATTCACCGCATGAACAGATTCTGAATGCTTCTGCATTAATTTTCCATCAGATGTCACTGCTGTTCTAAGTAGAAGTTAATGCTTTTCCGTTGTGACTGACTGCACACCCGTTCGAACAACACCCAAATTAAAAATGCACCAAAACCCACAACCTTACAAATTTTTGACCGTACAAATACAATATTATTTAATAATATATTTCTGAAATGACAACTTCAATTCCAAGATTCCAAGTTCAGGGACCTACAGAAGGACAGGGAAGTCCTAGTGAAGTTCACGGCAGTCTTGCTGTAGATCAGGGAAGGCATGTTGAACTTCAGGGAAGTCCTGACAAAACTTCTGCTGAATTTCAGAGAAGTCCTGGAAAAGTTCAGGAAAGGCCGGCAGAAGTTCAGGAAATTCCGGCAGAAGTTCAGGGAAGTCCTGCTGAAGTTCAGAGAAGTCCTGCCAAAGTTCAGAGACGTTCTGCTGAAGTTCAGGGAAGCTCTGCTGCAATTCAGGGAAGTTTTGCCAAACTTCAGAGAAATCCTGTCGTAGTTCAAGGAAGTCCTGCCAAAGTTCAGGAAAGTCCTACCATTTCAATTCTTGGAAATCAAGGAAATCCTGATGAAGTTCGGAAAACTCCTGCCGAACTTCAGGGAAGGCCTTTCGAAGGTTGGGGAAGTCCTACTGTACTTCAGGGAAGTTGAAGATCAATTTATCTAATTATCTTTAAAAATACCAAGATATATCAGAAAACCTTCAAAAAGGCTGAAATTTTCACAAAATATCCTGAAATACTTGTGCAACAGCTTGTGAAACAACTTGTGAAAATTAAGGATCAATTTGGTTTAAACAATATTTCCTTAAGCAATGGCAAAGGTGAGTGATTTCAAAAATAGTTCAATTTATCTAAATATCATTAAAAATATCCCGACACACATCAGAACCACCAACAAATAGGTTGATATTTTTATAGAATATTCTCAAATACTTGTGAAACACCTTGTGATACTTGAGGATCAATTTGAATTGAATTTTTTTTATTTATAAAGGGAAAATGTGCATGATTTCTTAAATAGTTGAAGATATAATAGGTGAAGATATATTTCAAATTTCTGAAATGGTTCACTCTATTTGATTGTCTCTAAAAATAATGATAAAAATAATAATTGAAAACTAATGGTTTGAACTTACCTCTCGCCATCATCTGAAAGCGTTACGAACGATCCAAAGGAGCTGTTTTGCTGCTCCTCTTCCATTTCGAAACTTTCACCTATTTGCTAATTTATCTATCAAGGTCCAAGATAGCATCCAAAATCGACCGCGTTACGAAAAGTGGTTAGACTTTGACCGCTTATAACTCTGTCAATAGCGGATGGATTTTAATTTTAAACCAGCCAATCGACTGGAAATTGTTCTACAAATCTGCTAAAATGGACACTTTATCCATTTTCTATAGGCCACTATTGAAAATTTTACAAATGTCCAACTGTTGCAATGGTGATCAAAATTATCACCGATTGCCAGCAAAAAGCGCTTTCCTTAATACAGATTTCAAAATCGAATTCTATGCGGTCTCGCCGAACGGTGCTTATTCATTCACCGTCTGTGGTGATGAACAGTCGATCGTCATCAGCAGCAGCAGTGCTTTCGGTACGTGGCGTTGAACATTGTTCTCCAGTACACAACGAAAGGCTGCCCGCAAGCAGTGAGCCGCACCGCTACTGATCGGATTCAGTAGCTCTTCGTTCCAAACAAAATACAGCTCACCAGCTACATCCCTGTTGAACACCCTAATAACTCAGCATTACTCAACCATCAGGACAAAACGGTTCTTTTCAGGACAACCATAAATTATTGTTGTTTTCAGCCACATCACCCCAAAGCTCTTTGATAATGTATCCAGCAAACAAACGTTTGCAGTCAAATGCGTACCAGCATTTAAGTGGTACATAAAAATTCTCGCAATGACCGAATACCACATGACCTTGTCAATTAGCCGGAAACACTTCGAATTAAGGTTAGGTTTTCTCCAGGACGCTTGGAAGAAGAAAAAAGAAATCTCAAATTTATATGATTGATCGCGAATATCTCGCGATTTGAAAATATTAGCAAGAAATTCCTCAGTCCATTTTTGTTTTTTTTTTTTATTATCTATTGAATAAACCTAAAATTCCATGCGTTTTGTGCACGAAAATGCGTAATTTTGTCATCAGAAAACGAGGCGTGATGGGAAAAAGTGGTTTCTCTAACATAGTCACCGAATATTAATGCCGAGCGCGTAATCTTACGTCAAATCTACGGTCATGTCTTGGATACAACCTCTTACTTTTTCGCTTCTCTGTTTTGTACAAGCGTTCCAAATCACATTGTTAATCTACCTGGAGACTGCTTACGCACAGATACATGCAAAAGCCAGTTGATTACTCAAGAATAAAAAATCTAATTCTTAGGGTTGCGTTATAAAAAATGTTTGTATTGAATTAATGCATTTTACAGGGATATTGTCTTCGGAGCGACCACTACGATTCTGGTGCTAGAAATGAAGATAGAAAATGGTTTTCAGAAAATTAAAACAATTAATCAAACTTGTAAAAATTGCTAGAGCTAGCAATTTTAGAAACGTAATTTTGCACGGAAGAGTATTTTTGATAGAGCTTAGAATTATTTTGTAAAAAATCGATGAAGTGAGTCATTCTGAACCGATCCACTTTCACCTGAATGGTGTGACATCTATCAGAAATTACGCATACACTTAATTCCGTTAATTGTTACCAGAGGACAGTGCGGTCAAAACATTCATGGCCCCCCTAACATGCATTTAGATTAACATCCGAAGTTCCTTGAGCACCAAAAATACTTACGGATTCTTTTAATAATCTGTTTGGAAGTCGATTTGGCGCCCAAGGGCAAAAGAAAAGGGCAATCGCTTGATCCCTCTTCTGATGAAATTCAGTTGAGCAATCAATTTGACATGCTCACGCATGATGAGAATGACTCATCATCCAGCAAAAAATTCAGTAAACTTTCTCAAATTAATGCCAAGAAGGAAAAGGTCCCCCATATTGTGATAACCACTTCGGATTTCCATGCTCTTGACGCGGAACTTTTGAACTTTGTTGAACTCAAGTTTTCACTTCAAATTGGCCATCGGGGTGAATGCCGTGTATTGGACGGATTTAAATGTCTTCTCAAGTATCCTACTGAGAAGCAACACCGTTACCGTTAGCGTTTGCGTTATGATATCTTCGTAGATTGGATACTAGCGACACTCACGACTCTCTTCAAATTCTCAGTCAGACTACTTTCGGGGCTAATGCTTGGAAGTAAACATTGATTCCAATACAATCAAGAATTCCAGTAGCATGACTGTCACTATACTTACTTAACGAGAGGCCACCGGCTTAGCGACATCCTCATAAGTGCTACGGAGTTGGAGGTTCTGGAAAGGTATTCGGTTAGGATTCGCCTTAAACGGGCGATGCAACCAAAAGTATATATTTTTTATGTGTTGCTCATTCAATCTCTCGATAGCCGACTATCGAAAGAACACATTCTTTTATTTAGTGATTCTGTATTTTGAGAGACATGACGGAGAGCTTAGGATTAAACCCATGATTTTCTGCTCAGTAAGCAAAAACAATCCCTCCAGCACAGACAAACAGACATAACAGATTGAATATTTTTAAATATAAAACATCGTCATCAAAGCACTACCGCCATCTGTTGAGTATACTGTGATGGGTAGTACGCTGAACAGATGGTGGTAGTTATAGCAAGGGTTATTGAATATGCACGCCACAGGTGGCGGTACCACCAACTAAATTTGAATTAGAATGCTCAGCTTGAGCTTGAGCTTCACCTTGAGCTTGATTGACCGCCCACGGTTGCTACTCTGTTACTGCCAGATCAGCTGTAATTACACAGAGAACCAATAGACGATGCTTGGGACTAGCAATCATCCTCAATGTGTAAAAACTGGTGATCTTAAATTAGGCAATACCAGCGCCGGCCGCGCCCGAACACAGGTCAAGAAAGGAATGGGAAGGATTGTGTTGACATGACACTCGCTTTGATGGAAGCCGAGAACACCTCTGCACTTCCACGAGGAATCACTGGGATGTTGGATAAGAGGGTTGGGTTTGCAGCAGGGTTCGTTTTGGTAAACGATAAGCTGAATTGATGTCCTAACGATCATATAACGCGAAGGAGCTTGGGACTAAACCCACGGTCTTCTGCTCAGTAAGCAAAAACGTTTGCCACTAGGCAGACGAGCACCTTATTAATCACCGAGCTGCTGTTATTACCATGTAGTCATATTAACAAATAAAACGATTGACGAATCTTGAATGTGGATGGGCCTGAGATTAGACTCATGATGTTCTGCTCAGTAAGCAAAAACGGTTGCTCTGAGGCCACCGAGCCCCTCATATCACATAATACCGTTGCTCAAATTTGTGTATCCATTCAAACCCGGAACCAACGACAACAACGAGTTTCGGAAAATACACGATACACAAGCGATTTTACCATAAATCTCTTTGATATGTAAGGACCTGGGACCGCGTTTTTCTGCTCAGTAAGCAGGCCACTGTAACCGACGATCTTTCAAATCCGAAAACTAAAAACTACGAAAAAGTACTTAGGCCTTCATTAAGTTTCACTTTCACGCGACGTTCAATGACAGGGTCCTATCAAGGATTACATCTGAAAAATCCAAATCTGGCCAACGCCCACCTAAACCTGTTCTAATCCACCTGAAATGACTAACGAATGGAAGACTTTGACTACCCAGCCATGCAATAGTCTCATTCCGTGCCTTATGGCAACTTGATGATTCTATTGCGCTCATCTTTTGGCACCACCCAGGGAAGACTTGGTCCTGTACCCAATGCTTAACTTATCTCCATTCCACTCAGCTACTCGCAATTTCTTGTGATATAGTGGGCGGAATATTATTATATGAGACAATTCAATGCAGACGTCTTTCCAAATTTGGCAGATCGACAGGTAATCGGTGAGTTACCACGATAGTTGCTATTCAACAACTCGACAACGTCCCATCGTCAAGCCTGCTATGAGAATTTCCCATTGCAGACGTCAACGAAATGACGTCATCGAGCTATCGACCAACTACCCTGGTTATCGCCTGGTACCTTATAGCACTATGCTAGGAGGCGAACCGGAAGAATCGATGAGCTACCTCTCCCCCTGAATTAGAATGCTCAGCTTGATTCTGTGATTAACAAAGCAACTAGTGCCCTGTTGGCATGCTACAAAACTATTGGAAGAAAGTGGGATTTGAAACCAAAACTCACAATGTGGATTTACTCATCAATAATCCATCCGAAAGTAGCGTATGCTTCGTTAGTGTTGTGACCAAAATCTAAAGAGGCTACTGTACAGAGGAAACTAGCAAAACTTCAACGTCTAGCATGCACTGCAATAGCACCTCATCAAAAGCATGAACATGTGCAAGTAAAGGCGGAAAGAAGTGCTCTAAGGCTCAAAAGATCTAAAAAAAGGCATGCCAGGTGATCTTGTTGGTCATCTAAGCATCTTACAATACTTCCAAAGAGGACCAGTGATGAGTATGAATGGAGACTGGATGAAACCAGAGGAAAACTATGAAATTCATTTCAACGTATGTTAAACGGCCCGTTTGGATTGGGAAACTGGTGGTCCTAACGTTCGTCAAGGCTCAACCATATTTTTCACAGATGGTTCAAAAGTTTGAATGCGAACAGGTGCAGGAATCTTTGGCCCCGGGACAAATATTTCAGTTGCGATGGGACATTTTCCAAACTGAAAAATTCCAACGGAAATTGTAGCCATGCTTGAATGGGTACGTGTTTGTCTGAGGAGGGAATACAGATGTGCAAATATTTGTATTTTGCTGATAATCAAGCAGCGCTGAAAGCACTTAGTGATTACAAATGTACATCAAAGATAGTCTGGGAATGTATTATCTCGCTTCGGCAACTGTGCCAACGGTACTCAGTAAACTTATATCGGGTATCAGGACACTGTGGCATTGAAGGGAATGAAAGGGCAGACGACCTAGCAAAGTTAGGTTCCAACTCAAAGTTTTTTGGCCAAGAACCATGCTGTGGAATATCATACTGTACGGTAAAAATGGAACTCAAATGCTGGGAAGAGCAAAGGGTGATGGCCAATTGGACGACTGTCACAAACTGCAACCAGTCGAAAAGATGTATAGCTCGAAAGGTAACATACACTATTAGAGCTTAATAAAAGCTCTTAGTATTTACACTGGCCTAGTAACTGGGCACTGTCCTAGTCAGTGTTGGGAAAATATCAAAAAATCAAATCTCACCAACGCCCAAGATCACGCTTGATTTTCGTACACAAAAATCAACAAGCAAACAACTGCGGTTGATTTTGCAAGCTGTGATATCGCAGCTCGGAATATCAAGCTAACAAAACTCACCAGCTACAAATCTCCACAAACTGTGGTGAGATTGAATTTCATGATTTTTGCTTTACACCCGAATGCAACCGAAACTTCCATAACGGCTGGCAACAGTCACTTCGTGTCTGCCATAGGTGAAGAGTAAAAAGAGATACCAAACTATACTTTCTCTTTCTAAGAAAACGAGGCGCAACGGAATCATTTTTGTGTCGAGTCAACTCTCAGCTTGATTTTTGCACGTTTTTTTTTTTTCTTTGGTTTGTTTTTTCTGTCGATTTTGTTTTCCGTGCTGAGCACCAATGCTACCGACGTTCCAGGAAGGCAGCTCCCACACCTGGACCCTACCTATCGACCCATCAACTCATGAACCGGGGACCAACGGCTTTACTTCCCATCCGAAGGAAGGCGTAATCAGAGATGTTATGCTTCAGAACATCCCGGCGGCGCTGACTGGGATTGAACCCAGGCCTGCTGGGGTGAGAGGTAATCACGCTTACCACTACACCACCGGCACCGTTAATTTTTTTTGCACGTTGTGAATAGTCTCGCAATATAAAAGGAGCTTGTAAAATCAATATCAAGCATGATATTTTGTTCCAATACCACGCGTGATATTGCGAGGGCATGAAAGCGGGAAAATATCAAATGATTTCTGATTTTGCCAACACTGGTCCTAGTAGATATCACATGAAGAACATTGATCGGGTTCAGAGTGATAACTGTCGTTTCTGTAATTTGGAACGTGAAGCCTCGGAACATCTGCTCTGCAGTTGTGGTGCATTACACAAGCGTAGATCTAAATTTCATGGAATTATTAGCTTACAACCTTGTGAAATTTGGTCTGCAAATCTTAGAAAGGTAGTTTGTTTTATAAACCATATAATACTGGACTGGGAAAAGACGTGTCCAGGCAATTAGCCGTCCAATCGTTAAATAGTGGTCGGTTTGCATGATACAAATATCAAATAGGGGTACCACAAAAGTTCAAATAATGGACGCAACAACAAAAAACTAAAAACATTTAAATTGACCGTTAAACACGTGTTAGATGAACAAATCGCCAGTGTTATGTCTTTTTGTCTGTGGCTTCATTGCACACTGGGCCAGGAATGCAATCTAGCGTAGCAAAATTAATAACTCCAAAACGAAGCACTTCCGCGACTTGGTGTTTTCAGCAAAGTTTCTCATCATAATAAGAACCATTTATTTACATAAAAAATAGTTTAAAACACTTCCGCAAAGATGGCGGAACAATCTAACTTCTTTCTCCGACATTTTGGAGACTTGATGTCTCCGGAAAACTTGTTTATCTTGACAAAATAAACAACTCTTTACAAGACGTAAAATTTTCACAGCATACTGTTTTCAGTAATCGATTTTAAATCACTTCATACCTTGAATTGAAATGGTCGCTTTTAATATTTAAACAAGTTTTTGGACCAGCCAAGCTTCATGCTGTGACAATATGGTCTAGTTGGTGCGTTTCAAAGTATTCAGAGCAAAGTTCTGAAGATGATTTTGAAGTTGCCTCCCTGGTCCAATACTACCGAGGTGCATAGAATTTCGAATGTTGAAACTTTAGAAAAAAATGTCCAACAAAATAATTAATAATTTCAAGCAAAAATCGTTGCAATCTTCAATGTTGGGTTCTATCAGAAAAGTGGCGTTAGTTCAAATTTACTCATCTATTCAGTAAAAATAGATGAACTCAAATTGAAGTTAATTTTTTATGAATCATTGGTATGCTCAAAACTTAATATTTTTCATTATTGATTGATATAGTACTTTTCGTATTTGTAAGGTTAAATTTTTGTAAATTGTGTTGCATAAAATAACTAACGAAGAGTATATCGAAATGTTTTTTTCAGTGTATTGCATTTAAAACACGCTGCGAATTAAAGTAGAAAAGAATTAAATTTTCCGATAAAAGTACTCAACCCTAACTTATTTTTGTATGAAAGTCATAGCAACCTGCGCTGCTATCGATGCTGTCTTTTTTTTTTTTTTTTTGAGTGTTCCATTGCCTTCGTTCATGCTCCATTATTGTATTCGGTTGATCGTTAGGTAATTTTCGCTCAATGCATTATTGATCAGGATTACTCACTGACTTAACTTTACCTAGCCCACACTTAATTTTACAGAAACCACATGGCGAGTGAAAGTAATGTCAATTTCGGGTACTTTTTCCTTACTGTGCAGATTTTAGTTCGCCAAAACGTTCTCCAGGAACATGTGAAAAACTGGTGTCAGTTTGCCTGAGGGAAATTGACAGATTTTGAAGGTAAACGGTCCATGAAACCAACCATAAATTGAGCAGGATTCACAATGCTAGTGGGTCTACTCAATCCAAAGTTGTTTGCCAATCGGCCAACCCCCGGCTCTGAGGACTGCCCTCCCTTTTTGCGATTTAATAAACATCAATTTTAATTATTACATACCTCTGATATAAACACGAATTCAAACGACATTGAGTGCCCCCTTTTTGAAGCATTTTAAACGTACAATCAAACTTGTTTACAGTGTTGCCTACTCTGCGTTTTTTTTTCACTTGAAAGTTTTAAATGCAAGTATCTCAAAACGTCCCCCTTTTTTGTTTGTTTTAACGACGCCAAAATGTTCAGTAGACTTTTTGTTTTCACACGAAACACGAAAATACAATATGTTTAGTTTGAAAATATTTAAAAATCCAATAATTAGTATATGTATTCCGAAGATGTACAGCCCAAGTAACTTTGCAAGTTTAATGGAGGTTTTAAAGCATGCTACAAGTCTAAATCATGGTCTACAGAATCCTTATGAAACCGAAATTGTTACTTGGGAGACTTTGATAAGTTTACCACATTTAGATTGTCAATTTTATTAATTTATTACGTTTAACGGTTATTTGAAAATTTTACCGACTTGATCTGCTGTTTAAAAACCCGGTAAAACTCTACTGACCTCGGTGATCTGAATTAAGTGTGTAGGTGATATTAAGTTTTTAAGAATACAAATTTTTAAAAATGATACATTATACCAAATCGCTTCGGTATAGATTTTTTAATTTTTGAAACTTGTTCAAAACTATCCAATCTGTAAGATTGCTGAAAATCTGATCCTTCTGTGATTTTTACAATTATTGAACTAAATGTACTAAAACAATAATTACATAATCAATTTGATATTTGCTATATTTAGTTTTAATCGGAGTCAGATTTGAAGTTAGTTATTTTCAAATCAGAGGAGTCGGAGTCGGTCCATTAGAGTCACCTCTACAGCCCTGCTTATAATATACCCAATTCTTGCACTCACACTTAAGCATCCAGACAAACGTCCGAAAATTCTATTAGTGGGTCATGATCTCCTAAAATTTCTCAAAGTGGGTCGCAATCTGCAAAAGGTTGAGAACCGCTGTCTTGGATCCTTTTTATTAATGACTATTGGAGAAAGATGTACCTAAAATATTGTAATCAATCTCATATTATTATTTATTCTTCATTCTGAATTCATACCACACACACCATAATGCGCAGATTGGGTTATGCTAGGCTAATAAAACAAATAAAAAACGTGTTTTACACATAGAGGTCGTAAGAAGCCAAGTTAATGTAAATAACATACTGATATAATATTCCACAAATAAATATAAAATTAGCATTACTTGTTTTACCGATCAAACCTTGCAATTCGAATGCCGTCAATCCAACCAATTCTATAGCATCTCACGCCTACGTTAAACCGAGCACGACAGCCAATCCGAAACTCCATCTGTCATCTAGATAACGACAACCAATTTAGATAATTGATGCTTTTCATTCGTTTCTTCCATCTGCAAAATCCACCCGGCTGCTAAATTCACGTGCCGATACATCAATCCGGCTAAATCCACCCAACCAGTAAAACCCCTCTCGGTGAAAATCCTCAACTCGACACTGTCTCTAGCCTCGCAGAAGGAATATAAGATCGTTTGTCTATCGACCGGTTCCCGCCCGGATGCCAACATCACGTGGACGAAGGGCAGCAAACTGCTCAGACGGCACACGCAGCAAGTCCTCCGAAACATGACCATCTCGGTGCTGATCCTGACTCCCACGGTCGAAGACGACGGCCGGCTGCTCGGATGCCGAGCAAAGAATCCCAACGTTTCCGGTCTCTATCTGGAGCAGTTCCAGAATATTAGTGTACATTGTGAGTAAATTGGAAGGCTTCGAAGCGAATGAAGTGGATGAATGTCAAATTTCCTTGTTTTCAGATCCTCCCCAAGTAGCCCTCGAACTAGGCTCCACTCTATCCATCGATGACATCAAAGAGGGCGATGACATCTACTTTGAATGCAAGATACGATCGAATCCAGCGTGGCGGCGGCTTGCTTGGTTACACAATGTGAGTATTTATCCTCAACAGGCGGGGTGTGAATTGAGCAATTACTGTAATGATATGATTCGCTGTCATGAGCACATGATGGCTCACGGGGATTATCAACATCATCATCATCATCATCATCATCATCATCATCATCATCAGTGTTAGCTTTCTGGTGGTTTAGCACTAATTCAATTATCTCAACATTATTCGCTCGTAGCACGTTCCTTCTCTTCCTCGTCTTGCTGCTTCATTACACCGTGCTACAGTTACAAACCGATGCCACCACAGTTCCCTATCCGGAAAACGCAGCATCCCAGCACGAATTCTCTTCAAATAAACCCATAATTACCATCGTTTTGTCACGTATAGTACATAATTTGCTCATTAAATTCTATGAACTGAAAACTTTACAACCCACAGCATTCGGCAAACATACAAAACCCAAAACATGCCAATTAAAACAAATTATTATAACTTGTAGCAAAAACCACACCACCCCACCAAAATACACCCCACCTTCTGTCTAGCTCATTGTCACCCATCTCGATAAAGAGCATCGTATCGTTTCCCACTCGAACGCCGTCGTATCCTGGCTGCAGTTTTGCTTGGATCTCACCCACATCCTAAAAAAAATAGCAACACCATCATCATCATCATCATCATTATCACCATCAGTTCAGCTCAGCTCAGCTCAGCACAGTAGCGAGAGGAGGTGCTCATTCCGTTTCCCATTCTTCTTCCATTTCACTCAGGGAGTACAACTACCTCAGAACTCATCGACGATGAAAATCGTACGCACAGGCCAGAGTCTGGTGATACAGAAGGTGAGCAGGAGCTCGAGTGGGTTGTACAGGTGCGGGGCGCTCAACACCGAAGGCGAGACCCTGAGCCCCGAGATTCAGCTGAAAATCAAGTGTGAGTAATCATTAGTCTTGATTTGTGTCATTATGTGCTGTTTTGTCGAATGCCACTTTTGGATGAATTGGAATGTGATAAGTCCTATGTGGAAATTCCGTTTGCAAATATAGGACACAGGAATGCCACGAGAATGATTGTGAATTGGTTTGAAAAACCTATGTACAAGGAAGTCAGAAATTGGCACCATCTGAATATTTATGTTTACCGACATTCACCGACTTTCTTTAGATGGTTTATGATAGGCTTTCACTTATAACCTCGACAATGTAGCCGGGATTGTCGTGAGTTCATTTTAAATATTCACGATTCAATCAAAGCAAAAAGCCGTAAAAATATCTTTTGGTGAGAAATTCGGAAACTTGAGGAACACGGTAATCGAAAACGAAAGGTTGTAACGCATTTGATGTCAAGAAAATATCTCATAAGAGGTCCTGGTTTCAGCAACGTTGAAAGTGAATAGGGTGCCTTCAGGGCCATTAATTATGTCACCCACAATTAACCGCAACCTCCCATGGTCACATTTTGTCATAATTACTCAACGTAGTGGTCTAGATGTAGTTCCACAGTTATTAATTGAAAGCTTTCGATGCTTGTTACCATTTTAGCATTTTTAGTATAATTGTGTGGCAAGTACAATCTTCTCTCTAAGGAAAGTCGGGAAACTTTAAAACCTGAAAAATTCCTAGACTGGACCACGAATCGAAAACAGTCACCAGGTTTTGCTTTGTAGCTACGCCGTTACCGACTGAGCTAATGCAGGCCCCGCCATAAAATTAAAAAAAAAATCTTATTTTTTCGGATATTGGCTGTTCCGTTTAGCGGTGGATCAAAACGCTAAGAAATTCGACTTGACCTTTTTCAGGGGATATAAAGTTGTACCGTCTTTCGTTCATGTACAAAAAGTTAACGATATGAAACTAGCATTAGCTCTAATGAAGGTCCCAACCCCTGGATCGAAACATTGACGATGATAAAACTGTTACACTTTTTCTTAAAAAGTGAAAACCGAAAGAAAATTACTAATTCTTTAAAATTTTCCGAAAACCTTGCAGGCTTGCTGAAACTCCTCAAACTTACTGGAGGTTTTAAAACTGTCTTGTCCTGTGAGTTTAGCCAGCGCTAACCTTGAGTGAGTGGCGGCAGGAATATGGAATAAGTAAACGAAAACTCCTCGAGAGAAGGGAGAGTGAACTTCAGCGAGACGATCATTTTGACGTGAGGTGCTCTTTTCGAGACTCCGGATGACTTTTTTGTTCGATGCAAGAAACTCAGAGTTCACTCAGAGAGAGAGAGAGTAAGAGCGTGTGATTGAAAACGTGAACATGAATGGCAGCTAACCTCACTCTCATTTAATCCCCCTTCGCTCACAAGCTCTGAAACTCAGTGGAATGATTTGGCAGAAGGCATTCTACTCTTCAGAAAAATGCTACGCTCGGCTCATTTCAAACTCGCGAGTGAGGGTCCATCAAGCCTTTTCTAAAATTTTCGGAGTTTATCTGAAGTAATTGGAACTGCCTCAAAGATCTCAGAACTTCAATAACGTTCTCTAGAACTGAATTTCAGAAGTTATTAAAATCAGAAGTTATTAAAAAAAAAAAGAAAATTGAACTGCCCTGAAGTTCTTTAATCTATTCTGATGCTCCCGCAATTGTTCTGATGTTTTGATACTTCCATGAAGCTCATAGAACTTCCATTATGTTTCCTAAGTTTTAAAAAAAAGTTCTCGAATTTTTGTCTCACCGTTCCTAATTTTTCAAGTTCGGAACTTCTCTAGTATTTAAACAATTTTCCTGATATTCATGGAACTTTCCAGATTAAAACCGTCATGAAATTATCGGAATATTCCATAACTCTTCTGACTTATCGAAAGATCCTGCAGTAAATTAATGAAACTACTCTGAAGATCTCTGATCTTCCTCGACATACTTGTAACAACCCTGAAAATAATGAAACTGCTTAACAATTTTAAAACTTCTCTGAAGTTCTTCAATCTTTCTTGAAGATTTTGGAACTTTGCTGAAATTTTCGGATGTTTCCTGAACATCTGCAAAGTTCCTGTAATTTTCTTAATGTTAATTGAACTGCCCTGAGGTTCTCGAAGACGTTCTGGAGTTCTTACAGTTCTCACGAAATAAATAAAAATGTCCTAAACTTTCCTGAAAATCTCTGAACTTCTGGAAAACTCCCAAAATATGTCTAAAGCTTTCTAAAATATTCAGAAGTTCTCTGAAATTCCTGGAACTTCTTAAAGTTTCTCAAAATTTTGCTGACGTTCATGGTGCTGTCCTGAATTTATCAAAAATAACGTTCGCAGATCTTTAAACTTGCCTGAAAGTCTGGAGTCCAAGAAGTTACTGTGAAAGTGTTAAGATCTCTGAGGTCCCCTGATAATCTCAAGACCTATCGTCCCAGAGTTTCTTGGAACTTCTTTAAATTTTTCCATTTTTCCTCAAGTTCTTTGAACTTCTCCGAAGTTTTCTTGAAGCTCTCTGGATATCCCTGAAGTATGAAAAACTTCTTAAAAGTTCCTGCAGTTTTCCTGAAGCCTTAAAGTTCACGAAGTTTCTCTGAAGTGCCCGAAATTTTACAGAAGTTTTCCTACTGTCCCGCAGTCTGCTCATGAAACTTCTTCAAAATCCTCGGTATTTCCTTCTTCAAAGTTCCTACAATTTTAGTTGACCGTCCTGAAGTCCGCTTATTTCTGGAGTTCTCGTTACTTTTCTGATGATGTGCCTGAAATTACTCTAAAATTTATATAACTGCCCTAAAGACCTCTAAAATTCACGACGATTGCTGCAGTGATATTTATGTATCTGAAAAGTTTCCAACAACTTTCTTGTTCTCTAAACTTCCTGATGTTCTCTAGACTGTGATTATTTTTTTGGTACTTCTTGAAAGTTCTAGCTATTTTTCCAGAATTTAATTAAACTGCCCTAACGCACTCAAAGTTCACCAAAAGTTCTCGAAGCATCACTCAATCACCCAGGATTTGCTCCTGATAATCATGAATCTGCCTTGAATTCTCTGAACTCACGTAACTTACCTTAATATCTTTAAACTCCACTGAAGTTTTTGCAACTGATGCTCCTGCAGTTCCTGCAATTTTCCTGAAGTTAAAGAAACTGCTCTGAAGTTTTTGAAGCTTTCCTGAAGTCTATGGAACTGTCCTGAAGCTACCGGCACCTACCCTTGTGGGAGATAAGATGAGGTGCCGTAATTAAAACTTATTATAACTAAATGAACGTGTGAAAATAAAATATAGCATGATGAAAGAAACTTGGGCTTTTTTCAGCCTCCGGGCTAATACTTAACCATACATCTATATTAACTCGTTGAGTGGAACCCACCCAAGATGGGACCCACCCTGAAACAGAGGCAGAATGTGTATTGGTGTTAGTGTGAGTTCATTTCTTGCTTCGTGACGCGAATGGAAAAGAGGGGAAGCTCGTAGATATGGAGTTGATTCGTGTAAGTGACATCTACCAGTATAAGATTATGGATTTGGCTATATGCTTGAGAACTGAATTAACTGTGCCCCGTAACGTGGGTAGATCACCTTTTCGTGGTACGTTACGGGATGTAAGATCTACCACCGATTCCTAGTCCTGACTACTTCAAACTAGGGGAACAGGATTTTTTAGTAATCCAAGGAACACATCTTAGTCCTTGTTACTTTTTATGCCTTGTTTGATAGTGACAAGACTCGGCTTTGTCTACCAAGGATGATCTTGAAACAAGGAAAAAAATGAGTTAGTTGTCTTCATCTATGTGATTCCTAATCTTCTATTCGTTGTTCCCTAGTTTGAAGTGGTTAAGACTAGGGTTCTGATGCATGGTCATTATCGGTGTCATACCTTAATTTTGTTGCTAAGGAATCCAATTTTGACTGACAAAGGGGCGCGCCTTTGGAGGGTGTTTCAACACTCCGAAGGGTATAAATAGCGGGACCTTTCAATTAGAGTCGGATCCTTGCGATAAATGCAAGAGGGGCAACTGTAAAAAAATCGAATACTTCATCATTTCTCAATAGTGATGGAGTAATACGACATGCACTAAACTAAGGACACGGGATATACTACAATAGATCAATTTACTGGTCGCAGTAGTGTTAGGTCCCGAACAAAGGAAAAAAAAATCAACAAACGTGATTGATTCGACGACTCTTGCTGTGAACAGACGCATGTGGATTACGATGGAGAGTTACCACAACCCTAAAGATCATAAAACTTCCATGTAGTTCTGAACGTTCTGAACGTTGATGTTTTCGGAACTTCCTTCAAATTCTTGAAAGTTCCATGAAATTCTCAGATCTTCCTTAAGGTTCTCACAATGTTTCTCATGTTAACCCTTTCGAGCAGTGGGCATTGGTTGCATAAAATCAAAAGTAATAGATAGTTACATACTTTCTTCAGCAAAGTTGTAGTTGTAGGTGTCATCTATACAGAAAAAAATATGAAAGCACCAGTTTATAGCCAAACTGAATGGGCTAGATCTCAAAAAGCTTATGAAGTTATTATGTTAACGGACACATGTTTTAAAAGTATCATGCACTGCCATGTTTTTTTTTTTAATAATTCGTTTATTTTTCCAGGCTCATTTGCTGTAGCTTTGCGGAGCCGATATTCATTGTTTGGATAACAAAATTACTTAAAACTAACGTTAGTAAAGCGGGGGCCGATTACTCGCGGCTATCTCGAGGTTAGGGGTAACAAATTGTAACAAATGGATGGCAGGGTAGGGATTGTGAACACAAGGTTTGGAGAGCAATGTGCTCTTGATCTCGAACTAGGCGACACTCTGATGAAAAAGACAAACATGGGGGTACACCGATGGGTAGCTAACAACTTGGGAGAACACAAGATGACACTAACTTCTAAATCCTCAAATCTATCCGTTTTAAAAACACATAAATTAAATTCAAATAGTCAAGGTCTCGTCTCGCCAAGACATCTCTAACGGGTATCGCGGGTTGTTTTCCTCGGGCCCTGAGGGATGTGGATAACTCAGATCTGGCAACACGGTGTAAGGTACACGACCAAACAACATGCTCGATATCGTGATAACCACTGCCACACGCACATAAATTGCTGCCTGAGAGCCCAATTCGATAGAAGTGCGAGTCTAACGAGCAGTGATTGGACATAAGCCTTGATATAACGCGTATAAAGTCGCGGCTCATGTCCAACCCTTTGAACCATGGTTTGTTCGACACCTGTGGGAGAATAGAATGTAACCATCTTCCCAATTCACCATCATTCCATTATTGTTGCCAACTGATGAGGACTTGCTGGCGAGCAATGGAGAAAAATTCGTTGAAGGCGATTTGTCGCTCAAAAATATCGCCTTCCATAGCGCCCACCTTAGCCAATGAGTCCGCTTTCTCATTACCCGGAATTGAGCAATGAGATGGGACCCAAGCTAAGGTGATAGTATAGGAGCGCACTGCCATGTTGATTCATCCCAATTTTACAATTCTAGATGAATATGCTTGGTTACATCATGTTCTAAGAACTCCAAATCGTCCAGGAGTTCAGACTATCTGATCTACTGGATCAACCAAGGCCTGCACGATGTCCTCAGTGACGACAACTACCCAAATATGTCCATTGAGTGTTTGCGCAACACTTCTAATGTCTTTTGATGTATATAAGATGCTCAATGATCTCCAAATCATCCTGGAGTTCAGATCAAATGGTCTACTAGACCAAAAATGATTAATGCAATGCCCCAAGCTTCAAAACTACTCCAACCAGCTTCATAGGGATTATGCAGATCATTTACGTTTCAATTCCATGCGTAATCGATGTTCTAGGTTCCCCAAACTGTCCAGGAGTTCAGTTGATCTACTGGTTCAACCAAGGCCTGTACGATGTCCTCACCTAACGCAACATGTTCATAGTTCATGTTATTGTGCATAATTAATTATGCTTTTTAATAAGGTATATAAGATGCTCCAAGATCTTCAAATTCCCCTGGAGTTCTGATCACATGCTCTACCAGATCAACAAAGACTGATACATTGCCCTTAGTTACGAAGCAACTCCAAACAGGTTCATAGAGATTACGTACATTATTTACGTTTAAATGCAATGTACCTTAATACGGGGTGACATTGGACCTAGGGGGTGACATCGGGTCAAAATTAAAAAATGTTTATTGATGCAAATATCTTGAATATACAGAAAATTATGACAACAATATGTTCCTTGAACTCCTGGAGTAAATTTTAGATGACGTTAACCAACGACTTTATTTAAATAGTGCTGTAAAGCTAAGGGGCATAAATTACTGCAAAAACATGATTTTAAAAAAGTCCATAGGCAAACAAAACTTGGAACACACTTTAATGCTACACGAGCGTAGCACACGATCTTTACCCATACATACGACGTACGACGTGATCATAACCAAATGTTCTCCTAATAGCTACGTTACATTTACATATGTTTAGATATTTTAACCAAATTTGTTTTGGCCCAATGTCACAACACATAAGGTCGTTTCATTGAACTATTTGTTATTTAATTTTAGTTAAATGAAATATCAATTTCAGTCAATCATTTTCAAGACCGTCATAAATATTTTCGAATGCTTAAAATTATTTTCCTTGCTGAAATGTAGATGTTGTAAGGTAGGGAATGAAAAATTTTGATTTTTCGGCCCATTCGCACCCTCACTTACGATACATAAGATGTTCTAGGTTCTCCAAATTGTCCTACTATTTGATCTACTGGATCACTCAAGGTCTACATGAAGTCCTCAGTGACGACACATGTCTGAAACCTCGGAGTCCTCCTTGGAGCATATGATATATGTGGTTGGGACGCTGATGTCCACCGTGTCGAAGCTCCTGTCCTTGATGAAGGCTCGCCACGATTCACAGAATTCACCTGGGAAGTTTTCCTTGGAGAAGACGCCCAACGTTTTCCCATCTTTGGATCCCTTAATCACCTCCCGCAGCTTTTCAAAATTGGCCTCGTTTTTGTCGTTCTTTTCCCGAACCAACAGCTTCACTGACGGAATGCCCTCCTCAACGTCCTTCTCGATCTGCTTCAGAAAATCGACCTTCTTCTTGCTGGTCAGGAAAAAGATTGACTTTTTGCACAGCATCGTAATCGTATCGGCCAGCTCGTATCCCAGTGTAATGACCTTCAAACAGAACTAATAAAATAAGATGACTTCTTAAGACCGGGTAGTAATAAAAATAGGTGTTGTTCGGTTGCTTGTCTAAACACTTCTGATCACGATTTATTTCGCCTGTTCGTTACATGCTGAACTTCTCCTAAATTCCTTTCCTCTCTTAAGTTCTCTCAGAGCGAGTTCTCAATAACTGACTACTACAACTCCTCCATCCATTAGTTAAAGAATAGTTCAAACAATTCAATATTCGATCATGCTCATAAATAAATCCAATAATTTCAACTTTTTCGAATGTACATATGAATGTACAGAAAATATTTTAATCCTATCATAACAATTTTAAACTTAATATTTTAAAAATTTCGATTATACTAATTGTATATAAAATCATCCTTTCTACGTTTCTTAGGTTTTCTTTTCGAACGTCTAACTGCAGTAAACGAAATTGGATCTGGATTTGCTAATTTGGAAATATCCATTTGACCTTCATTCTAAAAAATAAAAGAATCGGCCGGAAAGCCATAAAAATCAGAATCGGAATCTGAAACTTCATCAGGGTTTGGCTCAACATTCTCTCTTCTTCGTTTTCTTGTAGAACTGAAATTATTACTACTTATCGGGATCGGTGACAAAACTTGTTCTGATTCTCGTGTTGATGCAGATGACAAAAGTGTTGCTGGTGTCAAAAGTCGTGCTGATTCTTGACCTGATGATAAAATGGGTGCCCTTTCTAGTGTTTGGGTACCTGTACCTTCTGGGAAAAGCAGAGTTCCTCTGCTACGAGTGTTAGGCGACAATTTGAGTTGACGTCTATGGGCCAACACTATTCTTCCCCCAAAAGAAATCTGGAAAGTAGCATCAGAAACTTGTTTTAAAAAAGTGGCTGGTAACCATCTTCTGATATCTGTAGAGTTAATATTTTTATAATAATGCAGATCACCGTTTTTTACATTAGTAAATGTATCTGGTTTGTGATCGATACGAGTAGCGACGTCATCATTTTCATGCAAGTTAGTCATATTGTTTTTAAAATTATTTTTTGGATTAATTTGGTCCAAAATAGTTTTAGGTTTATAAGAGAGCAATCTTTCTGAAGGGAACTGGCCTTTGTTGTCTAAACAAATATTGCGATAATTGGCAAGAAAATAGGCAATCTGCTCATCAATATCCATTATTTTGATCTCTGGATCAAGTATAAATTTCTTGAACACGTCCTTGACTAATCGTACAATTCTTTCCGCTTGACCGTTGCTCTCCGGATGGTATGGTGGACTTTTCATAACTACAATCCCTTGGTTCTTCAAAAATGTAACAAAATGGTTAGAGTTGAATGGAGGTCCCCCATCGGTCACTACAACGTCCGGCAAACCGTATCTCGCAAACATTCCTAACAGAATTTTCATAACTTTCCTGTAGTCTGTTCCATAGCGCATGTACTCCAGTTCAATCCACTTTGTAAAGCTGTCCACGACTATGAGGAAAACCTTACGATCGAAATAGAAAAAATCGGCATGGATTCTGCTGAAGGGTTTGGTTGTAGGAATCCACTTTGAGTAAGGTGCTTTTCTGTTAACGGCTGTCATCTGATGGCAGATTCCACAGGATTTTACATAATCCTCCACGTCCTTGTTGAGCCCGAACCAATAAACCGTTCTTCTAGCTAGTTGCTTTATCTTGGTAATCCCCGAATGGTTCATATGAAGAATTTTAAGTATTTTATTTTTCAAACTCTCAGGAATTACGACACGGTCCTGGAACAAAATACATCCATCGACCTCCTCCAGCTCCTGATAATGGGAGTATATATCAACATAACGTCTTTCTAATCGGTCAGGCCAACCTTTCCTCAAATATCGTTGAATTGTTTGCAAAAAATCATCATTTAACGTCTCGTTAGCTACTTCCTTGTAATCAATGGGAAATTTTTCCGTAAAATTTAAATTCTTTACAAACTCTCGATCCAACTCTCCAGGAACTTCATCACTGAGAGGAAAACGGGAGCAAAAATCAGCGTTTCCCATTCTTGAGGAAGGCCGGTAAACTATATCGTAGTCGTATATAGAAAGTTCCATAACGTACCGTTGTAAACGAGTAACTGAAATCGGGTGTTTACCATCCTTGCCAAAAATACCTATTAAGGCTTGTGATCGGTATATATTGTAAAATGCATTCCTTGAGCTTGCTTGAGCTTGAGCTTGATTGACCGCCCACGGTTGCTACTCTGTTATTGCCAGATCAGCTGTAATTACACAGAGAACCAATAGACGATGCTTGGGACTAGCAATCATCCTCAATGTGTAAAAACTGGTGATCTTAAATTAGGCAATACCAGCGCCGGCCGCGCCCGAACACAGGTCAAGAAAGGAATGGGAAGGATTGTGTTGACATGACACTCGCTTTGATGGAAGCCGAGAACACCTCTGCACTTCCACGAGGAATCACTGGGATGTTGGATAAGAGGGTTGGGTTTGCAGCAGGGTTCGTTTTGGTAAACGATAAGCTGAATTAATGTCCTAACGATCATATAACGCGAAGGAGCTTGGGACTAAACCCACGGTCTTCTGCTCAGTAAGCAAAAACGTTTGCCACTAGGCAGACGAGCACCTTTTTAATCACCGAGTTGCTGTTATTACCATGTAGTCATATTAACAAATAAAACGATTGACGAATCTTGATTGTGGATGGGCCTGAGATTAGACTCATGATGTTCTGCTCAGTAAGCAAAAACGGTTGCTCTAAGGCCACATCACATAATACCGTTGCTCAAATTTTTGTATCCATTCAAACCCGGAACCAACGACAACAACGAGTTTCGCAAAATACACGATACACAAGCGATTTTACTATAAATCTCTTTGATATGTAAGGACCTGGGACCGCGTTTTTCTGCTCAGTAAGCAGGCCACTGTAACCGACGATCTTTCAAATCTGAAAACTAAAAACTACGAAAAAGTACTTAGGCCTTCATTAAGTTCCACTTTCACGCGACGTACAATGTTTCAATTTGCTCTTTACGTATTGTTCAGGCTAGGCCCTTTTCAAAATTTACGCGAGAAATACGCACAATCGTCACCTACCTCGCAAAACTGGTTCCAAACGACAACAAAGGCATAAGCAACGATGGATTGTTGAACTTTGCTGGCTCCGGTGGTGTAGTGCACAGCAAAAAAATGTAATATCGATCAACGTAATTCAAGCTGATGTATGGAATAATGATGTAATTGTAATTTTGTAATTTATCAGCACACACCCTGGTCAACCACTGTAAACCAATCTGCCGTTCAGCGTTTTCGGTTTTTGTTTCTGGATCTTTAGTTGCCTCTGTGATATACTTACTTGCGGCATACTATTTTGGGAGTGTATATGAGCGTGTACCATGTACGGTAGCTCATCTCTCATCGTGATGGTGGGACATAGTAGCCAAATTAGAGAGAAAACAAGGAGGTATTAGTATTAGTTATATGTAAACAAACTAAACAAAAGTTAGATAATGCGGCACTGTAACTACTACTATTTTAGAGGTATGATTCGTCATGTTTAACTCAATGTTTCAATTTAGGCAAACTATCTATCTTACAATTACAAAAGCAAACCTAAACTTACAATTATATGCAAATGCAAAATGAAACTTGACAAATCATCGTCAATTCCCTTATTCCAGGGCAGGGCCTGACGATTTGAATCTAATTTTGATCAGTGAACGGGCACCATATGGTACATTTTCTCACCATGAACCTATCATTTCCAACCTATCTGAACTATTTAATAAATGGAAGCCATAACATGGGTTACGCTCCCCCTAAGCGGGCCCTCCGCATCCTGTTTCTGTCTTATCTCAAATACAAAATGCCAATGGTATGAATGTATCTATATATAACTTGGAAATGACGTACAATCAAATAAACCCGTAACCCACTCACTTGGTCAGGCTTCAGAATCGTCCAGTGGGCAGTGCACTCTATACTCCAAGTTCCCTTTTTTTCAAATTTACCGCAAATTTGATATTTTACCCATTGAGTGTTGATTAGTCACAATGAAACATTGTGACAGAAGTTGAGGTTACTAGTGTATTAAATAATCTAGGTCCTATTTAGGATTATATCTGAAAAATCCAAATCTGGCCAACGCCCACCCTAAACCTAAACCTGTTCTAATCCACCTGAAATGACTAACGAATGGAAGACTTTGACTACCCAGCCATGCAATAGTCTCATTCCGTGCCTTATGGCAACTTGATGATTCTATTGCGCTCATCTTTTGGCACCACCCAGGGGAGACTTGGTCCTGTACCCAATGCTTAACTTATCTCCATTCCACTCAGCTACTCGCAATTTCTTGTGATATAGTGGGCGGAATATTATTATATGAGACAATTCAATGCAGACGTCTTTCCAAATTTGGCAGATCGACAGGTAATCGGTGAGTAACCACGATAGTTGCTATTCAACAACTCGACAACGTCCCATCGTCAACGCCTGCTATGAGAATTTCCCATAGCAGACGCCAACGAAATGACGTCATCGAGCTATCGATCAACTACCCTGGTTATCGCCTGGTACCTTATAGCACGATGCTAGGAGGCGAACCGGAAGAATCGATGAGCTACCTCCCCCGGTATATATTGTAAAATGCATTCCATAAAGAAACTTGTGAAATTTTTTTACAGTGCTGACTACTGCCAACGCTTCTAAGTGCAGGATAGGGTAGTTTTTCTGGGCATTATTCAACGAAAACGATGTGAAACTTATTGGTTTCTCCTCATCTTCTATCAAATGAGCTATCACTCCTCCCAAACCATAGCTGCAGGCATCTGTTACCACCAAAATTGGTTTAATTGGATCAAAATATTCCAGAAGGTTTGGCTTCAAAAGAAATCTTTTACAGTCATCAAAAACCTTCTCACAATCTTTAGACCATAAATATGTCACGTTTTTCTTTAAAAGACCGTAAAGGCAACTAATATGAGTGGACAAATTGGGTATACATTTGGAATAGTATGTTACTAGACCCAAAAATGCCTTCAGTTCAGAAACGTTTCGTGGAGCTTTCGCTTCACGAATGGTTTTTACTTTATCAGGACAGGGAAGCAATCCCTTGTCTGTTAAGACATGTCCTATATAAGGCAATTGCTTTACAAAAAATTTGCATTTCTTCAAATTTACTTTTATGTTGGCTTTGGCTAGCCTGTCCAAAACCAAAAAAAGTTTCCTTTCGCAATCTTTAAAATCCTTTCCCGCAATTAGTACATCATCTAAATAGCATGAAATGTTTTTCAAACCATGAAGCACTTGATCCATAACCTTCTGAAATATGGCTGCACTTGATGATGCCCCCTGGGGTAGCCTGTTGTATGTATAAAGACCCTTTATGGTGTTTATTACCATAAACTTCTTTGAACGTTCCGTTAAAAGAAGTTGGGTATAAGCTCCTTCAAGGTCCAACGCGCAAAAAACTGTAGGTCCAGAAAGTGTGGCAAACAGATCCTGCGCCAAAGGCAAAGGATACCTATTTGGAATCAATACTTTATTAATGGAGACTTTACAATCTATCACCAGGCGAATACTAAAGTCCCTTTTAACCACAGCTATAACCGGTGAAGCCCATTCACTAGCTTCGATCGGCGTGATGACTCCCTCTTTCTCAAGCATATCTAAATAATTAATCACCTGTTGACGCAAACGCAATGGTACTTCATATGCCTTTTTAAAAATCGGTGTATCTTCCTTCAAGATTAAATCTCCCTTATAACCTACTATTGGACTAGAAAAATCTTTGGTAAAAATTGTCGGAAACTTACTCTTTACTTCATCAACAATTTTGTCTTCTGCAGCCAGATCAATGTTCCCAACAGTCAATGGCGGACTGGCAAAAGTGTTTCTCCAGCCGGAATAAAATACGTCCAACCAAGAGCGGCCCATGAGCGGGGTGAAATCATTCTCACAGCGTAAAACAACCATACTGAGTTGTTTCTTATCCTCAGCAAACTGCACCTCTGTAGTGGACTTACCAAGAACCGTTAGTTTATTTCCATCTATTACAACCAGCTTTTTATTGCAATGTTGCAATTCACAATTCACAAAGCTTCTAATAAATAGCTCTTCAGAAATAACGCTCTCAGATGATCCGCAGTCAATCTCCATGGTTAAACGTCTTTTGTTTATCAAAACCTCAACATAACAGGGCTCATTAATCTTGTTAACAGAGCTAATCATAAGGCAAGGCATATCGTCGTCATCAGAATCGGAATTAATATCCTTTTTCAATCTTTTGAAAACTCCTGAATCTTTGGAAGACAACGAAGATGGTTTTGCAGAATCTATAAATTTAACAGTTGATTGAAATTTACGAGGGCTTTTCCCATGCAAACGGTAACAAAATTTTCTCGTATGGCCTGTCTTCTTGCAAAAGGAACAAAGGTAGAGTGGTTTGGCAGAATTTCCAGCTCTTCTGCTATTAAATCGACCGTTGCTTCTACTTCTAGATGAAAAGGATCGGTTTCTATCGAAACTATGACTCCTGCTTCTATATCTTCGTCTAGACCGCGAATTGTCTGATCGGTTACCTAGTCTCGCTACAACACTGACACGCTTTTCATCATCATTCTTAAGAAGCTTTGTCCTGCTAGCAGAAATCTCCGAGTTGAGAATCAACCTTTCAGCCTTAGCAGCTGATAAATCATCTTCGTCGCACAACCTCTTTTGCAACTGAGCATCGTAAACTCCAATAACTAACATGTCTCTAATGGCTCTATCTTTGAATTCCCCAAAATCACACCTCTCTGCTAATTTTTTCACGCAGATTACAAAATCTTCCAACGACTCATTCCTTATTTGTCTCCTAGTCCAAAATTTGAAACTATGAACTACTTCAGAATCATTCTTATCATAGCGCTTCTTTAATTCGTCTGTCATTTGTTTATAACTCAATTCATTAAAATCCTTTCCCGGGAATAATCTTTTCAGTTCTGTGAAAACTTCTTTCCCACATACTGCCAAAAATGAGGTTTTATAACGTTCCTCCGGAAAGTCATTATGCTTGAAAATCCATTCAAGCTGCTCTTTATATTGTGTAAATGGCATAGAGTATGGTACAAACGGGTCTGCAATTGATGTTAACGTCATCCTTTTAAATAAAATAAATACCAAAAAAAGGACAAAAAAAATAAACAAAATCACTATTGGATTCAAAAACAAATTTAAAAAAAAATCAATTGAATTATGCCTCAAAATCAAAATCTCCCAGAAAAAAGTAAACAAAACCACGTACCTGATTTACGATGGACCAGACGATGAACAAACCAGTCAAATATAAAAATGACAGCAGTCCGAGCGGATAGAAATCAGCACCAAAATAAGCAATACACTACAGCTTCAGCGCAAAACCGTGAACGGTACCAGCAACAACAGCAGCCACCTTTCAGTAGCAGCAACAGCAATCACACAGTCCACAGTCAACTTCACCAGCAGCCTCACCAGCAATTATACGGGTCGGTTTTCAGGGTCGATCAATTCAATCAGATGTAGTTTTCTTCACTCACACCGTAACTCTGTGTCGCGGTTGCTGGTAGTAGCTGTATTAGCTCGACTTTTCGACTCTGACACGCACACCGTTTTACATGAACGTCAAACTTTTCTCTTTTGCGTTCCCGGTCACTGGATGCGTGGAGTGCGAAACCCAAGATTTCTTTTTTTTTCTGGGCGGGAAAAAAAAATATGGTGTTTGTGTGATTCGTATATAATGCTGTAAAGTATTTGGAAAACAAAAATGTGTTGGTAGATGTTCGTCGACAAAAAATTAAACCACTTTTTTTTTGTGTTATGACAAAATGGTCGTTCTCTATAACGTTTTACCAAACGTATTCACTTTTCAGCGTTTTACTTAAACACAAAAGAATGAGTCCGGTTATTGTTCTGGATGAAAATGGATAATTTCTAACAATAAACCTCAGAACAATGACCAACCAAATGCGAAATTTTAACAAAAGCACTTCACAAAGAGTAAAAAAAAATGGATTACTTACGCCGTGCTCCTACTTAGGAAAAATAAATTTACGAAATATCAGCAAATGCACGCTATCACTCGGGAAACTCAGCAAAATGTAGCAAGTTGATAAAAAAAAAATTATCCTTGTCGCCACTGTAATGACCTTCAAACAGAACTAATAAAATAAGATGACTTCTTAAGATCGGGTAGTAATAAAAATAGGTGTTGTTCGGTTGCATGTCTAAACACTTCTGATCACGATTTATTTCGCCTGTTCGTTACATGCTGAACTTCTCCTAAATTCCCTTTCCTCTCTTAAGTTCTCTCAGAGCGAGTTCTCAATAACTGACTACTACACCCAGCAGCCAGGTCTTCAGCGAGGTTGATTTGTTGTACATGGTTTCCTCGTTTACGCCGACCGCCGTCAGAATGCAATCCACCTTCTGCAGCGAATCATCATGGGTAAACTCTGGTTCGTTGCAGCTGGCATAGAGGCGTTTTATTCGTTGGTAAAAGGAATCCTTATCGAGCACGATATTTGACATTTTCGGTGGCGTTTCGATTGCAAACCTAAACATTCAAACTGTCAGAAATACCGGGTTGCCAAATACACCATACTATTCGCATTTAAAAAAAAATCGCTGCTTGCTCTATGCCCGGCACTGCCGGCACAATCGGTACACCAGCGGTACACTTGCGGCACATTGGATTGATGTCTGGAGTGACCTACCGCTTGGTTTGCAGTCACCTTCAAATGATTTTAAAACATCGTCCATAGAACACTGTCGCCATCTGTTGGCCACGCCATGGAAAAAGAACAGAAAGGTTGATACCCACATTTAGGACCTTAGGGTAAACCCGATACTGACCACATGTCCAGTTCAAATTTCACAAAAATAATCCTATCTCAGTTGTGTATGGACCAATTTAAGATCTTCAACATGCAGTAGACTACTAATTGACCCTAAAATTTGAGAAAAATACACAATTTCAAATTTTCATCATACAACCCAAAAATATCAATGGCAGATCCGAAACATCTCCAGCATCCGGTAGCCACTGCAATGTTTGGTCTTAAGTAATTTCCCCGTCGAATGCTTCCAGGTTCATCGATATCGATTAATTACCCATGGAACTGTGGCCCTTTAAAGTTGGACAAAATGTTGCTAGCCCCGATTATTTTGTCCAACTCCTGTGTGCTGATGGAAGCCATCCAATAACTAATAAAAAAAATCCAAACCTTCTCTCCTCTCCAGACGTTCCCATCTGCACCTCGGACAAGATCATCAGCCTGGGCGTATCGGTCGGCGAGACGGTGATAGTTAGTTGTAACATAGTGGCCCACCCGAATGCATCCCGCTTCAACTGGCGGTTCGAAAACTCCGAAGAAGTGATCGAAATCGACCCGGCCCGGTTCACGAACAACGGCAGCAGCAGTCATCTGCAGTACACTCCCGAGTCGGAACGCGACTACGGAACGCTTTCGTGCTGGGGTACGAATGAAATCGGCACGATGGCAGAACCGTGCGTCTTTCAGCTGATAACCGCTGGCCTGCCGACGCCGGTGATCAACTGCGACTGGTCCAACAGCAGTGCCAAAGTGGACGTCAACTGCCACCCCGGATACGATGGGGGACTCCGGCAGAAATTTGTGCTGGAAGTGATGTCCAACCGCAATCCTGGGTTTGGGTAAGTTGCAGGATTTCGCCTGGATGGGAAATGTTGAGTTCTAGCTTGAATTTCTATTGCTTCCAGCTTCAACCTGACCAACTCGGAGGAACCCACCTTCTCCGTGACGTTCACATCACTGAGGGAACAGCTGCCAAATGTGCACCAGCCGGATTCGCTCAAACTGTTCGCCTACGCAGTCAACCAGAAGGGACGCAGCCCGGGAGTGTTCATCACCGATCTGTTCATACCGGCCGTCGAGGAGCAGGAACAGACCGATGGCAAGAAGTCCACACTGCTGACACCGATCCTGATCGGACTGCTCCTGACCATCGTGCTCATCATAGTCGTTATAGTTGTAAGAATTTATCTGAAATCGAAAAGACTTAAGCAAACTATTGATAAGGAGAAACGCTACACGGAGGAATCCAAGAACACGCTGCTGTTGATGGATCAACCGAAGGTGATTGTTAGACTGCGTTGATGAAGCAGTTTCGATATTGATGAGAACTTGTATTGTTTCAGAAGGAGAAATCTCAAAAGGCTTCCAAGTGGAAAAATAGCATGGGTAATAGCATAAAAACTAGGAATAAGATCGAAACTATCGATGACGAGCAGGATCCCGACCTAATACCGGTAATTTCCCAAACAGTTTCGAACTACCAGCGAATGTCTAACCCGTAATTCATTTCTTCCAGTACCCCCGTCTCACCGACATCCAGCAGGAGGAGCTGATCCCGATGAATTCGGACGTTTCGTTCAAACCGAAAACGGTCCGGCTGCCGCCACCGGTGACAGTAATGGCCACGTCTTCGTCGACGGCAACGACCACCATTGTGAGCTTCAAGGACGAAGACATCTCCGAGGCGGAAATAAACCTGAAAGGAATTGAGGACTTTCTGATGACAAACCACGTACCGGAGAGCTGTGTGTGATATCGACAACCAGTAGTGCGATCGAAAACCTACCAGACGACGACCACGCTGCAGATGCAGAGCGAAGCAATTCCCAACCATATTCCATCATCGATGTTCCCAAAGTTTGCAGACAGCGCAGCCGAACGAACCGAGCGATAGTTTTTTCTACAATTGCCCCACAATTTTTTTGTGTTTAGCCAGTAAGTTTTGAATGTGCTTAAGTGCTGTGGACGTTACAAATAATACAAAGCAAAATTTTAGGGTACGCATCAACGTTTCTATTCCTTTCGCCAATGAAAGTGAATGCGAACAGGAGTGTAAGATAAAATAAAGTAAGTTGAGTGGCAAACGAACGAAGAATACAGACAATGGAAACAATAATTTAAACGAAATGCAAAACGTTAGATACGTCATCAAAGTGTGGAAGAGAAAACAAATGCAAAACAAAACGATACTAGCAAAATTAGATAAAGGTTATAAATAAAAATCTGTATTCAATATGGAAGTGTACCTAAAAGATGTATTATTGTAATATTATTGCTATTGAAAGTATTATTGAATGAAAACAAGGATTGTTTGTACAATAAAGAGATTTTATAATAAAAACACTTGCAGTTTAACTTAAGGACTGTCCATATCCCACGTAGACAGTTCAGGAGAGGAGGGAGGGGCCATGAGTAACCAGCTTCGAAAAACTGAATGTTTTTTTTTTCTTTCAAAACTAGCTGGGCACAGAAATATTGATCCAAGATATACCAAGAGCTTTAGAAAATATTCAAAATATTCAGAAAAAGTATCAAACTTCCGGCACTACAAGAAGGCTTCAACGACTACAGGAAGTCCAGAACTTTGAGGAAGTTTAAAAATATTTAGGCAGTTCCATAAACACCAAGAACATTTCGTGAACTTGATGTACTATAGATTGGAGAACTTCATGACAGTTCCAATAACTTCAAGAACATTTTAGGATCTTTACAGGAACTTCAAGAAAACTTCTGGTTTAAAGATCTTAAAACTTCAGGGCCGTTCCACGAACATCCGAAAAATTGTGTAAACTTTAGGAAAATATCGAGGAAAATATCTAAAACTTCAGAATTTCACGGCCGCTCGATTAATTAAACAAAAGTACTTAAGACTTCCGAACTTTACAGATGTTCCAAGTACCAGCCAAATGTAACCTGCCAGCCTGACGAGCTTTCTTCTTAAAGAAGGATGGCTTAAGCGCCACTCATAACGGATACCATCCAACAGTTTCCCGAAGTTTCGGGTAGGAAGCTGACTGGCTGACTAAAACACGTGCGGCGTACTTCACGCAAGACGAGCGAGAAATCGCTAATTCCTATACACGTGAACAGGTATTATCATCATAGGCCTTGCCTTACTCGTCCCCGTTTGAACTGAAACCACAGAGAACAGACATCCAGGTCCAATTCAAATAGTGTGTAAGAAATTTAACTGCTATTTTGAATAGACATTTGAAACTAGCAATATCGTGGTGGCGCGAACACTGGCGCGGTAACCTTCATCAAACCGGCATCTGTTCTCCATGTTAGGAGCGGTGATCACCGTCGTAGTGCCAGCGTGGGACTATAAACAGAGCTGTGCACGATGGTCCCCCGGCGAGACAGGAGGTTGGGGCAGGCCCAACAAGCCGCCCTGAAAAAAACAAAGTTGCAAACACTGATGAAAGAAATACGGATCGGAACAATCAGAACAGACCTATGCGACGAAATAAGGAATACGTTTGAAATCTCGGAACATGGAACTGCAAATCACTCGGCTTTCCGGGCTGTGATAGGTTAATCTAGGACGAACTTCAATCACTCAACTTCGAAGTCGTAGCACTGCAGGAACTTTGCTGAATGGGACAAAAGGTATGGAAAAGCGGGCATCGAGCGGCTACTTTCTACCAAAGTTGTGGCACCACCAACGAGCTGGGAACTGGCTTTGTAGTGCTGGGTAAGATGCGCCAACGCATGATTGGTTGGCAGCCGATCAACGCGAGGATGTGCAAGTTGAGGATTAAGGGCCGTTTCTTCAACTACAGTATCATCAACGTGCACTGCCCACACGAAGGGAGACCCGACGACGAGAAAGAAGCGTTCTATGCGCGGCTAGAGCAGGTGTACAACGGCTGTTCGCAACGGGACGTCAAAATCGTCTTTGGCGACATGAACGCTCTGGTAACAGGCAATCGGGCCAACAATGCGTGAACTTTGCAGAAAACCAAATAAATCACGTTCTAATCGACGGGAAATTTTTCTCCGACATTATCAACGTCTGCACGTACCGCAGTGCGAACATAGTTTCGAACCACTACCTAGTTACAGTATGCATGCGCTCAAAAACTCTCGACGGTGCATAACACCCGTCGAAGACGAACGCCGTGACCCAACATTGAGCAACTACGGGACACTGGAGTTGCCCAGGACTACGCGCAGCAGCTGGAAGTTGCACTACCCACGGAAGAGCAGCTTGGTGCAGCTTCTCTTGGAGATGGCTGAAGGGACATCCGTTCCGCCATAGGTAGTACTGCTGCAGCGGTACTAGGTACTGCGATCCCGGACCGAAGAAATGACTGGTTTGACGGTGGATGCAAACTGTTAGTAGAGGAGAAGAATGCAGCACGGGCGAGAATACTGCAACACCGCACGAGATTGAATGTGGAGCGATACAGACAAGCGCGGAACAGACAAAACTCGGGTTTTCGAAGGAAGAAGCGTCAGCAGGAAGGCCGAGATCACGAGACGATGGAAAATCTGTACCACGTAAACGGTGCACAAAAGTTCTACGAGAAGCTAAATAGTTCGTGCAAAGGCTACGGCAGGTTCTGCAGAAATGCCGCGAATACAACGTGCCCACACATCATTTGTTCATCGTTTCAAATCCGCATACGACACAATCGATCGAGATCAGCTATGGCAGATTATGCACGAGTACGGATTTCCGGATAAACTGACGCGATTGTTCAAGGCGACGATGGATCGAGTGATGTGCGTTGTTCGAGTATCGGGGACACTCTCGAGTCCCTTTGAATCTCGAAGGGGGTTACGGCAAGGTGATGGACTTTCTTGTCTGCTATTCAACATCGCGTTAGAAGGTGTGATCAGAAGAGCTGGGATACCCACGAGTGGCACGATCTTCAAGAAGTCCATTCAGCTTCATGGCTTCGCCGATGGCATCGACATCATGGTACGGAACTATGAGACGATGGCGGAAACGTACATCAGACTGAAGGCTGAAGCTAAGTGAATTGGACTTGCCATCAACGCATCAAAGACAAAATACATGAAAGGAAGAGTTTCTAGGGAAGAAAATGTTAGCCCGAGTTCAGATTGACGGTGACGAAATCGAGGTGGTCGATGAGTTCGTGTATTTGGGCTCACTGGTGACCGCCGAAAATGATACCAGCAGAGAAATTCAAAGACGCATTATGGCAGGGAATCGTGCCTACTTTGGACGCTCCGGTCGAATAAAATTCACCGCCGCACGAAGTTGACTGTCTACAAGACGCTGATTAGACCGGTGTTCTCTACGGCCACGAGACCTGGACTATGCTCGTGCAGGAGGCCTTGGTGTTTTCGAACGGAAGGTGTTGCGTACCATCTACGGTGGAGTGCAGATAGATGACGGAACGTATAGGAGGCGAATGAACCACGAATCGCACCAGCTGCTGGGAGAACCATCCATCGTCCACATTGCGAAAATTGGGAGACTACGGTGGCCTGGGCACGTCGTAAGAATGCTGCACGTGAAAATGTTTCTAGAAAGCGACCCAACAGGAACAAGAAGAAGAGGCAAGGTGGATCGACCAAGTAGAAGGCGACCTGTGTGGAGCCTTCGTAGACTACGAGGCTGGCGAAGTGTGGCCATGGATCGAGTAGAGTGGAGACGACTTCTTCGGACTGCAGAGGACAACAAGGCCTTAGCCTGATTGGTAAGGTAAGTAAGCTAGTGCTGCTGCCCATCGACGTCGATGACCGGCAAACGTCATCTTAACATAAATGTCAACATTGCTGTGAGCAAAACATTGTTTAAAATCGATCAAAACATGGGCTGCAAGCACGAGTTTTATTGGTGCGCAATAAAACAAGGTGTTACCACGCGAAAATTTTTTCACAATTTTCCTAATAGCGAATTCATTTACTATCGGGATTAACACCAGTTCCAACCCAGAGCGAAACTGAACTTTTTATCAGTGTGAACCTCAACCTGAGCTAGGTTTTAAAAACAAACGAACAAACTGACGTTTTTCAGAAAGCAAGCAGACCCAATCTTGATACCCGATCCAGGTTGGAACTGAATAATAAACGAATTTGCTATAAGGATGCCGAATTGCCCGAACTACAGGAGATTTTCTTCTCACGTGGAGTCCAAGCGCTTGCGAAAATTTTATGTTCCGACCAGTTCCTCCCGGAGGATTTTCGAATTCCTGAAAGTACGGATGCAGAATTCAAATCTTATCACATTTTCTGAATTTAAATGAGGGCTTATTGGAGTTCACACCCTCACTGAATCATTTGAAGATACGCCGCCAGTGAATCAAAAAAATGTTTTGCTCCTGACTACTATGTCCAGTTAAAATTGGAACGAAACACGGTTAACCCTACGTTACTCGCGCTGTTGTACTTTGTACAACACACATGAGTTTTCCATTGTCATTTTGTTGCTGAGTTACCAATCGATCTGAAACCAACGAGTATTCCTCAAAAAACTTGTTTTGATCTAAACAAGCTAAGCTTTGATTACAGTAAACACCTAAAAAATGCGGATAATAGGAAAATGTAAATGGAAACCGCGTAAACTGTGACCATTCTACTTGGGATTTGACTTAATTGATTACAACATGGAATATATCGAGATCCTGACCAGACATAAAGTTACTGTCTCCGACAAAGTTGTTCAGGAGATCATAGCCTTGTCGCTGGCGGACAGTAGTTCAGAATTTTCTCACTACGTAGCGCTAGTATACATGTGAAATTCTCGCATGTGATATATCTCAAGATCCTGACCAGATAGAAGCTTACTGTCTTTCACAAAGTTTTGACGTAGGATTACGTCTTTCGGCAACATATTGGGGGTGCAATTTCAAAAAACCAAAATCGACCGCATTACGAAAAGAGGTCAGGTTTTCACCGCATATAACTCTGTCAATAGCAGATGGATTTTAATTCTAAACAAGCCAATCAATTGGAAATTTATCTACCAATCTGCTAATTTGTAATAGGTCACTATTGAAAAATACACAAATGTCCAACTGTTCTGATCAAATGGTGATTAAATTACCATCTTAGCCTGCAAACAGCGCATTCCCTAACACAGATTTAAAAATCGAATTCGATCCTGTCTCACTGAACGGTGCTCATTCAATCACCGTGTGTGGTGGTGTCCGGTCGTCGGTGTCAGCAGTAGCAGCATCAGCAGCAGCAGTGCTTTCAGCGTGTGGCGTGAGCATTGTTCTCCAGGACAAAACGAAGGGCAGCCTGCAAGCAGCGAGCCCACATGAGGATCCATAGAAGGAGGAAGAACCCGCACCGCTATGGATCGAAATCAGTTTCTTTGTGAGTCGCTGTATGCAAAGCGCGTCACCAAACAACATACAACTCGTCAGCCTCATCCGCGTTGAACACCCTAATAGCTCAGCATTACTCAACCATCACGACAAAACGGTCCTTTTCAGGACCACCATAAATTTTTGTTGTTTTAGAGTTCATTTTCATTGAACATTCGCTCGCCTTTCTGCCAGCCACATCACCCCCAAAGCTCTTTGATAATGTAACCAGCAACCAAACGTTTGTCGTCAAATGCGTAACAGTATTGAAGTGGTACATAAAAATTCTCGCAATGACCGAATACCACATGACCATGTCAATTAACCAGAGACACTTCGTAAGGTTTTCTCCAGGACGCTAGAAAAAGCAAATAAAATCTAGATTTATATGATTGATCGCGATTGGGAAAATTTGAGCAAGAAATTCCTCCAATCAATATTCGCTTTTTTTATTATCTATTGAATAAAACAAAAATTCCGTGCGTTTTGTGCACGTAAATGCGTAATTTTGTTATAAGAAAACGAGACGTTTCCATGATGGGAAAAGTGGTTTCCCTAACACAGTCACCGAATATTGATACCAAGCACTGAGCATGCCAGACGGTGCCGATCTTTATGCCTTTTGGTGCAAATTTTAAGCCCCTCCTATTAAGAGCATTATGCCAAAAAATAACCTTGCAAAATTCTCTTAATAGAAGGGGCTTTAAAATTGCATCAAAAGTATAAACGTAGGTACCGTCCGGTAGGCTCATATTCTGTGATTGATGTGTTTCCCTTAATAAGGGAAATGGCTCTAATGTTGGCCTATGGATCTAAGATTGGGCCCATCGCTAAAAATCTGCTATTTTCAATTGTATCTAGATGAACGCGTCATTTGGACGGTACTAATGGATATTTTTGGTCGCCATTGAAAAATTCGTCAATTGCTATATGGGCCCAAATTAGGAACATTTAGGCCGACATTAAATCCATTTCCCCTACATATTTAATTTCCGCACCGCTATCATTTCCTAAATTGTTCTTAACTAGCTTCCAATCCCTCGGTCCTTTTCAGGACCACAAATTACTACTAAAGAGTAAACTAAAGAGTAAGAGCTTGAATCCAAGACATATCGTCCAGGATTGGCTTGTACTACATGAACATCGAGAGAGCACCTCACAAACATAACTCTCAAATTGCTTCCGAATTTCAACCTAAGGGAAATGTAAGTAATGTCGGCCTACATGTCCCTAATTTGGGCCCATCGCTAAAAGTCTGCTATTTATCAATTTTATCTAGATGAACGCGTCATTGGGACGGTGCTAATGGATATTTTTGATCGCTATTGAAAATTTAGTCAATTGCTGAATTTATGTATGGGCTCAAATTAGGGACATGTAGGCCGACATTACCTACATTTCCCCTATCTTAATTTTTCACTGATAACGAATTAAGAAATCAATGTAATATTTACTATACTTTTGCTATGCCATCATAAATACCTTTCGTAATCCTGCGTCAAATCTACGGTCGTGTCTTGGATACAACCTCTTACTTTTTTAGGAGGTCAAAGTCTATTCCCTGGTGCTCAATAGTTCAGAATTTGCTCACTACGCGACGCTAGTATACACGTGAAATTCTCATATAAAATATCACGAGTTCCCAACCAGATAGAAAGGTACTGTATTCGGCATAGTTGTTCAGGAGGTCAAGGCTTTTTCGCAGGTGGACAGGAGTTCAGAGTTTTCTCGCTTTACGGCGCTACTCTCAACCAGCGAAAAGGTTGTGATCTCCTCAACAACTTTGCCCAAGACAGTAACTTTCTATCTGGTCAGGATCTCGAGATTTTCCATGTTGTAACCAATTAAGTCAAATCCCACGTAGTACGGACACCGTTTACGCAGTTTCGATTCACATTTTCTTTATTATCCACATTTTTTGGGAGTTAACTGTGATAAAAGTTTAGCTTGTTTAGTTAAAAACAAGTTTTTAAGTTAGTTAGTTTCAAGTTAGTTTCATATCGATTGGTAGCTCCGATGCAAAATGGCAATGGAAATCTCTCTCTGTTGTACAAAGTACAACGTGCGAGTATTTACTCGTGTTACAAAAGTTGGCGCGAGTAACGGAGGGTTAAAGATCTACAGAAAACTGTAAAAGAGCTTCGTTTTTTATTCTAAAATAATGGTTCCGCAGAAACAACAAGTATGATTCAAACTTGGATGTGTGATTGTTTTCTCAAGTGTTTCTGTTGCGTATAAAGTAGTAATGATTGAAAATCGGAGCAATCACAACCAAGTGAGAATCTTGCTATCGCAATATATTGTCGCGCTAATGTTAAATCCTCATTTGGTGACGGTCGAAGCGCGGTGCTCATAAGCGCGATGCAACCCCGCCCATAAGGATTATACACAGGTGTGTAACTTTGATAGTATTTTATGGCAGCGGCTTGAGGAGGGAATCCTGGATAAAGAGCCGCCGCGTGTTAAATCAATGGGCGCAGTTGTACGGCCATAAACAGAAAACAGATGGTATAATCCCTTTTTGAGAAATAATGATGATGCCATCGAGGATGATATCGATACCTGTTAGTTATTAAGCCTTGGTGGTGAAGTTGGCGGGGAACGTCCAACAGTTTGAATGTGCACTCACCAGATAGCACTGTGATCACATAATGGTGATGTATCATTGCCTTGTTCAAAGAACTGATTAGTGGGATATCTTGTTAATTAGATATCTTTGCTTTGATTCAACAAGAATGTGAGTTTGAACGTCAACAGGAATGGGTAGCATATATTAATGATACATCTAACGTTGCTTAAATAAATGTTTCTGTCTTTGAGCATGAGCATGATTATGATTGACCTACCCACGGTTGCTACTCTGTTATTGCCAGATCAGCTGTAATTACATAGAGAACCAATAGACGATGCTTGGGACAAGCAATCATCCTCAATGTGTAAAAACTGGTGATCTCAAACTAGGCAATACCAGCGCCGGCCGTGCCCGAACGCAGGTCAAAAATGGAATGGGTAGGAATGTGTTGACGTAACACTCGCTTTGATGGAAGCGGAGAAATCCTCTGCACTTCCACTGGGATGTTGAGTAGGGTTTACAGCAAGGTTCGTTTTGGTAAACGATAAACTGAATTGATGTAAACGATGAACTGAATATGGAGAGTTTACTGTAAAAATAAATAAAAAGGAATGATCTCACCCAAATAACCAGGTGAAGTTGCACCAACGCAACAGGCCTCCTCGTAGACTTTCTTCAACCCATCGCAGGTATCTCCTTCCTCCTTACGTGATAATTATAATTTTAAACAGTTTGATTGACATCAACACGAACCTGTCAGGGCTCTTAAATAAATTTCTCTGCCATTTTTCATTCAAGAATAAAACAAAATCATTTGACTCTAAATGTTTTTTTTTTTTATTATTATTTTTTCAAACTCCAACCAGATTCGCCATCAATCAAATCAATGCCCATATTCAACTAGCTTTCTGGCACGATTTCGTGCATAGAAACAGTCTCCCACCAGCTTAAATCCAAGTTTCTCAAGCATTCCTTTGGACTGCACATTTCCCGTAACCACCGTTCCATAGCAATTCAGTCCAATCTCGGCCACTTCCTGGGCAATCACTTTAGTCACTATACTTCCATAACCCTTTCGATAGTGATCGCTCACAACCTCCAGTGGCCCGATAGCACCCGTCGGCCAACAGAAAGACCATGCCATAAGTTCACCGGTCTCGCTGAACAATCCAACTGACGGATTCCATGCGGCCAACCGTTTGAGAAAGTATTCCGATCCCTCGCACCGGTGCGGCCAAATTCGGTTGGCAGTGACTGCGTGGTTGATGTCTAGTTTTTTCACGTGAAGCCCCTCTGGGATGTTGAGTTCGAGTTTTAGGCATTCTTCTCTCGGTAGTTCGTACACCCCGCATGGATGGTCCCACAGCAATTCGATTGATAGAGTTTTGAAAGTTTCTTCAAATGCTAAACGTTGTGAACCAGGAATGCAAGCTATTTTATAACTATAGTCCCAATCGATGCGGAGAAGAGCACGCTTCAAAGATTCATTGGATGCTTCTACCGTATATGCATACATCTGGTATCGGTCCTGAAAAGTGCTTAAAAATTATAATAAGGAAAGTATTATTTGCAAAAGCAGTACCAACCAGTATGATGCAGGTTCCGTTGTCCCTCCAGCTATCGTCGTTCAAACCCAACACCTGGAGCTGTTTGATTCGTGGATCGATTTTGGTCCAGTTGATGTAGTTTTGGACAGTATTGTACGCAATCTGATGCCGAGGCCATTCTCGTTTGAAAACATCTCGCAGAGAAGGCCATTCCTGCGGAGGAATGGCCTTGAGTGTTTCGTTAAGGACCATAGTAACAAACCGACCGACCAATCTGTGTATTTGATGCGTAATGTGAGCTTCTTAATAGATGCATACAGCGGTGAATGCTCCCCGACACAAAAAGCTTTGGTATGATAAGATAACAAAAGTCGTTCGAGTGCGTCGATTTGGGGCGTTAAATTGCTAGTTGAATTGAGCGTCATACATCATTCATGACAAGCGTGGTTGGATCAGGGTGAGTAGAGTCTTCAATGACCGTATTCAGCCAATTTCTTAGCTCGTGTTTGTGCGACACAGTAGGAACCAATTGGCACAAACCCGAGTTTTTTGAACAGCAAGTTAGAAATCAAATTCTTACAGTGTACGCTTGCATAGCAGTTCATTCCCACCTTGGCCATTTCTTTGGCAATCGCTTTCACTACGATGGAACCGTAACCCTTCCGAAGGTGTTCTTTGGCAACCTGCAAAGCGGCGATAGCCCCGGTTGACCAGCACATGCACCACGCTAGCAGTTCATCGGATGCGTTGAACAGCCCTGTCGATGGATTCCATGCGGCAAGGCGTCTTAGCGTGTATTCCGATCCTTCACACCGATTGAACCAGACATCGTTGGCTATGGAAGCATGCTTGGGCTCCAGCTTCTTCAGGTGAAGTCCATCTGGTAAAACAAGCTCCAGATTGAGAGACTCTTCCTTGGTCATTTTGTACAGAACGGTTTGATTGTACAACTGTAGCTCGATTGCAAACAACTGGATCACTTCATCCAACGCTGGCTGACAGGATTCGTGAACTTGACTTATTCGGTAGCTGTAGTCCCAATCAAGCAGCCGAAGAGCTCGTCGCAACGAATCCATCGACTCTTCCAGGGTGTGAAAAAACATGTAGTATCGGTCCTGGCAAAAAACATATTATTTTTTGGCATTTAAATGTGCCATTTAGAACCAATGCTACTTACGATGATTATGTACGTTCCGTTCTCTCGCCAACTGTCGTTCAAACTCAGAACCTCCAGCTGCTTGATTCGAGGATCAATTTTCACCCACTTGATATAGTTCTGTATTGTATTATACGGCACCTCATTACGAGGCCAACCACTCTTGAACATATCTCTCAGCTCAGGCCACTGCTCCGGAGTGATGGAATGAAGCGTGTCGCGGGTACGTGACATTGTGTCGATGCGTCTGACGTTGTTGAAACCTCGCAGCAAACTAAAATACCTATATGAAGTTGAAAGCGGATCAGCATTGCATTGAGTTAAGGCGAAAGTACATCAGATTAGAGTGACTAACTTAATTGATTTTATAAAAAAAAAAATAACGCAATGCTGAAAAATTCATTCGTGGAAAATTTGACAACTAAATTTGCTATCGGTAGGAATTTTAAGAGGTTTGATATATTTTCTAAATTTTACGGTGACCAATTTCAATTGTTCAAATTTGATGTGTAAATTATAGAGGTTTTCAACTTTGCTCATAAATATCACAAGTATAAAAGTGTAAGAAATATTTCCTCCGAAAACAATACCATAATTTCTAACGTAAACAATTTTTTTATTGCACCCTAAAATGTTATTTGTAATCAACTAGTAGGGGAAATGGCTCTAATGTTGGCTTATGGATCTAACATTGGGTCCATCGCTAAACATCTAATCGCTAAATTACAATTTCTGCATGTACCTAATTTGTATAAATTTCTTTCTTTTCGATGAATTGTATGCCCGAAATTCAGCTGCAGGATAGTTTGTACGGATCAGCACATAAAAAATTCCGTACTTTTTGTGTAAATTTTTTTATTAAATAAATTACCTGAAAAAGCTTTTTCCTGTATAATGTACGTGTAAATAATAAATTGATACCAAATGGGTTAAACCATAACTAACTAAATTAAAAATATTAAAAGCATCCCAACTTTTGTAAAAATAAGTTAAATTACAGGAACACAATCATGCAAGTTTCGAGTTCATTCCTTTTGATTACAAATATAGATAAATCTTGGTTTTGTTAGTTAGTTCTAAAATTAAAGAAATTGTGCTGGATAAAAGCCTTAATACTTTTTTTTTTCACTTCAAATATCAGAAGCATGACATTCAAAATCCGGTATCTTAAAAACTTGATGAAATTGAATTATAACCTGATTATTCACAAATGTGGCAATGTCAAGATTTTTCAAAATTTTAGATGCCTAATTTTTCCTTACTTTCTTATTTCGAACAATTTTTCTCTCGAGAAATGCTGTGAATCTCAGAATCTAGGTTAGTTTCCTTAGATCCTGAATTACGAATTTTGAAGATCAGGAGATTAAATACTTGTCCAAGCCTATGATATCAATTTTTTTTTTAAATCCATTAAATTTATTTTGAACAAAATTTCGTCCACATTTTTTTAGAAGGCACATTTATTTTGTGAAGTTTTATTTAAACTTTTGATTAGACCAAACATTTACTTAGTATTAAAATTCTGATTTGTTTTTAATATTTATGCACTAGAATTTTGATGAAATAACTGTCCAGGTAGGATATTGCGATTTTATCTTAGTCTTATAATTGATCTAAATTCGTTGACTTTTATTAACATTTGTATTCGAAGAATTTATGCTTAAAATCTGTATCAGAGATATCCTATTTTATTAGTTACAAAATTTTGAAAACATATGGACTTGGGATCACAAAACTATTTTTATTTTAACATTAAAAATGTTAAGAATTGTGCATCTGCAGCATATGCATGTACGTAATTAGTGGATTTTTTAGTGATTTTGACGCTTTTTAACAATGCTTGACGTTTCCCATTTTTCAAATAATTTCTTGTTGAAAATCAACAGCATTGCTATCAATGCGTAGAAATATTTCTGATCGATTGGTGGTAAAATGATTGAAATTGGTCCAGGAGCAGCTGAGTTATTAACGTTCAAAATCTTTCATAATTTCGTTACATGTTCCATTTTCAGTTTTCACAAAGTGTACCCCCATATACAAATCACCGACGTAGTCCTACGTCAAAAAATTGTGCATCTTGAACATTTTCCTACGTTCTAAAGGTATTAAATTTATTCTATGTGCACTTTACCTTGAAACAGCCACAATTTTATAAAATTATAAAATTCAAACTCCTAGAATTTAATTTTGGTTCCTATGTCTGAGATTTGACTAATGGTGATACATTCAAATAAAAAATAAAAACTAGTTACAAAATTCATGAAATTACATAACCCTGAGAATTTTCTTAAGTTTAAGATGCTTACATTTACAAGTTCCGAACTGTAATTTTATTACAAAAAACATTAACAAACGATCATTGCTTGTTCAAAATCAGTAATCGTTTAAGGCTCTTCCAATCGAGGTCCCAACCGTTTTTATGGAATAAATATAATCAAATTTATTGTTTCACCATTAAAATAATAGTAAGCCTAATGTTGGCCTATGGATCTAACATTGGGCCCATCGCTAAAAATCTACTATTAATCCATTTTATCTAGATGAACGCGGCATTGGGTCGGTACTAATGGATATTTTTGGCCGCTATTGAAAATTTAGTCGATTGCTGCATTTATGCATGGGCCCAAATAAGGGACATTTAGGCCGATATTACCTGCATTTCCCCTATTATGTGCTTTGAATCGTCACCACGTGGAAGAACAGTGTGATATGAAACAGCCGCACAAAGCAGAGAATCGAAAAAAATAAACTCGACCCCGCATAGATGAATGGATTTGCAAGAACAACCATCAGCACCGAGAACATGATCAAACTTACGCGTGACACTTTTCGTTTGCTCTATTTGATGAACTTTGTTAATATCGTTTGATTTTTCAGTGGGAATATTCTGCGAAAATTTTCAATAGTTGAATATGAAAATAATAATTCTTCGACATTGCCAACTTCTTACCGACGCCAGGGAGGCAGCTTCCACACCAGGGCCCTACCTACCCGAGCAAAGCAAAATAACAACCTGATATCATCCTGAAAACAGTTATTCCAGATTTTAGCTTGTTTTCAGTTGTTATCACATAACTTAACATAACCTCGATTTATTTTGTTATCAGTTATTATCATGAAAGAAAATTAAATGAAGCAAAGGTTAGTTCAAAACTAACAATATTATCCGCATGGTAAGAATTAAAAACACTGCCAATCATATTTCATTTATCAGCGTGAGGCTGTTGTACCAAATCGATAAAATAAATATAAATTTGTTGAAAAAATTGGCGTGGATCACAAAATTTGTTATCAAGATGTTTTCTATGATAACTAAATCAGTTATTTTTGTACTACCCAAGGAGTATTTTTTTGTTATAATATTTGTTATGTTGGCTGTTTATTCAATAACAATGATAACATGTTCGGTTATCAAATCTTGATAACCGGGTATCACAACTTGTTATCAATCTGGTATAATCCATTACTCGGGTATCGACCCATCAACTCATGGACTGGGGATAGGAAAACGCTTGATAAATAAATATTTGCTATGTGAAATAATTTAAAAATCATATTGAACCGCAATCTTCACGAGCTGTGCACGCTATTTTGAGTCTAGCCAGAGACTGAGTAGATTCCACTAATTCTTGCGTCAAGTGTGGAGTTGTCAAAATTTGTGTAATTATCTTTTGTTCTGATGATTATAAGCTAATGGTAAATGGATATATTATGAATTTTACAAAATACCAAATAACCAAAGAAAAAAATATCTTTTGTGCAGTGTGAAAATCAAACATATAGATGTGATACAGCTAAAAACAGCAACTACGGAACTTTTTGAATGGTGGCATACATGACAATAGCCAAATATTCCTCTAAATTCCAGTGCAGTTTTTGACCAGTATTCAGTACAGTTTTGGACCACCGGCCAAGCCAGCAACTTATTATTCATCGATATTGATTTTGGATACTTACAAGTCATCGATGAAGGAGTCAGCAGCTAACCCTTATGATGAGTTTTATTAATATATTTATAAATATATATTACTTACTTACTTAACGATCCTGTGCACCTCAAGGGGTACAAAGGGCCTTTGTGAAAGATTTCCATCCTGGGCGATTACTAGCTTTGGCCTTGACCTGTGCCCAAGTCAAATTTTGGTAAACGTTATTAATTTCACTGTTTAGGCTCCGCCGCCACGAGCCTCTGGGTCTGCCTCTGCTGCGATGTCCTGCTGGATTCCAGTCCAGTGCTTGCTTGCAGATTTCGTTTCCGCTCCGTCGTAGTGTGTGGCCAACCCACCTCCACTTCCGTTCACGAATTTCTGTCGCTATCGGCTTCTGATGGCACAAACGTTGAAGCTCGAAATTTGAGATCCAATTGTGGGGCCACCAGGCACGAATTATGTACCGCAGGCATCGGTTGATAAACACCAGCAGCTTCTGAGTGTTCTCCGCTGATACACACCATGTTTCACTGGCGTATAACAGCACAGACTTCACGTTCGAGTTAAAAATTCGGATTTTGGTGCGTCGACTGATCTGATTCGCTCTCCATACATTTCGCAAACTGGCAAAATCAGCCCTCACCTTCTTAATCCGTGCACCTATGTCGCTCTTGGTGCCGCCGTCCGATGCTATCTGGCTGCCAAGATATTGGAAGCTTTCGACTTTCTCCACTGCCTGTCCATCTACCGTGAAATTGGAACGGTTTTCCGTGTTGACATCCAACGATTTGATCTTGTTCACGTTGATGGTTAGACCTGCTTCAGAAGAGCGTTCCACAAGGTCGTCGAGCTTACTCTGCATGTCAGAGCGCCGTTATGCTAATAACGCAACATCATCAGCCAAGTCGAAGTCGTTGAGATGCTCCATAGCAATAGGCTGCCACAGCAACCCACGGATCGGTACACGGTCAACGGCTCCAACCATGATCTCATCGATTCCGATGAGGAACAGTAGCGGTGATAATATACATCCTTGCCTCACATCCGCGATAACCCGAATCGGGTCAGACAAAGCTCCGTTGTGCAACACTCTGCATGAGAAAGCCTCGTACTGCGCTTCGATGAGGTTGAAGATCTTATCAGGGACTCCCTTGCGTATCAGAGCGCCCTACAAGTTTTCGTGGTTTAGTCGGTCGAAAGCTTTTCGTAGTCAATGAATACCAAGTGCAGGGACTCTTGGAACTCATTAACCTGCTCCAAGATGATGCGGAGCGTGACAATATGGTCCACACAGGATCTTCTAGCACGGAATCCTACCTGCTGTCGTCGGAGAGTCGCGTCGATCTTCTCCTGTATCCGATTGAGGATAACTTTACACAGAACTTTGAGAACAATACACAGTAACATGATGCCTCGCCTGTTGTCGCATACAGTTGGATCCCCCTTCTTGGGGACTTTTACCAAGACGCCCTGCATCAGGTCGGTCGGAAATGTCGTGGTGTCCCAGATATTGACGAATAGTTGATGCAACATTTGTGAGGATAGCATGGGGTCAGCTTTGAGCATCTCGGCTGATATGCGATCGATCCCCAGGGCTTTGTTGGACTTCATACTTCAGATGGCTGCTTCTATCTCCAGCAATGATGGAGCTTCAGTGTTGACGCGAGTAACGCGCCTTACCCTTGGCGGATCATGCCGAGATGTTAATGGTTGGTTGACCGTTGAAACTTCGAAAAGTTGTTCAAAGTGCTCAATCCAACGTTTCAACTGGTCAGTGGGGTCGGTGAGCAACTGTCTAGTCGCGTCTTTCACAGGCATCTTTGGGTTCATCATTGCCCCGCTCAGGCGTCGTGAAACATCATAGAGGAGGCGGATATCGCCAGTTGCTGCGGCTTTCTCCCCTTCATCAGCCAGGGAGTCCACCCACGCTCGCTTGCCCCGTATGCAGGAACGCTTAACTTCCCTCTCTAGAGCCGAATACCGCTGACGGGCCTCGTTTTTGGCTCCTCGGGTCCTTGCTCGCTCTATCGTTGCTTTCCGTTGCTCTCCGCTCCTAGATCTTCCTCCAGGTTTCATCGGTGATCCACTCCTTCCTCTGAGTGCGCAGCTCACCCAGGTTGTTCTCGCTTGTTTCAATAAAGGCATTCTACATGCTCGTCCACTGTTCTTCTACGCTGCCACCTTCCGGAATATTAGCTGCGCGAGCCTCGAGTTATTCGACGAACGATCTCTTCACTGCTGGGTCCTCCAGTCAGCGTGTGTTGAATCGCCGCCAGAGTCTTTCCTCCCACCGTTGAACCCGCGCAATACGTAGGCGGATCTCACCGACCAGGAGATGATGGTCAGACGCGATGTCAGCGCTGCGTTTATTCCGAACATCAAGAAGGATCCGTCTCCATTTTCGGCTGATGCAGATGTGGTCGATTTGATTCTCTGTATATCCATCACGGGAGACCCATGTGACTTTATGCACTGGGCAATGGGGGAAGAGCGAACCCCCGATCACCATGTCGTTGTTGCCACAAAACTCTGCAAGCAGCTCGCCGTTCTCGCTCATATCTTCGTGGCGTCCCATAATGCACTCATAGTCCGAGTTGTCGGAGCCGATCTTCGCATTGAAGTCGCCTGTGTAGATCTTGATATCACCTCTTGGAGTCTTATCCACGACAGCATTCAGTTGACTGTAAAAGTTCTCCTTGTCCTGCAATTCGGCAGCATCGGTTGGAGCATAACATTGGATTATGGTAAGGTTTCGGACCCGTATTCTGAATCTGGCAACGATTATTCTCTCATTGATAGGTTCCCACTTGATGAGCGCAGCCTGTGCTTGGGCGCTAAGCAGAAAGCCAACTCCACGATGTCGTGGAGCGTTTTCACCTCGCATACCAGAATACAAAAGTACCTTTCCCGAAGGCAGCTTGCGTTCTCCAAAGTTCGGCCAGCGGACTTCACTAAGTCCCAGGATTTCTAGCTTCATACGGCGGGCCTCACTGTCGAGTTGTGCCAGTTTACCCTGTTGGGCTAGCGTCGGTACATTTCATGTTCCAATTCTTGTCCGTTGTTTAGCGCCAAAAGTCGTTGCCATAAAATCAGTTCGTGATCTTTCACTATAGGTTTTTGTAACAATTTGAAGGTTTCGGAGACAGTAGGTGGATGGCCTTAGGTCTCCTATCCGCCTTGATGGGGCTGCCATCTTGGGTATAGCTTTCGGGGAGAAGAATTTCGTATTCAGTCGCTGGATGCCCGTCAGACGCTGTTTGAGCCGCCCCTAACATGGAGAACTGACGCTCGGGTTTTGAAAGCCACATCCTCCGAAAAGAATGCAGCTCCCCATTCGCTGTCAGTCAGCATGACAAAAGTTCCCACCGGGGTTGGTTACCCGATCTTCCCTAAGGTTACTCGTACCCCAGCCGGTGCCGCGGGGAGGAAGGGATAGGAGTTACTGGGCAAGACGCTAAGGACCACTTTCACTTGCGTGACGAGTCTATTTTTTAACCTTCAAGTACGCGAAGTACCGGTGGTACGCATTATCTCAGTCATTTGCCAGCCATAAATATATATATTGATTGTTTCAATTCTTATCCATATTCATATTAAAAGTAAGCTATTTGTAAGCATTTTCGAGTATTTCATTTCTAAAAAATGATTAAACTTTATCCAGTAAGCCAACGTCAAAATCAAAGTAAACTCTACTTAGTTTCCACCGCATGCCCAGATTTGAGTAAATGCAGTCTTACCCATTTTTGGGTAACTTCCCTTTTGACCGAACTGAGTGATTTTCTACTCAAAAATGAGTAGCCCCAGAATAGCGTGCAGAATTATTTGCGGTTATTCTGTTATAATTTTAACCCATTTGATTCAGGTACTTTAATTAAGCTGGGTAATTTTTAATATAATTAAATAAATTTAACTATTCAGCAAAACGATACAGAAAATGCGTGACTACCCCTTGGTCTCATCAAAATCTGCTTCGATGGGTTCTGTTTAAAGGCATTAAAGTCGCCATGCATTCTCCGCGTTCGGTCACATCCAGCCACAAGCACAGCACACTTCGATCTCATGTTTCCTTAACTTCTATGATGATCCCAAATTTATATAAAGCTCCCAATTGTACGTAGTTTCCTGATCTTTTCCAAAGTTCTCTGAGTTTCTACGATTTTTTCTGAAGCTATATGAAGTTTCCAGAATGTCTACGATGTTCCCTGAACTTCAAAGAAGTTGGCCAAACTTGTAGAGCCTATCGAAATGTTATAATTTCTCGAAATTTATTCCTCTAGTATAGAAACATTCATAAAATTTTTGCTTGTAGTTCAGTTCTATAAATAGCTGTAACATTTTTTTAACCTCGAACCTGCTTGGCAAAATAAGGGGCCTGGCTCCCTCGGCGCTCCCATTAGCTACGTCACCAACGTATACCGTACACATCCATTATTTTCATTTTCATTTTCATTTTCATTTTCATTTTCATTTTCATTTTCATTTTGCAGCGTTTGGTGGGGCAACGGGAGCGCAAGTCAATCCAAAGTTGAGGATAAAGGAAGGGTAATGGCTGAATAGTCTATGTGGACCACTTGAACGCCATGGGAAAAGGTAGGGATTGAAGAGGTCGGTTATTGAGGGGTTTTGAGGAAATGACACATAGTACTAGATTTGTGATGCAGAATGTGAAGAAACCGAAGTTCAATCTCCCACTGATTCATCCTTTCACATGTATACCAAATTGATAATTTAAAGCAACCATCAAAATAAACAGACAATATATGAAAAGACTAGTTGCCAGTTGCCCCCCACATCCTAACTCTTCTGTTAATCTGCTCAATGTTATTAGGCTGTCTAAATTTTTTATTTAAGTTCGTTTTATGATTATGATATCTCATTAGTCTAATTATATAAATAACTGAAATCTATAATTTACCTAATCAATCATAGCTCATGCTTTATTAAGTACCTAAACTGCTATGTAATCTAAAATGTAACGGATTTCAAGTAATTTTGACTTTGATCTATATTTATTATATCTTAGATAGACCCAGGTGACACCTTCAAGTGACTAAAATGCTTCACTTTGAAATTAATTTCCTAGCTGATTTTTAAACTATATAGGGTATATGCTCCAACTACGCTCACACGTTTCCACTATGTCGTCCCACAAAATTACGTATGGGTATGTCACAATAGAAGCATGCCACAGTGGAAATCCCGAGCCATAGTTCAAACACTTATCCCAAATCAAAATGAAGCACATATAAGATTAGTTACAATACCATGTACAAAAATGGTATTTAACATTGTTCCCTGAGTAATGCTTCAATGAAAACAACAATGAAAGCTTGTCACGCAAAAGAAGGAGCACTGTTGGGCACTTTCTGAAATATTTCAATAGTATAATTCCTTTGCAAGCCCAAATAAATCAATTATTTTATTCATGTGTTTCACTTATACATTTTTGCCAAAACATCAGCCTTATACATTCCATAAGACAAACCACATAGGTCCTATAAGAATGCATAAAAGGTAAGTGTGACCGCTTATACATTTCATTTGACACATGATCTTCATTCACTTTTTGCAAGGCGTCTGCTTATAAGTTGACTTATACATTTTATGAATAATCAGCAATAGAAATTTGCCAAAAGGTATAAGGAGATTTCTATCCGTGTAGGCCCTAATTCCAGCTCTATCTAGAATTCTATTCATTTAATAAAAATACTCGTAACAAAATTGTGCATTGACATAATGAATGAATCGTAAACCAATGTGACGAAAAAACGCGACTTTATTTCATCTTAAACTGCAACGGTTTCGGTATGGTTTAACCATTCATTTTTGTTTCAGATCGCTCTTCCCTTGAAAATACATGGCCATAGTGCCTTTCAACTAGTTATAACCTGGCTGATCCGGTGTGGCTTCTTTTCAATGTTGGTAGTCCTATTCGTTGCCATCGGCTGGCAGCAAGCGCTGCCAAACAGTGTTATGCGTAAAGCTAAATCGTGACTCTTCGATTGTTTGTTTACGTTCGTAAATTCGCGAATGATTAGAGAGAAGCAATATGGTCGGATAAGATAAGATAAAGTTGAGATAAGGTTGCACATTTTTAATATTGATAGACTACAACACTTACATTCGTTTCGTCACACCGGAAGAGTAAAAAATTGGTTCAATTTGACAGCTCGAAATTGGTTCGATTTTGAGGTCCATCTTTGCATCACCCAGGTCATAACTTTAACGGCTTCAACGTCCATCCACTTCACCAAAACTTCAATGATCGTACTCCACCAGCTTTCTGGCACGTGTTCTAAAAAAGTAGTGATCCTCCACCGGTACGAAGCCAAGTTTATCGAACATGGCTTTCGACGCCGTATTTGTACTGACCACCGTTCCGTAGCAATTCATTCCCACTTTGGCCACTTCCTTGGCGATGGCTTTCGCAACGAGACTTCCATAACCCTTCCGGAGGTGATTTTTCGCCACCTCCAGGGGACCGATGGCTCCCGTTGGCCAACAGAAACTCCACGCCAGCATTTCACCAGATTCGTTGAACAGTCCTGTCGATGCATTCCACGCTGCCAGTCGTTTCAGAAAATAGTCCGATCCCTCGCAACTGAACGGCCAAAGCTCGTTGGCAATGGAAGCATCTTTCAGTTCGAGTTTCTTCAGATACAGTCCTTCCGGTAACGCAATTTCCAACTGCAGACAATCTTCCTTTAGTAGCTCGTACTTTATACCGGGTTCTTCCCATATGAGATCAACATTCAACGATCTGAATACATCCTTCAATACCGATCGCCTGGAGGCGTGCGCACCACAGATCATGTAACTATAATCCCAATCGATCAGTAGGAGAGCCCGTTTCAATGAGTCATTCGATTCCTCCAAGCTGTACAGGAACATCTGGTATCGATCCTGGAATCATGTTCCGGATTACACACGTGACAATTCGAATTTCTGCATGCGAAATACTCACCACAATGAGGTAGGTTCCATTTTCCCGCCAACTGTCGTTCAACCCAAGCACCTGCAGTTGCCTTACCTTCGGATCAATCGCCACCCAGTTGATGTAGTTCTGTATGGTGTTGTACGCAATCTCGTGTCTGGGCCACTCGTGCTTGAACATGTCTCTTAGCTCGGGCCAGTCATCACACGAGATAAGCTTCAACTCGTCGCTAGTGTACATTTCGTCCCGGAAGTTTGGCGAAACCGGTTCTTTTGACACTTCGGCTGCTGCTAGGCGTCCTATGTGGACGGCAGTTGGAAACAAACTAACGTTCCAAAATTAAACGTTGAATTACGCTCGTTTATTTGGCACAGCAGTGCGAAAAAAAACGCGCAGCTGCACGGTAAGAAAAAATTACTCAAAATTAAGTTTAAAAATCTCAATGTTTGGTTCTAGCATTTGAGGTCCGCAATTGAGTGCATCAGAAAAGTGGCGTTGGTTCAAGTTTACTCATGTATGGAGTAATAATAGATAAACTCTAATTGAAGTTAATTTTCTGTTAATCATTGCTAAAAGTTAGTAAATAGTGTTTCATAAAATAACTAACGAAGAATATCTTGAAGTTAAAAAGAACTCAATTTTCAGTTAACAGTACTAAAACCGTCATATTTTCACCGTTGCGTACTATTCCATTTTTTAATGTAAGTCACAGCAACCTGCACTGCCATCGATGCTGTTATTTGTTTGTGCTCCATCGTCTCCGTTTGGGCTCCACTAGTTCATTAATTTGAATCTTTTACTGCAGGTTTATTAAAAAAAAATCAATTTGATTTAGGTTGCCATACATTTGTAGATGGGGCCTCCCTTAGCTCAGTCGGTAAAGGCGCATCTACAAAGCAAGACCATGCTGGAGGTGGCTGGGTTCAATTCCCGGTCCGGTCTAGGAATTTTTCGGGTTGGAAAATTTCTCGACTTCCCTGGGCATAGAAGTATGATTGGACTTGCCACACAATTATACCAATGTAAAAATGGTACAGGCATCGAAAGCTCTCAATTAATAACTGTGGAAGTGCATCTAGAACACTAAGTTGAGAGCACGCAAAAAGCTAATATGCTATATGCAATAAGCTTGAAATGCGAAGAAGAAGAAGAAGAAGAAGAAGACATTCGTAGATTTGTATTTTTAAGAAAGGAAAATTATACATATGTTCTTCCAATGTTGGGTAATAAAATGGTATAAATTTTAACAATTCCATTCTATTGATCGTTAGGTAATGTTCACTCAATGGATTCTTGATCAGGATTACTCAAAATTGAGATTTCTTCTTTAACTTAATTTTACTTAGCCCCACGGAAGCCACGTGTTGAGTGAAAGGAACTGAATTTTGCGTACCCTTTTCTTACCGTGTAGATTAGATAAGTGCGGTGATCTGATAAGGTGACATGACAATTAAGTTCTTTGTAAACATTGAAACAATTATAAAAGAGATAAACTCGTTTGCCTTTTGTTATGCTGTATATCAACGCGCTGAACTCAACGCTCTACAATCAGTAGCAATGATTGAATCTGATGTGCTGGTTCAGATGACATTATTGAACCCTGTTAATTTAAAAAAAAAAAAGTACATGTACCGTGTGGTGCTCGTCCACCGCTTGACCTCCATTCACCGCTCATTTTCTCAAAATTTGCTGAAAAAGTTCACAAAGTAACTTTCAAACATACAAATTATATACTAATTTACTCATTGGTCTTAGCTCACCAAAGTATACCTTAAACATCCCTCTTAAAGATGAATTAGCAAGATTTGGCATTACAGTTATGAGAAATTATTCAAAGATAAAAGTCTGATATGCAGGGCCGTCTAAATCGGGTCATCACTGTATCGGCTTTTGACGGCATCAACGTTGAAGCTCGGCAATCGAGATCCTATTGTAAGGCCACCAAGCACGAATTCGTTTGATGAAGATCTACATCTTTTGAGTATTCTCCACTAATAAACACCAAGTCGCTAGCATCATAACGGGAAAGGAAAATGAGAACCAGTTGAAATCATCCATCTCTTATTGGGCATGAAATATTTCCATAGAATAAAAATATCAGACTTTCTTACAATTTTAGCTTAAGTTTATTGCACCAACCATCTTGAAATGTAACGGTTCCGTTGTTTTTCAGATCATTCTTACCTTTTTTTAGCAGACGATAATATGTGTATCTGATGTCCGTCAAATTCCCAAAATTTCAATTATCATACTCCACCAGCTTTCTGGCACGCGTTCGAACATAGTAGGTATCCTCCACCGGTACGAAGCCAAGTTTATCGAACATGGCTTTCGACACCGTATTTGTACTAACCACCGTTCCGTAGCAATTCAACCCCACTTTGGCCACTTCCTTGGCGATGGCTTTCGCAATAAGACTGCCATAGCCCTTCCGGAGGTGATTTTTCGCCACCTCCAGGGGACCGATGGCTCCCGTTGGCCAACAGAAACTCCACGCCAGCATTTCACCAGATTCGTTGAACAGTCCTATCGATGTATTCCACGCTGCCATTCGTTTCAGGAAGAATTCCGACCCCTCGCAACTGTACGGCCAAAGCTCGTTGGCAATGGAAGCATGTTTCAGTTCGAGTTTCTTCAGATACAGCCCTTCCGGTAGCGCAATTTCCAACTTTAGGCAATCTTCCTTTAGTAGCTCGTACTTGATGCTGGTTGCTTCCCATAGAAAATCAACATTCAACGATTTGAATACATCCTTCAATACCGATCGACTGGAGTCGGGCGCACTACAGATCATGTAACTGTAATCCCAATCGATCAGTTGGAGAGCCCGTTTCAATGAGTCATTCGATTCCTCCAAGCTGTGCAAGAACATCTGGTATCGATCCTGGAATCATTTTCCGGATTACACACGTGAAAATTCGAATGTCCGCACGCGAAATACTCACCACAATGATGTAGGTTCCATTTTCTCGCCAACTGTCGTTCAACCCAAACACCCGCAGCTGCCTTATCTTCGGATCAGTTGTCACCCAATTTATGTAGTTCTGAATGGTATTGTACGCGATCTCGTGTTTGGGCCACTCGTGCTTGAACATATCTCTTAGCTCCGGCCAGTCATCGCACGAGATAGGCTTGAGCTCATCGCGAGTGTACATTCTGCTCTGGAGATTTGGTGAAACTGGTTCTATTGAGGCTGTGGCTGCTGCTGGGCGTCCGATTAGAACGGCAGTTGGAAGCAAACTAACGTGTCGATTTCAATCTTGACTAGGTCCCTTAATTCACCGGCAGCGCGCGAATCATAATCAGCCAACGCAAAATTTCATTAGATACGACGCTATGACCAGGTAAAATGTTGACTTAGGTCGGTGATTAAAGTGATGTGATGGACAACAGCTGATGACATGACAATTAACTTCATTGAGAGCGGTTCCACGCCAAATAGAAAAACAAAACAAAATGTGACTAGACCTTCTCAGATTTTTATGAAACTTTGCATCATTGTTTGTTTTTGACAATCTTTCACATTTCTGCTAAAATTTGGATATTTTGAATGAGGTGTTTTTTTCCAAAATGGCGCATTTGACATTTTTCAATAAATACCGTGTTCAAATCTTATTTATTTATAAAAAAGCTATTCAGAAATGCCAACTCATGAATTTTGAAAACCTTGAACATTTATAAAACTCGTGAAGATGTTATTCAATCAAGTTGCTGCAAAACGATTGTGACTGATATGGGTTGCACACAAGTAACCATAATTGTTCAGTGACAAGTGTGCTGGGCAGTAATATGACATTGAGCCTTAATAATATTTTAATGGTGAAACAATAAATTTGATTCTATTTATTTCATAACAACGATTGAGACCTCGATTAGGGGAGCCTTAAGAGATTACTGATTTCGGATAAGCAATGATTGTTTGTTCATGCTTTTTGTAATGAAATCACATAGCGTCCGTATGTCATAAAACATCTCAAACTTAAGAAAATTCTCAGAGTCAGGTAATTCCATGAATTTTGTTATTAGGTTATTATTTTGATTTTGAACATTTCATTATCATTTAAATCTCAACATAGGAACCAAAATCAAAGAGCTTGAATTTTATAATTGTATGAAGTTATGGCTTTGAAACATGGTAAAGTGCACACAACATAAATTTTGTACATTTAGGACTTAGGAAAATGTTCATGATAGATGTCGATGCACAATTCTTAACATTCTGAATATTAAAATACAATAGTTTTGAGATTCCACACCTATCTTGATTTTATCACTAAAAAAATATATCTCTGATACAGGTTGTATGCATAAATTCTTTAAATATAAATGTTGATAAAAGCCAATGAAATTAGATCAATTGTTATAATTCTGACTACGATAAAATTGAGATCCTTTCTAGACAGTCATTTCATAAAAATTGTAGTACATGAATTTTAAAAACAAATGAAATAAAAATTTCTATAACTATAATATGTTCAACCTAATCAAAACTTTCATAAAAACTGCACAAAATTGATATGCCTGAAAAAAAATTTGGTGAAATTTTGTTCAAAATAAATTTTAGGTGTTAAAAAACAGGTGATGATATGATGGGCTTCGACAAGCTTTTAATCTCCTGGCTTTCAAAATAAATCATTCAAGATCTTGAAAAACTTACCTAAATTCTGAGATTTACAGTATTTTTCGAGGGAAAAAAAACTAAAATGCAAAAATTTCGAAAAATCTAGACATTCGACAAAAAATATGAAAATTCAAGTAATGATTTCATTTTATCATGTTTTTAAGAAACCAGACTTCGAATATCATAAGCATTAGATTCAATTAGCTGGAAAACTTTTGAATACTTCCTGAACAATTTACAGTCTTGAAATAATATTTGAATGTTTAAAAGTTGTAGATCCTCAGAACTTGATCAACCTGAAGTGTTGGAAAAATGTCCAGAGAACTTTACTAATATCTTCGTCTATATGGAGACCTTTTGAATATTTTCTGCTGTCTAGGAAGGATGCATCGAAGAATATTCTGTAACATATACAACGTTTCCTGAACATCTACAATCCTTTAAGTTTTACAAAATTTCCTCAACTTCTACGAAGTTCCCTGAATTTATTCCATATTCCATATTCTCTTTACATCTTTCGTAATTCTATGAAGATATTTGAACATATTTGCACTTCTGGAAAGACATCTATCATCTACAAATATTTTTGAACCCCTGGAAAACTCCTTGAAATTTAACGAAGTTCCCATAACCTCCAAGTAGTTCATGGAGCTTTTTTGAAGCAGGATCTGTGACAAACTGCAACGAAGTTCCCTTAACTGAAACGAGGATCCCTGAAGTTCTTAGAAGTTCATTGGACTATTTTGAGATCTTCTACAAAATTTCCTGAACTTTTTCATTATTCCTTCTACAATGTTTGCTGCACTTCTACGTTTCTCGTGAAGTTCCACGAACGAAATTTCTTAAATTTGTACGTAATTTCAACAACTATTCCAAGTCAATGAGGCTTCAAAAAAGTGGCCGGAAATTATATAGAGATTCCCGAAAGGACTTTAATCGTTATTTTAAGTGCAATTTTATTAATCGCTGTTAAATAGTAACATCGAACTTGACAAGCTTGACAAAATACCGGCGAGTCAAAAAATACCTAAAAAATTCTGAAGGGGGCCTGGCCCCCTTGGCACCCCCATTAGCTACGCCAATGCAGTGAAGACTTCTGCAGTACGATGATGAGAAAAAGCGAAACGGCAGAAGAATATGAAAAACAATGCCTATGCATTCCAAGTTCGTTTTGGCACGCGCGACTGTGTGTTGAAAACAAAGCTGGCTTCACACTCACATAAGCAAGCAAAGCAGCAACTGCTTCAAAACGAACACAGATGAGTGTCGTGATTGTCGGGAATGATCAGATCGGTGATGGATCACCACCGTAGACGACATTCACCAGTTGCTTTTTACTTCTTTCGTCAACTCGATGGATGGTTATGGAAAGTGCTTCGACCAGCACATTGGTAGGAATGTACAAAGCGTTACTACCATCATCTGTTTGACGATCGGGATTGGGAAAGGTCACAACTCTGGAACACTTAAAATTTGTCAAAAACCGATAAAAAACTACTTTTGGTCGAATTTTTGAACTTTTGCTTTGTGCAATATTTTAGAAATTTTTTGAGCAATATTGTAGTAACTTATTATGCAACATTTTAGTAAGATCACAAATATTGTTTTCTGAGCAAACATTACAAAAAATATTACGGGAAAAAGGCTTTAAATTTGACTAAAAATTCTTGTTCTACGATGTTTTTTTTTTCTTCAATTTATTCCATAAATTTATCAGAACTCCAAATAAAATAATTTAAGATTTTCTAACAAACTCTCATCAGATGACCATTGATTTCTCTTAAATTTACCAGGAATTCTAATCCCTACCTAACATATAGTAGAATATTGGAAAATCCAAGATTCACTATTCATCCAAGCATTAGTATTTAAAACATCTAAAATCCTAAAATCTTGGAATTCAGGATTCCAATTTAAAAATTCAATATCTCACTTTTCCATATTTTAATCTAATGAACCATTCACGGTTATAGTTGAAAAATTTAAATTATGATTTCAGGAAGTGTCCATTAGACTGATCCAAAATTAGAAATTTTTACTCCACACCCGAGCAGGAACCGATAACTAACCGATAACATATGAATATCTTAATGTGGGTTGATACCTTATTTTGGTATGCTTGTGGTATAAAACCTTGTTTTGATATTATTCAGTTATCGAAATATTTAGTAAAATATCAAATTAATATCAAAATAACAAAATGTGATCTTTCAGTTTTTAGACAATAACACCTAAAAAAGCTATTGTATTGGTATTAGAAGACCTTTCAAACAGCAAGTTATGGTATTCCCAACAAACAATTTGTGCTGATTAAGAGCTGAATAAGTTATTTTTTAGCTGAAGAAGCATATTTTTGCCTGAATAAGCTCTTATTCCGCTTCCAATGTTTGTTGGGTTCTGGCATAAAAAAGCGTCTGTTATCCGTCAGTTATTATAATAACTAAATTAATTATTAGTTCGTTATTCGTAGAACATTTTTAAGTTATTATTTTTTGTATTTTACCTCTTATGTCAGTCTCGTCAATACCATATTTAGGTTGCCAGTTATGCTATTTTCATACCTGAGTTTGGTATCCATAAGGTATTTTCTCCTGCTCGGGCAGTACTCAAACGGTTCCGAATTGGGTTGTGGCATCTGCATAACAGACGCCATCGAGTTCTGTTCATTTCCAGCAGATCCAGCATTTGTTGCGCCACTGCTGAGTCAAAATTCCCTAGCTGTCGCCAGTCATCGACCCTACAATAAGTGTCGAGGTACTGCATAATCAATTTCCGAGGAAAGGATCTAATTACTAAGCCATTGCACTACGCCTGTTTCCAAGCGACGTTGTCACCATGCGACATGTAACGTGGTAAAGCCGCAGCGCGGTTTCTCTCTTCATCATTTCTCTCCCTCTCTTGGTCGATCTATGTATCGATCGCTGATTGGCTAGCAAATACATAATTACTTCAAATACCTCCAGTTTAGGCTAAGTTAAATTTGAACAATAAAATCAATCTTGCATAAACGATCAACAAGTGAAGTTTAATCATTTAATGAGAAACACAAGTCACAGATAGCAGGATACTTCACAGGGTCCTGATTAGCCTTCCAAAAATTTAACTCATTGAGTAAGAAACTGACTTGGCACAAACCATTTGAAGTTGGTATGGACATTACTGTGGGAAAACCTAACTTTGTGTTCTTAACTAACAATTCACCGTATCAGTCTCCTTCAAAAAATGATAGGGGAACCCGAGAAAAGTAAGAGATCAAATTGAAATCAGAATTTGCTGTTATGATGTAATTTATTTTGAATACTCCATTTGATCTCATTTTGGTTGACTTAACGGTTAACACAGCAAAAATGAGAGCAAAATTTTACACTGTTGAATCAAACGGAAAACTAATTCTGCTTTCAATTAAATCAATTTGATTACTGATTTTGCATTCATAATGTTTGACTGAATACGGGCCTGTCGTAAATGGTTAGCATCCATGTTTATCACGCTGAAAGATTTGAGCTCAAATGTCACCTCGGGCTAGTCACGAATGACCTAAAATGTGTTAAACAAAACAAATAAACAATAATCGTTAGTTCAATGGCAGATGAACTTAAATCAAATTTTAAACAAGAAATTAACAGCAGAGCTTCAAGTTAAGTTGCTTTGATTTAAAAAGTCTTAACTACATAATGAAAGCACAATATGATATCAGACTTCTGTCGCGACAATTGAAATCAAAATGTGTTTTCATTATGATAGGAACTGCAAACTTTAATATCGATTTGCTTTCATTTTGTTAACCGGCTTTGCTCGGGAAACGCTCCTATAGTTGCGGTACGTTAGAAGCATTAGGTTCCTATAGTTGTGCATGGAGACTCAATACACAACTATAGGAACCTTACGCTTCTAACGTACCGCAACTATAGGAGCTTGTAGGAAATTTTCTCAGCTCCAATTTTGTTTCAGACCGCTTAACGCTCAAATGTAAGGAACAAGAGTGATTTATGATTCAAGTCGCTGATGTCTTATGGCTCGTCAAAAATCGTGGCTAAAATGTCACACTGCAGAATACAGTGTTGCCCACAAAACGGGTACACGACGTTAGGCATACGGTCGTTAGGCATACGGACGTTAGGCATACGGACTTTAGTCATAATGTACGATAGACATAATGGACGTTGGGAATAAAGGACGTTAGGCATAATGGACGTTAAGCATAATCTACCCGATGAATTTCAGAAGGATGATAATGGGGACCGTCTATTGAATGCTGACTTCGGTGACAATAACGAAAGAGCCTTAGTTTTTGGAACTCATGAAAACTTGCGACGTCTTGGACAGGCAAAATATTGGGTTACAGATGGTACGTTTGTCACAGTTCCTTGTTTGTTTCGGTAACTCGTCACTGTTCATGGAAGTATCGCTCCCTCACATCAGCAGACGGTTCCGCTAGTTTTGATTCTGATGACAACAAAAACAGAATCGTTGTATCGAAAAGTATGGCAGGAAATCCTGGAAGCAGCAGGTATGTTTTTTGTTATTGAATGTAAAATCACAGAATTCACCATTCTTTATGTCATGAGCTGTTCTTTGAGGAAAACCTTTTCTTCTTTGACAATTGCAATATGTGTGTAAGAATATATTACAACAAATGTGTGATTTTTATTTCTAGATGCGATTGATTTCAAGATATAGTTCAAAACTATGCTGAGTTTTCATTGCCAGATTACTTAACCGCTATCGCTACTAATCTTGGATCTAAGGAAATATGTAGCTACGTCACTTATGATATGATAAATAATGGATTTCAAACTGTGCTTATTAAATAAACTCTGTTTGTTAACTTGTAACATTTTTTGTTTACCATGCTCGAATCAGGTTTCTAGAGTTCCACAGCAGCAAGGTGTTTTATGGCTAACGTCCATTATGCCTAACGTCCATTATGTCTAACGTCCATTATGCCTAACGTCCATTATGCCTAACGTCCATATGCCTAATGGGGTACACTCCCACAAAACAGTTGCTTGATCATGCCATAAGGTTATCGATCTCTTAAACAGTTAATAACTATTTATTTTGACATTTGGCTGCAAAACGATCTTCCGCAAAGTTGTAGCTGAGATAATTTTCCCTAAGAATAAATGTAGAACTTTTTAACAGTGTGATATAGAAAAATACTAGAAGACACTGAACAAAAAGTTTGGTTTTACCATAGTAATTCCCAAATAAACTTCAAATGGTTTGTGCCAAGTCAGTTTCTAATCAAATAAGTTTTTGGAGGACTCGATTTGGAACCGTTTGAGCACTGTGTAGCGAAAATTTCAAATCTTGCATCAGTCTAGTGTCCATAGCCATGATGATAGACTAAAGAGGTGCTGAGGAGACTGCCACAGGCGGAAATTAGAGAGCACACACAGGCTAATGTGCTTGAGGGTGGCCAGTGCATGTCGCACTATCTCGAGAGAGGCCGTCTGTGTCATAGCAGGGATGATGCCAATCAGCCTTATCATTAAGGAGGACGTGGTGTGCTATGACGCGAGGACCGTTCGAGCTGTGTCGACCGCGAGATGGCAATCGGTGTGGAAAACTCCACAAAGGGGAGGTGGACTTACCGCTTGATACCTTCCGTATCAAGCTAAGTCAACAGGTAAACTTCCACCTGACACAGTTCCTGTCAGGCCATGGCTGCTTTAGGAGCTACTTGCATAGGTTCGGACATGCAAGTACTCCCATCTGCCCCAGGTGTGCTGGCGTCGAGGAGACCGCCGAACACGTTGTGTTCGCCTGTCCACGCTTCGAGCCAGTATCGAGCGCTATGCGGAGCGGATACCAGTCCAGATAACATCGTTCCTAGGATGTGTGGTACCACCGAGAACTGGAGCGCGGTGGTGACTGCGGTCACCCACATAGTTTCGGAATTACAACGACAGTGGCGTGCCGAGCAGCAGTTGCCTACTGTCCGGCTAGATCGATAGAGTATTGCTAGAGAAGCGCCATAGCGATACAGCGGCCCCAGGGCCAAGCGCACAGGGTAAGGTTTAGTGGGTCGGGAGTGAAATTCTCCCATCCCCACATCCTGAGTTCCTTCTCAGGTGTCTGTAAGCAGATTCCCCCCTGTATAGTAAAAAAAAAGACTAAAGAGCTGGAGCGTAGTGTTCAAGGTTCATACAGATTAAAAAAAAATATATTTGGATGATTTTCATATAGACACAGAAACTGTTTGAGATCAGCTCTTCAGAATATTATAATAAACCCTTAAAGCCCAGGTTAAGAGGTTTTTAAAATGTGTAACAGTTTTCGAGTCTACAAAATTTGCAAACCTCTAAAGTAATCAAAATATTTTCAAAATCAAATCTTGATTTATAGCTAAATTATTGCTTTTAAAAACCGTAGATGAGAAGTATACAAAAGTATCTCATGATAAGAAATTTTTTAAAATGGTTGAAATGTACTTTTACGTGTTGGTTTAGCACTTTATTTAAAGTTTTATTGATTTTTTTTTATTTTATTGTTTTATGTCTCTGCTTCTCAGACTTCAATGTGGTGTGACAAAAGTAATTTATTTGTTCCGGCCTTATTTCGATGTTTGCTCAAAATTACTGAAAAAAAAATTACCACGTACATATTTTCTAGAAATACTTTATTTCTCCCTACAACTTTGTCTCCCGTTGTCATTTCGATTAGAAGTGGAGAGCTCGTAGAAGGTCGAGTCTGATTGACTTGCCATTTGGCGTGGAACTGCTCTATTGAAACAATTATAAAATTGATTAACTCATTTGCTTTTTTTAACCCAATTTGTTCACTGAGCACAGCTTTCTTAAATCAGTAGGAAAGCTTGAACCTGATATACTGTTCAGAGGACGCTGTACAACATATCATTGAACTCTGGTTACACGTGCTTGTATCAATCCTAAACTATAAACTATCCGAGATGGGAGGCATTAGTTTAAAAGTGTTATTCTCAACTCAACTTAGAGTGACTGAATCAGCCTTCGGCAGTAAATTACAGAGTCGGTTGGAAATGCTAACATGAAGCTTTAGTGTGATAATTTATTAGCTAGAGAATGACCTTTAGAAGAGGGTAGGTGGATAGTTCCGTTAGAGTACTAATAAGCTAATAAATTATCACACTAAACCTTCATAATAGCATTTCCAACCAACTCTGAAAATCGCAAACTTCGCGTATGAAGTAACATAAAAACATTTTGAAATTAAATTACAGTTAAGTGTATCCAATTTCAAGAAATCTACGTTGGTTTTTACAAAGCTGCGTTTCTCAATATATGAGTAACAGTGAAAAAAAAAAACGGTATCGTAATTTAGACCGGTGCACCGCCAAGACACGCCGCCGCCACCGGTGTATTTGGCTTACGCCAACACCGAACGAGATGACCGATGGCCGTCACACCGCCGAAAATATTTATTCACGCCGGTGTTTAGCTGGGACGGGACTTGACAATCAGGTAGCAATTTCGAGTCAATTTGCTGTCAAATCCGAGCCAGTTTCTAATTAGTCGATTTGACAGTAGTAATCGTGGAATAAAAAGGACAGAGGGATTGCATCAGTCTAGCTGGCAGTGATGCTGGAATCAATGTTGACGGCAATGGCGATATTAGTTTATATTTGCGAAAGGAAAGTTGAAAAATTGAGTGCACTGCGTGTTTTAAGCGATGGATATTGTTGTTTGTTTATGGTTGTTTATATTGTGTTAAGCAAAATTAATGTACAAGCTGCTAGACTGCGGTCAAAGCTCCGAATAAAATCCAAGTTAAAATAGAAAAAAAAAAATATTTTACATTCATGGCATCATTGGTCCAATCCGTCAAACACCACGCACAATTTTCCGAAGGGCATTCTTTAAAAAAAACATTAAGAAGAGTGAGAAGCTGGATTGTCAAGTCCCGTAAAAAACACAAGAAAAAAACCAAGTGCTACACTCAAAAAATTCCAGACGTCATCATCTTGTGTCTCACCCTTAATTTTGCGCTTATTGTGAAACACATCCATTTCATTAAAAAAAATGTGCCTCATTTGGTGACATCATAGTTCAATATTCTACAATATTCTACTTTATCGACATCTACTTTACCGACTCTAAAAATGAATCGACAAATATATAAACAAAACTGCCAGAGGCCAGAGCTTTCACACATCTTTTTGATGGGTCTGATTTGGGATTCGATCATGCTGCTGCCGGAGTCTTGGTTCGATATCACTGTGCCAGGGTTGTACTCATATATGAGGCGGGTTGATAGGATAAAGTGACAAGCCTTGTTTCCAATGTTTACCTTTCTGAGTAAGCAATTCACATCGCATTGAAATGCAAAACACTTTAAATCCATTTGTTTTGAACAGTAAAGGGTGTCCACGATGAAATTGCCACACTATGAAATTGCTCTAACTTTTTAACCGTTGGATAGAATTTAATGAAAATTTGGGTGGATTTAGTTCATAGTGCATCCTGCAAGTTTTAAAGTCCTGTGATCAAAACTCGCGGAAATGGAGTCGAAAGAACAGCTCGTGCGTGATAAAATCTTGCGCATTCATCACGAGAACAAGGATCTCTCGCATCGTTCCATCGCTAAAACGTTGGGAATCGCGAATTCCACGGTGTCGCGAGTGATTAAGCGGTTCGAGGAACGGTTGACCACCGATCGGAAGCCCAGAAGTGAAGGAAAAAGTATTCCGTACAACACCAAAAATCACAACCGCGTAGTTGGGGCCTTCAACCGAAATCCGAACGCCTCCGTTAGGGATGTGGCTAAGAAGCTGCACCTAAGCCGAAGTTTTGTCCAGAAGGCCAAAACTAAGGCTGGGCTTCGAACGTTCAAGGTACAAAAGGTCCCTAATCACGACGAGAAGCAGAACAAGTCCGCCAAAACCCGTGCCAGGAAGTTGTACCTCAACATGCTGACGAAAGTTGAATGCTGCATCATGGACGACGAAACATATGTGAAGGCCGACTTCAAACAGATCCCCGGCAACCTGTTTTTCACGGCCAAGGATAAGTTCAGCGTTCCAGAGCATGTCCGCACTCAGAAGATGTCCAAATTTGCGAAGAAATTCCTGGTTTGGCAAGCCATCTGCACGTGCGGGAAGCGGAGTGCACCTTTCGTGACCCAGGACACGATGAACGGACAGGTGTACATAAAAGAGTGCCTCCAGAAGCGGCTGCTTCCTCTCCTGAAGGCCCACAACGTCCCAACAATCTTCTGGCCGGATTTGGCCTCATGCCACTACTCCAAGGACGTGCTGAAGTGGTATGTGGACAATAAGGTCAATTTCATGCCGAAAATGTTCAACCCTCCCAACACTCCGGAGCTCCACCCCATCGAGAAGTACTGGGCGATTATGAAGCAGCACCTTCTTAAACGACCTAAGGTAGTGAAGACAGTCGAGGAACTGAAGAAATTATGGGTTTACATGCAAAAAACGGTTGATTCACAGGTTGTGCAGAATCTTATGGCCGGGGTTAAGGCCAAGGTGCGGGCATTTGCGTATGGACTGTAAATAAAATACGAGTAAAATGATAAAATGAAGTTTAATAGTTATTTTTCAATCCCTGAAAATTTGATGGCAATCGGATGAAAACTCGAATTTTGCGAATCAATTTTGTGTGTGGCAATTTCATCGTGGACACCCTTTAGTGTGATTCAATGTGCCATACACTTGAAGAGATAGTGATAGTGATTTTCAACATTTCAAAGTTTGAAACACTATAAATTAACGTGTACAACACATTGAATCAAGGTGAAATACACTTAAAGTAAATGTGATTGTGCAAATAAAAAATCAAGTGTTTAAACACTTCGATCAAACGCGTGGAATTTTTTGGGTGTAGTTTACACCAATGACGTTTATATAAAGTCCGAGCCAACAAGCTGTTGTTAGAAATGAAAATAGCCGGCGCCGGTGGTGTAGTGGTAAGCGTGACTGCTTTCTCACCCTAATGGGTCTAGGTTCAATCCCAGCCGAGGTCGGTGGGATTTTTCTGAGGCATAAAAATCTCTAGTCACGTCTTCCTTCGGAAGGGAAGTAAAGCCGTTGGTCCCGGCCCATTTGTGCTTGAATGGGTGCGATATCCTACGCAGGTGTGGAAGCTGCCTTCCTGCACATTCGATTGCCGTCAATGGATGGCAATCGATGTCCGTCGGTGATTGGCACTAGATTGCGGAACAGAGACCGAAGTTAAATAAAGGAAAGAAGAAGAAGAAGAAGAAGAAGAAGAAGTAAAAATATTGTAAACATTGCTAAACACTCAAGTGACAACGTCACCCTACCATAACATTCCGGACTGCGAACAGTGAGATTTACGACACTGCCAACAGCTGTTTCGTGTAAAAATATAAACATTGCAAAGAAATACGAACACCCCTACACATTTGCACATTTCACTAACACAACTAAACCTGTTGGCCCGGACCTTACATAAAGGATATTGAGTTAACACCTGTACTAGACAACCTTCACACGTTCACACTCCCGATCATAAGTTTGGGGTCATCCTTTAAAAAAAACATGTCAATGTTTTTTGCTCATTGCGATTTTCGATCTTTATAAATGATTTGAAAGGTGAGTGACATCTAATTCGTAGATAACAGGCCTAATAAATTTTATAATTTTTGTGTACTAAAACTTCCCCTAAAGTTGCAACATTTTCAAATATTCACCATCGTGTCAACTGGCAGCAGTACCAGCGCTGTGTGGACACAGCAATCGACTACGACTTCCAGCGTTCTGGGCTGCCCCACTTGAATACCAATTTCAATAGGCTAACCAAAATTATCCAGGCCAGGATGGTGAAGCTCAGAAATAACGATTTTGACAACAAGATTCGCTCTCTCTCAGATTGTGCAAAGCCATTTTGGAAGATGACCAAAATTAAAAAAAAAAATAAGTCGAGACCGATCCCTCCGCTCTCCTCTGTTGACTAGGACTCGAACTACTCATAACCCCAGTTGAAAAGTCCAATGCTCTTGGTCAACATTTTGTGATTTCACATAATCTTGGCCAGGCCATGGTGAGCTCCCATGGGCTTGCCGTACTGGAGGCAATGCCTAGAGTCGCTGACATCCCCGTAGTAGTGCATGGTGATAGTAGAATATCGGCTGATGCGGTAATAGCAGCTATTAGAAGCACTGAAAATATGAAGGCTGCGGGTATGGATGGTGTAGGCAACCTCGAGTTGAAAAACTTAAGTATTGACTTCTTCAACCATCGTACCGTTATCTTCAACAAATGTTTGTAACTTGGCTACTTCCCTGCATGCCAGAAGTTAGCCAAAGTGATTCCAATACACAAGCCTGACAAAGATCCTATTAGTGAAAAAAGCTATCATCCCATCTGCCTCTTGTCCTTTATCTCCTTTATTCGAAAAGTTGATACTCAGCCTGTTGCTGGAGCTCTCCAACGAAAATAACATCTTACTCAAGAAGCAATTCGGGTTTAGGAAAGATCATTCAACGATCCACCAACGAAGTAGAGTTACAAACATCATCAGGCAGAACAGGTCCGTTTCAAAAACATCTGCCATGGCATTTTTGGACGTTGAGAAGGCGTTTGACAATGTCTGGCATGATGGCCTAATGTTCAAACTGCATCGATAAAACTTTCCGATCTACCTCGTGAAGATCATCAAAAACTACTTGTCGGGCAGATCATTCCAGGTCCCCTCTGATACGTTCAACATTGATGCAGGGGTACCTCAGAGTAGCCTGCTTGGACCTATCCTATTCAACAATTTTACGTCAGACTTTCCTCCCCTGCCGGGTGGTGGTATCCTGTCAATGTTCGCAGATGACTCCTCCATCACCTATAAGGGTCGAGTGATCCGTGCTCTGGCGAGTAAACTACAATCAGGCCTGGATGTTCCGTCCGACTATTTCAAGAGCTGGAAGATTTGTATCAATGCAGCTAAAACACAAACCGTTCTGATTCCACACTCGAATTCACCTTGGCTTGTTCCGCCTGCTAACGTCAAGATGGATAGCACTCCCATTGAATGGTCGAGTGAAGTAGTCTACCTTGGTCTAACCCTCGATAGCAAATTGCTATTCCGATCCTATGTGGACAAGACATCCACTAAGTGTAACATCTTGATCAGGTCGCTCTAACCTCTGATAAACAGAAAGTCCACTCTGTCCCTCAAAAACAAGCTTGCTGTCCACAAGCAGATCATTCTGCCGGCTATTGAGTATGGTATGCCAATCTGGGAGAGCTGTGCTAAGTGCCACAACCTAAAGCTTCATAGGATCCAAAACAAGATCTTTAAGAATGATCCTTAACAGTCCACCGCGAACTCGTAATTCTCAGATTCACCCTACACCCAGCAATAGCTAAGCGAAAATTAAAAGCAGCACTCAGAGAATTGTTCGTCAAGTGGCATGTTTCTCTAGATTAATGATTCACCGTTCATTAGGTTACCGGATATTTATTTCGCATACTATTCTACATAAATTCATTGAAAATCTACAACAAATAGTTTTCTAAACATCTCATCGAACTTAACGCTAACTTATATGATTGATAAAAACAGAGGTGTTTCAGCATGCTGCCTAACTAAATACAAACTCATCTAGAGTAAAATTTAATCAATTTCTCGTTCGGGGAATTCTTCCAGGTGATTCGAGACACTGACAATTTAAACTCAATCTTACTAATCGCATGAGCTATTGCCCCATTTTTATGTTTTACATATGTACTACTTCTGGTCACTAGAAAACTAAAAATAATGGACGAAACAATTTCCCTTTCACAATAAATCCTACGAATACGACTTAAATGCTAGAGATTCTTCTTTTCTTCGAATACGTGTGATTAAACGATTATCGATAGTACGATGCATTGGGTTTTTGTGAAGCAGATATTGGCATCCACATGCTGTGTTTGACTTAAATTCACGTAAATTTATGCTTTTATTCATGCTTAAATGACAAACGTATTGATTGAATTGGAGGATATGGAATTCGAACGATTCTAGACACAAAGCTATGGTACTAAAGTGACTCATCCCTAATAATCCGAGGATGATCCTGAATGCATATCGGTATATGGCTCATTTTTTGCGATAATTCCCAATAAATTTGAACACATCATCTTTTGTTGCACTTGCAGTCATACATGCGGCAGTTAGTAGATCCAATTGACCGGTACCCACTGGTGTTCGTGGCTGAGGGCTTCCAGTGCGTCCGTCACGGCCCGGAATGTGACGTCAAAGTCCTCGTTGATGATGACCATGTCCAGGTACTTGTCGTACTTGCGCTGCAGTAGGGCACTTTCCTCGACGGCAGAAATTAGATCGTCATCCTATGGCGAAGAAAACAACGGTCAATTTAAAATATGTTTTGCATTGGAAACGAACCGTTTGTTTCCCGGCGCATGCGCCCGGTTGTCTGAAAACAATCTTACCTCGTACAGTGATGCCAATGATTCGAGCGTCTTGGCTCGGCGGGAACTGAACCGGATGGAGCTCTGTCTGTCGAACTACAGTTGGCGGGTGAGGATTGGAGGAGAACACAGAAACAGGACAACATTTAGTAAACATGCATGCATGGGTTATTTTCAAGGCACTTTGAATAAGCTTACATTATGATAGCCATTTCTAAAGATGTTAGGGTAAACGCTCCTATAGTTACGGTACGTTAGAAGCGTTAGGTTCCTATAGTTGTACATGGAGACTCCGTACACAACTATAGGAACCTAACGCTTCTAATGTACCGCAACTATAGGAGCGTTTCCCCTACTGACTAACATCTGGGAGTTAAACAGCTTCGCAGTCATGAAGCAATCAAATGGTTTTATTTAGTTATGGCCTGGGTGATGCGTAATAGACATATTGTGTTTACCCAAATTGTGCCATATATAATCAGTGCTGCGTGCTGTCAACAATGTCAATTAACGTAAGATATTGGTCTAGCACTGAATTTCACTTCCGACACAGATATTCGTAGTAAGCATAATATCAGGCGGTACGGCTTTGATATTACCACAAACGAAGTTACAGACGACTAACTGGCGAAGAAATCCATTAAAATAATGTGGTTCACTGTAATAGAATTTTCTTGGAAGCTTGTGCCATCATCCACCAGATGGGTTAGTTTTTTTGTTTTGATTTGAACAAAGTTGATTTTGTGTACAATGATTCTTTGACAGTGTGCAAAGAGTGCGTATCATTTTGTCATTTTTTTATGCATTTCAGTTTTGAGTAGAGTGAATGAGATAGAACCAAAACATTCTAGTACATTTGGTGAAAATGCTAGTTCAATCTAATAGTAGTGTTGCCATGTGGTACAATCCAGTAGTAGTGGTGTTACCATGTGGTACACTGAAAAATTGCAATAGCAGGTTAGTCACCAAAGTTTTCGAGCCGCTCCGTCTGTCACTTCGTTTGTGATATTACTCTCCATAAGATTATCACTGGAGAAAAGTTGAAAATCTAGCTTTTATCCCAATAAATCAATTTTTTTATATAACCGTTGCATTGTTTTAATATTACTGATGAGTTTTATAAAGATCGGTACTCGATTGGCTTAATTTTAGTGGTCCCTTTAGGATGTCAATGTGATTTGCGCACTGACATTGAGGCGAATGATATTGATATTATATCTGTGTGAACTGATACTGACATCAGGTGGCTAATGAAATTCAGCATTTTGTAGGTATTGATATTGATATTTTGCAGCACTGTCCCAGGGCTCGGAAGCTATTAGGTTTTGCACCGTCGGGGTTAACCTCAATCTGATGACAGTTTAGTGGTACTGTTTACGTGGACTTAGCCGATTTTTTCTTGGGTGGATTTTCTCGATAATTTTTCAGACTGCAGTGAGATGTAAACCACATTTCTGTAATGTTCACGAGCAACATCCTTGCAATGCGCTGTTCCTCGACAATTTTCAAGTTAAAATTCGGAAATTTTAGAATTTTTTTTTCGAAAAAACGACTAAGTGCTTGTAAACAGTACCACTGAACTGTCAAAAAGGTTCAGCCGATTAAACTGAGTTCATTCGTGACGTCACGCTGCAGAACCTAATTAGGTTTTGCACTGTCGGGGTTAACCTCAATCTGATGACAGTTCAGTGGTACTGTTTACGTGGACTTAGTCGTATTTTTCTTGGGTAGATTTTCTCTTTAATTTTTCAGACTGCAGTGAGATGTAAACCACACTTCTGCATTGTCCACGAGCAACATCCTTTCACCGCGCTGTTCCTCGACAATTTTCAAGTTAAAATTCGGAAATTTTAGAATTTTTTTTTCGAAAAAACGACTAAGTGCTTGTAAACAGTACCACTGAACTGTCAAAAAGGTTCAGCCTATTAACACTGAGTTCATTTGTGACGTCACGCTGCAGAACCTAATTGACCAATGCACGGGATGAACTGCATGAACAAATTTGACGTTTGAGCGGTGCCGTGTTTACTAAAAATGAACACATGAATAATACTCGCGTAACATTTAAAAATGGCCTATCAACTTATGTACATAAAACTTGTTAGACATTTTTCGTGCGAACCGAAGTACGCCCATGCAAACCAACAACACCATTGGGTAGGGTGAATTCTCGCTTTACCGATAGTGGTTTGGATTGCGTGGGTGATCTTCGGCTAGTGAGAAAAGGGCCTAACAAGTTGTTAATAAAAGTTGATAGGACCTTTTCTAAAGTTACGCGAGCATTACATCATGTGTTCATTTTTAGGCTCTGAACCATTTGGTGGATTATTTTAACTTTTGGTTAAAATTTGACAGATGAAAAGTTATCGATTAACCCTGCTATCCGAGCATGGTTATTTCTGACAGACAATAAGTTAAATTTTGACAACCGTGGCTCGAAAACCGGTCGATCGACAGCATGGGGATTTTCGAACATAGAAAATAACTTTCGAAATGTCACTTTTAACCACGAGTTAAATTTAACTCGGCAAATGGTTCACAGCCTTAGTAAACACGGCACCGCTAAAGTCAAATTTTTTCATGAGTTCATTCCGTGCATTGGTCAATATGATAGCCTGCTGTGTGGAAAATGTTATCATGGACGATGAAACATACGTCAAATTTGACTACAATACGCTTCCGGAGTCCAATATTATGCAATCCGTGATGGTCAGAAATTTGAGTTCATCGAGATAACGTTATTTCTGAGGCACCCTATATATGCCTAATGGGATACATTGAAAGAGCTAGAGCCTTAAAAAATTGAGTCGAATAAAACTCATGCACCCAAACATGCCAGATTACTGTTGACAAAAACTCGTAAGGCCACACACATTGACAAAGCAGATTCATTTCATCAAATCATTTTCCATCGGAAAGATCGAACCATAACTCACCGCCAAACTCCGCACCGATCCACTAGCCGATCTACGCTCCGAGTACAGCTGTTTCAGCTGTTCCATTCCCGGCGCTGCGATGAAGATCACATATGGCATGAACTCGGTACTATTGTGAAGGGTTTTCAACGCCGTCGGAGAGCAATCCAGGACGCACATTTTTCCTAAAAAATTGGTAATTTACACCAAATTATTCAATCCGACAATATCAACATAAAGTTCACCATCCACACCTTGCCGAATGATATCCCGAACCGAATCCAAATGGGTGCCGTACAGATTTCCATTGTGCTCGCCAAACTCTAGGAAGCTGTTTTCCTTGATTTCCTGCTCCATGGTTTCCCGATCGGTGAACCAATAGGCCTTGCCACTTTCCTCCAGCGGTCTCGGTTGACGAGTTGTGTCTGTATTTGGGGACAGAAAAAAAATGGATCAAACATTCAACTTGATTGACATTTTGCACAAACGCACGTGGCAACACCGAGCCAAACTTGTCCGGATCGCTCTGTATCAAGCGATTCTTCAGCGTTCGCCGCCCGACACCGGACACTCCGATCAGGACCAACGTTTTCCGCTTGAACGGGGGCATCTTGGTAACCTCTTCGTACAGCATCAAATCAGCCTTGTCGAAATCATTGTTCTGCTTGGTTTTGTACATTGTCTTGCGTTTCTTCTTGGAAATCTGAAAAGTCGGACGGAATTAGAAGTGTGCACAGAAGTCGAATATCCTCCGAAAGTTCTTACCCTGGTACCGCATATGCTAATTTTGTGAACATAATCCGCCTCCGGTGGTACATACGCCTGGCGGCGTTCCTCCAGCTCCTGCGACGGAATCAATCCGATGGCATTGTCCTCTCCGATGTGCCGAGCCTGCCACCAGTTGGGATCTTTCACGTTGATGATCTGCAGGATGTCACTCCGCTGGAATGCTAAGCCGATCTCCTGACACGGCAGCAGATTGTCCTCCACCGGGTCGTAATCGAACAAGGCACGCATGTAGCACTGGAAGTTTTTGGCGAAGGAATTTCCTTAGTCATGCTACTCAGGATTTAGGTATTTTTGTTTACATATTCCAACTACCCTAACAGGACTCTAAAATGTATAGATCGCATTCTTGAAATTATTTGCTAAAGAATATTTACAACTGTTCTGGAAAATCGGAATCTCAAGAGCAAATAATTTCGTCGATTGCTTCTATGACACAAACTAGCTGATCTAGACCCTAAGCCGTTAAAACTTACATACATACAGTGAAACATTGAAGAAGTGCACTTTTAGCCTATGAAGAGCTAGTGGTTTTCATACTTTGGTAGGGCAGCACACGTGTATCATATGTGCTTGCTATTTGGGTGTCATTTACAAAACCATTTCTCAAAGACATTGCTCTTTTCGTAAAGGTGATTTAGATCCGTTTTTTTATTATTTCTTCATCTAGTGCATCCACGTGACTGGTTGGTAGATTGAATACAAACTCAAAATCAGAACGAAAAGCGCAAACAAAGCTTAATGCTAACGAAAAGCAAATTTCAAGGGAAAACAACAGAAATTCTTTCAAAAGTACAGCTACTGGAAGGAAGGCGATGTTTAAGAAAATTTGGGTTGATCGAAGTTCCATAGAAGATAACCGTAAAAACGAATTGGCAATGCCATTTACTGCCGCTGTCTGTCCCATAGCCAAAATCATTTGACTGTCTTTCCAAACATTGTCAGAACAAGTTCAAAATATGGGTAATTAGCTAACATTTGTATTGAAAAACTTAGTTTTGACAAAAACGACTATGGAACCGACATGCAGCAGTTTATGTGAGTCAGAAAATATCGAACATTTCATCTTTCATATTTTGCAAAACGTGGAATTTGAACAAAAATTGTTGATTTTTCAAATTAAATGCGAATTCGCCGCACCATTCAATTAATTTTCTTGTTGTTACTTTTGCTAGATAGGAACAAACAAATTGATCATCGTTATATTTACTGCCACTATTCGCATAATAGTATGTTAAATGGAATCCCCCAGGACATGGGGATGGAACTGTTAGTTGCTATTTTTTTGCTATTTGCAGGATTTATGCATTGATATCTTTTATTAGCAGGATTAGTAATAAAGGCAGAATTTGTTATAATATTTATTGGAGTAAATTTAATATTTTTTCCTCAGCATTTCTTACGATTAGCTGGAATACCTCGACGATATTCTGATTTTCTAAAGGGTGATACGGTCAAAATTTGGTCAAGGGAAAACGCGTGTAAATCGGTGAAATCGTTTATTTAAAAAATCAAATTAAATTTCTTTTTCAAGTTCAATTAGTATAAAATTCAGGAAAAATATTCAGTTAGGCTTCCGCTTTTCCAAATCCGAATTGCCGGGCCTTATGCTTGACCCCTGCCATCAGATTTTGTACAGCCACCTTGTCCACCTTCTTCGCCGCAGAAAGCCAGTTTGCCTTGAACTGCTGCTCGCCCTTAGCAGTTTTTTTTGGTCTTCTTTAGGTTCCGCTTGACAATAGCCCAGTATTTCTCAATTGGGCGGAGCTCTGGCGTGTTGGGAGGGTTCTTGTCCTTGGGAACCACCTGCACGTTGTTGGCGGCGTACCACTCCATGGCCTTTTTACCGTAATGGCAAGATGCCAAATCCGGCCAAAACAGTACGGAACAACCGTGTTTCTTCAGGAAAGGCAGCAAACGTTTATTCAAACACTCTTTCACGTAAATTTCTTGGTTGACAGTCCCGGAAGCTATGAAAATGCTGCTTTTCAAGCCACAGGTACAGATGGCTTGCCAAACCAGATATTTCTTTGCGAACTTTGACAGTTTCATGTGCTTGAAAACATCTGCTACCTTTCCCCTTCCTTTTGCCGTATAAAACTCCTGTCCCGGAAGCTGCTTGTAGTCGGCTTTGACGTAGGTTTCGTCGTCCATTACCACGCAGTCAAACTTCGTCAGCATCGTCGTGTACAGCCTCCGGGATCGCGCTTTGGCCGTCGTATTTTGTTTATCATCGCGATTTGGAGTCACTACCTTCTTGTAAGTCGATAGTCCGGCTCGTTTTTTGGCTCGATGCACGGTTGTAGACGATACACCCAGCTTATTTGCGGCATCTCGGAGAGAGAGGTTAGGGTTTCGCTTGAAACTACCGGCAACTCTCTTTGTCGTCTCAGCGGCTTTCGGTTTTCGATTTCCCCCCGATCCAGACTTCCTGGCTGTCGACAAACGTTCCCCAAACACTTTAATTACATTTGTAACGGTTGATTTGGCAACTTTTAGCGATTTTGCCAACTTTGCGTGCGAGTAGCTCGGATTTTCGCGATGCGCGAGCAAAATTTTGATACGCTGCTCTTCTTGCTTGGACGGCATTTTGACAACTGAAGAGTGAATTCCAAAATCAAAATAGGAGCAACATTCTACACACACACCCCTTCAAAATGAGGGGTGTTCAGGTTTTTTAAATGCAAAATTGAAAGAAATACGTCAAGTTGATATTGACCAAATTTTGACCATATCACCCTTTAGATAGTTATTTAGCTTGAAATATTCTATCTTCATTAGGAAGAACTATTTCTTTATTTGGATTTATTTTCTTTACATATATATATATATATATATTACAGGTATACCTCTATTTGACGTAACTACCATTTTTGATTCCATCGTCGATTTCTCGCAATCGATCATTCAATCAAGCAAAATAATAAAAGCATCGGACAGACAATGACAACAATGAGAAAACAGGTTGTCTCACTATCATTAGACGAAACTACCTATCATTTGCTTTCTTGTCATTTTCCAATGATCAAGCACTCATGAGAATAATTTTTATGCGGTTTTGACATCAAAATTTCTAACTGCTTTAGATCAACTTAAGCCAGCAACCATATGTAATCGACAGAGTAAATATATTCTTAATATTTCGTCGGTACAAGTAACTTTAATAGCAATAAATCAGCTAGTAATTACGATGACCACAACACTGCACAGTGGTCCAGAATGCAGATTTAGGTGGAATGATATGTTTTGAGCCTGAAATTGAAACTTTAGACTAAAAGTCTCTTCTACAAAGTTGTTCCTTATAGTTATGCCCTCATTTTTATGACAATGAATTCTAAGGTGGTTCCTATTATCATTAAAATCAAAAATCTAACTTATTTGCTCTAAATCGGCCAATTTAAAAGATACAAAAAAATTGTTTTCTACAAAGTTGCTTGAAATTAGCTCAGCTATAACAAATTATAAGAATGTAAACCTTAATTTATTCAAACAAATAAGTTAGATTTTTTATTTTCATGATATTGGGAACCACCCTAGAATTCATTGTCATAAAAATGAGGGCATAACTATAAGGAACAACTTTGTAGAAGAGACTTTTAGTCTAAAGCTTCAATTTCAGGCTCAAAACATATTATTCCACCTAAATCTGCATTCTTAACCACTGTGCACTGTCACGTTCTGTCATGACAAAAGATTCGATGAAATTTTGAAGAAAATCTCTATCATCGTTTTCTCATTGGATGATAGTGACAGAAGTATCGCTGTAAATATCGCGTGAGATCTTTCAATGAAAATGGCATTTTGCCAGCCCTGATTCAAAATATCGATTTTTGTGATTTTATACCAATTTATACCGATTTTTTATTAATCACATGATTATTACCTGCCCGTGCTCAAATTTCAGAGAAAACTATTGTGAGAGAATTTTATCTTTTTGAATATTTCAAATATTTTGAGTCTTTCAAAGGCTCAACAATTTGTTCTTCATTAAAAATTATCAATGCTTTACTCTCTTTCCACTAGCATTTCCATTTCCTCGTCGTTTTTGGCTACCCAGAATTTGAAAAACAGCTGATGGGATTCTCGTCATTCCTGGGAATCGGTAGATAATTTTGAGTAAAAATTTGTTAGCCCTCAAAATGATCAAAATTTATTCATCTTTAAAAATTACTCATGCTTGATACTCCTTCAACCAGTATTTCCATTTCCTCGCCGATTTTTTGGCTACCCAGGAATCAAGAAACAGCTGATGGCTCATTCCGGTAATTCATGGGAATCGATAAATGTGACCAAAGAAGTCCATCAGAATGTTATTTTTTTTTTAACTTTCTTAAGATTATGTAACCTTCCCAATTCTTCCAACTTTCCCCTGGAATTTTCTTCATCCTTACCCCGTAAGTTATTTTCTAATTGTTTGGTTTAACGGCTTTCTGTGTCTAAAACATTCAATGTAATCTGCCCTACATTGCGACCATGGGTTGGGGCTAACGGAATCGCTATCCTGAACATCCGGGATACGTCAGTCGCCGCGAGTAACCATAATAGCGGCAAAATATTCGAAAAATCGCACAGGTTGGCCCATAGACAAAAATCGACTTTCACTATGTTTTGTTTGCGTAAACTAACTACTAAGAAGCGTTTATAGATGCCCCTGCAATGTAAGCAAGTATTGATAAGCTTGAAAAAGCACCACAACTACTATTACAGCCATGTGAACTGTCAGTGTTCAGAGAGGAAAATAAACTCGAATATCGTCTAGAAATTTCACTGTTTTTTAACATACTCGGAAAATTTTTCTACTGCATAAAATCAATTTACTCCCATACAAATGTCAAACGTCACTGATAACAGCGCCTCTGTCAATCAAAGGTGGAACTTTGAAGCACAAGTGTTAGTGAGACTGCTCATAAACAGTGACTGTGTGTGAGACCTAATGTCACCGAAACGAATAATCATAACACTGTATTCGTTATTGTTTTTTGTTTTTCTCTACAAAATTTCACTGCAATTATAATCATAATCCCAGCAAACCGGTAGTTTTCCAACTCCAAACCGAAAAACTTGTCATGGTGGATCAAGTAAAGGATTGAAACTCGGATCGATACCTATTGAAAAGTCACTTTTAATTGTGAACAAGTATCCGAAATATTGTTTATTTTGCCTGTTGGAAGCAATCAATTACAAGGAATTGGAAGCTTCCATCACTATTGAGTGAACTACCGTCATTCAGAAGCTGGTGAAAATTCGAGGATTCAAAAAGAAGAAAGATCCGGTACCTACATCACGATCCCACGGAAGGCGTAGCAGGATCTAATGTCGGAGAAAATAAATATGAAAGGTTGAAGGACTGTAATTCCAAACGGTACGTATTGATAAAGAATATATTTCCATTTTAGATGTTGTCAGGACATGAAACCACCGGATAGTGACCCTCTGTATGCTCTAACAATTCTTGGAATCGACCGACCCCTTCCAGAGAATGATTACAACAGTGTCGGATTGGCCAGCGACAATCAAATGGTCAGCGAGTACTGTGCCAAGTTGCCGAGCGTCACAACTTAAATCCCCCCGCTGTGGCCAGGTGTCAAAGCCGTGCGGAACGGGCATGCATTTTACTAATGCACCATACGAATGCCCATAAATGCATCACTAAAGGGCTTAGGAAAAGTGGAAGATAATTCTGAGATAGCAAACCAAAGAACGAGGAATGATGCCATTGTGAATGTCATCATTGCCATAGTTTTTATTTTCAAAACAAATCTGTTCAATTTCAGCTGGAATTTTACTCATTGTCAGCATAAAGCAAACGTTTCACTTTTTACGACAATCATAACAAAACCAATAATTGACAGCTATTTATTTCTACCTATGTGTGTGAATGCACTAGTTAATTAACACACACCATCATAAACTCGTTCCACTTTTGCTCAGAAGAGGCGTTGCCGTTACTGCCTCCTGATTGATGGCAGAGTTGCCAGTCTTCTTGATTTGTAGTCTTCGATAATAGTCATGTTCAGTAGAGTGTGCTACAATTACCCATTGGATTTATTTTGGTCGAATAGCTTGAGTAGAATTTGATCTAAACATTTGATTAAAACACTATTCAAACTGTGATTAACGATTCAAAAAGAGTTCCACCCCAAACTTTTCATAGAATTGTTGGTAAAATTGTCCTTTACAAGACCATGTATGATTTAGCTGCAAACTTTTCCAACTCTACCAAATGTTTAACCTTTTGTAGAACAACGCCAATTGCTTTTAAATCGGCAGATTTTTAAAAAATGGGTCACATGTGATGAAAGCAAAAGAACGCCATGTTTTTTCCGCTATTTGGCGTCATGCTTATCGGTTGACACACCTGAGCACGTTTTGATCTGGATCTGTCAGAGTGGAAGTACATTGTGCTTCGAGATGCTGTGAACTCCAATCATAAAGATTGTTTTCCAAGTATGTTTCGGTTACAGAGACAGCTGCTATGGTAGATCTTTAAGATTTGCTCAACCTAACAGTTAATGGCATCACTAAAGTAATACAGATAACTCACCCCACAAAAGTAAGATTGGTTTGTAAGTGGGGAATGGATGGTAGTTCTGGTCACAGCATTTATAAATAAAAAATTCGGATTCAAATGCAATCGACGAATTCTTATTCGTAATTGCTATGGTTCCTCTCAAACTCATTGATACAGAAACAGAAGATACTTTGTGACACAACCCCCGACCAGCCTCTACGGATTTTTGCAGACCTTAAATTTTAAATGAGCAAGCAACAGTGGAGTCTTGTATCAGTAAATTAGTTCCATATGAGACATGTGTAGGTGATACCAATCTTCACGTTTGCTATGAATTTCTTTTTACTATGCTGAATGGAAAAGCTTGCAGTACGCTGTCACACGAAAAAGCAGCAGCTAAGTCTTACATTGTTGGCGCAACTCTAAAAGATATGAACCATACGAAAGTCCAAGAAAAAACTGAGAATACAAACAATTTTAGATTTGGATTACCCGTTCTGCATTGTTGGATTAAGTTGTTTGCGTGCCTGCTGCATATCGCATATAGTTACGTGACATTTATTTCCTCACAAAGATTTGTTTACTAACGATTTTTTTAGGATGACGTTTAAAATCTGGCAGGTTCGTGGACAAGCAAATAAGAAGAGCCACGAAGAAAGTAAAAAAGGATTCAGCAACAGTTTAAAGTTCAAATGGGATTAATTGTTGATAAGACTAAGCCAGTATACGGTACTTCTAATGATGGTAACACTGCGCCTAATTTTTTTTTCTGATCCTGTTACAAGTGCGCGTTCATGGTACGATTTTAAGAGTAGTAGCCAGCTGAAAACGAATTGATAGTCCCAAATATCAAACATTATTTCAAGAATTTTGATATCACAAACATTATTTTGAATTAATAAAATGAACTTTGACATATCAGACATTTATGCGATCACTTACTGCACATGTGTCATTCATGCAAATTGTAGCGCTGAACCTCTAGAGAAGCTTTTTCCATAACACCGATGGGGTAAAATTACGATAACTTCATCTTTTTGTTTTTGTCCCGCTACCCCCTACATTCAACGGACTGTGAATCGTTTCAAACTCATAAATTTGTCTTGATTGTGGCCAGTGAAACCGGAATCAGGATCATCCGGGATAGGCTAGTGGCCACAAGTAACCAGAATATTGGCAAAATATTCGAAGAATCGTAAAAATAATGTTTTATAGGCATTGTAACATTCACGTGGGTGAATGTGATAACACAATCTTTAATATTCTAGCCAGGACCAATGGTCCACAATGACTACCAGAGAACCTGGATCAGATTCCGGACTGTGCCAATAGTGTCCAGTGTCTTATTGACATTGTTATATTCACTTGGGTTTGTTATGGAACCAATATCAATGTGACCATGTGTCACAGGAATAATCTCAAACTGTTTTCAAAAGGCATATCTTGCCTTTTTTCCGACATTGAAACCACCACATGATATGGTTATACCTTACAAACATTACCATATTTTTGAACCTATGAAATCGAATTCCAGAACCCCTGATATGTCAAATGAATCAGCACAAATAAATAATATCCTGGTCACAAGTATGAACTCATTCAAATAAGACTTTTGTTAGCGGTATCGAAAAAAAATCGCGATGCTCTATGACTAGTTTCATGAAATGACCACTTTTAAGGTTGATCAACTCATGGCTATTAAGCCTTCTAGAAGTGACCGCAGAGCTCTGGAACCATTTTCATGAATTGACCACTTTAGCGGATATTCCGAATCATCCCGTAGCCTCAGGGTCCATTTTACAGTCACTAGTCAAAATTTATTCTTATCAGACTTCTTTAAGTCTTTTCGATAAAAATTCCACTGACCTCTAGAAACAGTTTCATTAAATGATATCCTTTACGCTTGTTCCGGATGAGCACCCGCAGGGTTCACTTTTCCGGTCATGCCTAAATTAATTCTAGTAAGACATCATCCAAAAGTACTTTGGAACGAAATCACAGTGCTCTAGGACTAGTTACATGCATTGACCGCGTTCACGGTTGCTCCGGATCTTTCGGAAGGTCAACCCGTGGCCCTCCAGCGTCCATTTGTCATCCGAAGTCATTCTAATGAGACTTCTATAAATGCTTACGGAAAAAATCGCGAAGCTCTACGATCAGTAATATTAATTGGTCACTATCAAGGCCGTACCAAATCATCAGAAAGGTCACCCCGTAGTCCTCAGAGTTCATTTTCCTGTCACAAATCCAAATTTATTCTAATGAGTCTCCCATAAGTCGTATCGAAAAAACCGCGACGCTTTAGGATCATTTACCATAATTGCCCTCTTTTACGGTTGTTCTGGATCTTCTGGATCTTTTGGCTGGTCATCCCATGACCCCTCCAGTGTCCATGTTTTAGTAATAAGTCCGAAGACATTCTTATGAAACTTTCATTAGTTGCAACAGTTGTTGCAAAGTTTCCGGTTAGTTAACCCCTCCCCCTCAGTGTCCATTTTTGGAATCAAGTCCGAAGCCTGGAAGCATGCTTTCTCCAAAGGGTGGCCATCTATCTGCTCCACAACTACCACAAAGACAACAGGATGTTATCTCGTCAAACTAAACAAAAATCAGAGATGGGCCCCAATTAGCTCTCATACGTGAATTCGTTAGAGCCGATTTCTATAGCGCGGTTTCAACAAACAATTGTGTAGGTCCATTCCCAAATGAGTAGAAAAATGGCTCTATTGGGGACGGACCTACACAATTGTGTGGGTCAGCTACAGACCCAGAAATTGTTATAGTAGATAGAAAACATAATTTATAGATTTTTTTTCTGGAAAAATCAAGTTTACGAGACATAAATCGAGATACAATCAAGATAGGCGCTTTGGCGTCAAACCAGCCAACCCGCTCTTTTCTTATACTAGACCCTCTTTACTTCAGAATGACCGGAACAGCCATAACTAAAACATACACATTTCCCTCATTTTCCGGATGCGATTTATAGACTCATTAAAACACAACTGTAACCTCATTAACGGATTTCCATAAACTTCCATCGATTCCAGTAGTTGCAAAATTTAAGCTCAATTACAGCAAATCATAAATAATGCCAAACAATTTTGAAAAAAAATTCAATCTTTCCAAAGCAGACATAACTCTTCAAAACTAAAATCACACTTCAACAAAAGAAGAAAAAAAAACGTAAACCCGTCAAAATATTTCGCGCAACTAACAAAACTCCTAAACACTAACAAGCACTCTAAGGCCAAAAACTAAAGCTACACGTAAACAAAAATCTCTAGTAGTTAATAAAGAACAAAACACTCAACTTACCGTCAGCTTCTTGCCCGTCTCTATATTTTTCTTTACCTGTCCACCACCCATCATGATCCGAGCGGATTTCATCTCCTCCTCCAGGCTGGGACCGATCTTCAGCGTGACGGACTCCTTGGCCCGGGAAATTTCAGTCTGTAGCTCTTCCGGTGTGTTCACCTGCACGCCGTTCACTTCCAGTATCACATCGCCGGGATGGAGCAGCCCCTGCCGATCGATCATTCCACCGGCAATGATACGGGCCACCACCAGCTGATCGTGCTCGTCGACTTCCACCGTCAGCCCCAGCGGTTCGTTCGGATTCCTCCGAATCCCCACCATCTTGATCGTTTCCCCGGGCATTCCCCTGGCGGCCGTCGTTACCGTTGCTGCCGTAGCCAGTGAAGAACCTCCTCCTCCTCCGCCTCCTCCTCCGCCGCCGTCTAGTTCCGAACTACCACCGGGTGAAGTCGGCGATGCTGCGCCGCTCGCGGAAGGACTGGGTGGATTTTTCAACCGTTCTACGACGCCTTCGCCAACCTCGTCGTGCGCCTCGATCAAGGCCCGGAAGTGCGGATAGCGAAATATTCGCGCTAGTTCACGGGCATGCGGATTCCGTGACAGACTGCACCGATCGACGAATTCTCGCAGCAGAGGGACGTTGTTCAGCCGGATCGGTACCAACGGTGGTGCTACCTCTTCGAGTTTGTCTTGGATCTGGAAGGAAAGAAAACGGGGGACGCTTTATTAAGCTTGATCGAATTAATTCGCCCGAATGGGTCAAGGTGTCGTTATGCTGCATTGGGTTGTGTGATGAAATCGGTACAATATAGAAAAACTTGAGCGAATGAACCGCGGTTGGATACGGACGATAATTACACAGCAGCAGCAGCACAGAAGCGTGTACGTCTACGGTTGAACGCGGTCCGAACGTGACTCGAAGCTGTGTCTGAACCACTCGGTCGCGAGGAATGTGTGCCGTTTGATGTTGATACGATGCATGATTTCGCGATTGATCGTGATCGCGGTGACACACAAAATGCTAACGCTTGATTCAAGCTATCCAGTCGGTTGTTGTTTTCTGCTCTATGCCTAATAGTTTTTTTTTTTGTTTAATGATACCGAACGGGGCAGTTAAAGACAGATAGGTAGCAGAGACTGAGTGGGCAGAATCACATGATATCGACAATAATGCTCGATGAGTCATGTCTGTAGAATCCTACGTTGCACGTATAGGTAGGTGTAAATGCTCGTTCAACATGGCAGCTGTTTAGTCGTAGGCTTTTGCGAGCGCAGTCTTTGACAAAGTTGTTTTGTATAGAATTCTCAATCTTCGAGTTCGAGTGAAATTTGAGCAATATTGAGATTTTTGGAAAGCAAATGAATAGGATTGATTCGTTTCCCATACAACATTTAAAATTCTCCCGCAAATCGAGATTGGAACCAAATTCGTTCAAATTTTATACCGATATTGGAGACCTCATACGAATTGAAAGAGGTAGTAGGGAACAGGCGGTACTTGGAAAAATGGTCATGAACACAGCAAAACCGTAACCAAACATTACAGATAATGTTAAAAAAAATTGTGATACGTACGTAAATCCTTAAAACGAAGCGATATCGATTAACTTTGCACTGTAAAAATTTGCACTTTCAAAGCACTTACAACTTTGTAAAAAAAATTAAAAAAATAAAAATTCAATCTAAAAATGTATGGGAAAGAAACGCATTTTAAGGGGTTTTGCACTCCATTATTGCTCTATAGTTTCGTCCACTTGGTAGATAGATAATGTTTGTTTTCGACAAAGTTTCTTAAACTGGCTCCATGTGCATTGTTTCCATAAATTTTCATCAATTTTGACCAAACATCAAAAAAAATTATTTTTATCTGAGTATATATCCCCCTTAAGCCAAAATAGTCACTTCTCAAATTAAGTACTCAAAAATGAACAAACATTCTAGAAGATATCAAAATGCTTCACTCAATACTTTCGTTGCAAATAACCAGCAGGACTACCCAACCATTCAAAAACTTAAACTTTTCTTAAATGGCTGTATCTATGTGATGAACATGTTTAAAGCTGCATTTTGTTTAATTATCATTCATTGTGGGGTAAAATTCATAATAATGAATTAAATTAGGCTAGAAATCATTTCTGAGATCCAGAGACCACGTCCGGCCCACAAGCCGTAGGTTTGGCAGCGCTGGCATTGAGCATTAGCTCCAAAGACTGATAAGTAGGAGACGGCGGGGGAAGACGGACACCCTTTGGATTATTGAAATAATCAATTCTTTAGAAAACTAAATGATGTAGAGTTCTTTGGTATAGTATAGTTGATATTGTAAAAAACATTTTAGCTTGATAACTGGTGAAACGACAAAATGAACTACAAAAACAAACATTGTGTATGGCACTTGTTATTTTCTATTTACGGAATTTAATGTTTAAGACCTATTACAGGTCGGACTCTATTATCCGGTGGCTTGAGAAAAAAAGTTTCACTCCGGATAATCGAGACTATTTTTTGTTTTCGTTGCCGCTTATCAAGGACAGTATAAAAGATGATGAAAATAATTGCCCAAATTGAACGTTTTAAAATCATGTTATTCCTTTTTCCTGTTAACAATAACTGGAAAACAACTTTCAATCTTATGTTTCGCGACCAATTTTCATCTCGCTTTATTCAACAATGGCTAAAGTCACCCACAATTTTGAGTGAACCTATGAGAACTCTATGCGCATATCTGATGCTTTGAAGCCACCCACATTGTTGAGTGGATCCATTAGCATTATGGCGGGTCAACTTATCAACCCCCTGCTGTGCAAAATTTGATCGAATTTGTTTAAGATCTGGATTTGCGAGAGAGCTCTACTGTATGTATGGGAAATAGAACAAAGCTGTTCAGATACCTACCTGTCAGAAATTTAAAAGTAGCTCAGACCAAACATCAGATACAGGGGAAATGACCCTAATGTTGGCTAATGGATTAGGCCCATCGCTAAAAATCTGCAATTTATCAATTTTATCTAGATTAACGCGTCATTGGTACGGTACTAATGGCTATTTTTGATCGCTATTGAAAATTTAGTCGATTGCTGAATCTATGTATGGGCCCAAATTAGGAGCATTTAGGCCGACATTACATCCATTTCCCCTATATTAAGTATACTAAGCGGAACAACGTTGTCGAAAACTGTAAATCAATTCGACATCGAGACAAAAAGTTATTATAATTTTACTTTAGGCCAAGTGCTCCGCACGTACCTACAAGCCCTATATACGCCTGTAGGTATGCGTGGAACACTTGACTTAAAGTAAAATTATAATAACGTTTTGTCTCGAAGTCGAATCGATCTGCGATCTTAAACAAAGTTGCTCTGCATAATAATTACCAATCTAAGTTCATGGTTTGGTAAAATTTGATCCATTTTTGAATTTTTGGCAAGCAAATGAAGAGTTTTGTTTCGCTTCATACTAAATTTGAAATTCTCCCGCTAACACAAATCATAACCAAATTAGTTCAAATTTGGCAAATGTTGGGGACCTCAATACAGCTTTAAAGAGCAGTGGGCAGCAAGGGGTTGTGATCCGCCAACATGACCCACCCTCATTTTCATGGATCCAACGAAAAATTTTGATTGGCGTGTACAGGCCTCTTCATGAGGGAGGAAAAGCCTCATATTCTAGGCAGTATCGGTTAGTGCAGCTATGGACGCCGTAAATTTCGAGCAAAATATTATTTAGTAAAAGTGGATGCTGAACTTGTTCATAGCAAGGGGAAAATAGCAGATGGTCCTGAAATATTCTACAATCATCCTGAGGATTTTACTGAGATTTTTAAGCTCCTAAAGATTTTTGAAATAATTTCTAAGCAACATGATATTATGAGAGGATTTATAACAGCTGAGATTAAAATTACTGGGCAGATGTAGATCTTCAGAATATTACTTGATCAACCTGAAGTCCTAAGAAAACAACCATAGGACTTCACGGTAATCTTTGATCACCTGATAATCTTTTGAAAATGACTGGTCAACATGACATTATGAGTGAATATCTAATAAATACCATTTGAATTGATTATAAAGGGCGAACACGAAATTATTGCGACACATTCAACAGGGCATAACTTTTTTACCATTGGGTAAAAATCAACCAAATTTTGCACACTTTCTCATTGATGTGTATTGTGTACATGCTGTCAAACTCGAAGTCGTTTTTTTCGATTCAACGAAAATAGAGGTGAACCAAAGCGAGTTGAGAGAACAAATTCTTTCCAAACACCTGGAATTTCCTGACCTGTCGCACCGGCAGTTGGGAAAAATGTTGAATATTCACCATTCAACCGTCTCCAGAGTGTTGAAGCGGTTCCAGGAGCGGTTGACGTTGGACCACGGCAAAGGAGCTGGAAGAAAACCGGGACCGGAGAACAAAAAGACGGAGGGAAAGGTGAAGCGGATGATTAAAGCAAATCCCAACGTCTCAAGCCGTGATTTGGCTAAAAAGATCGGCATGTCGCAGAGCTAGGTCCAGAATGCAAAGAAGAGAGCTGGACTACATACATACAAGGTACAGAACTTCCCAAACCGCGATGAGCGGCAACAATCGACGGCTAAAACTCAGGCACGGAAGCTCTACGAGAAGATGCTGACACAATATGGCTGCTGTGTGATGGATGGACGACGAAACGTATATAAAAGCCGATTTTATATTTTTTAATTCCGGGGTTGGAGTTTTTCACCGGCAAGAGAAAGTTCGATGTGGACGACAAATTTAAGAAGAAGAAAATGTCGAATTTCGCCTAAAAATATCTCATTTGGCAGGCCATCTGCTCTTGCGGACTGAGGAGTGAGCCTTTCGTGACAAAGGGCACAGTAAATTGCTAGATCTACAAATCTGAGTGCCTCGAGAAGCGCCTTTTGCCGTTCTTGCAGCAGCACGACGAAGCTCCGCTATTTTGGCCAAATTTGGCATCATGCCACTATTCTTAAAGTGTCCTGGAGTGGTATGAGGCCAATTCTGTCCATTTTAATCCAAAGGACATGAATCCGCCAAACTGTCCGGAGCTGCGCCCGGTGGAGCAGTACTGGGCAATAATGAAGCGGGAACTTCGGAAGAGCAAGAAGACAGTCAAAGACGAGAAGGACATGTTAAGAAAATGGAAAAAAAAATGAGAAACTGGTACCGGATGACACTGTAAAGACTTTGATGGAGGGCATCAAGCGAAAATGCGTTCAATTTTACACTCAAGGCTCCATCGATTAACTTTTCTTTTGACTTTTGAAGTAAATATATGTATAAAACTACCCTAAAATTTTGGTTTGATTCTAAACATTATAAGAAAATTGGCATGACATTTTCGGTGTCGCAATAATTTTGTGTTCGCCCTTTAAGATTATTTATATGATTATAATTCAAGTATTGGAAAACTTCAGTCTGCAATAATTTATTATTGATAGGTATTATGTAAAATACCTGACAGATTTTATTTGGATTCCTGAACAGATAACGATCTTCATAAAAGTTCCGGTGAATTACAAGTCTTGAACAAACATCTAGAGGGCTTAGTGGAAATATTATTCAAATGGTTATACAGTCACTTCTACCTAATACGATATTGAAGGAACCAAGGAGTTAGGGAGGTAACTTTGAGAAATTTGTTTGAAGAGAGCGATCCAAGTAGCCTGGATTTCCATAGAATTAGGGTATTTTTTCAAGAGTTCATTGATCGTGTATTATTTTAAAGATTAATTAATTAATTTAGCTTTATTTAGGAGGCTTTCAGCCTTAAGCTTGTTTTTTAAAGATCTTTATCTGCCCAATAATTCAAATCACAGCTGTCAGATCTTCTCTCAAAAAGTAGGTTGATCAGAAATTATTCCAAAAAATTCCAGGTGATCATAGATCTCCGAATACTCCTCAGAATATTTGATTTAAGCTTCAGCTTGATCAGGTATCATACGGAAGTCCTTCAACTGCCCAATAATTCAACTTACATCTCCTAGGTATTTTGCAAGATACTATGTTGCTCAGAAATTATTCACCTTCAGGTGATCAAAGATCTCCTAAAAGTCCTCAAAATATTTGTTCAATGCTTCAGCTTGATCAGGTATCATTGTGAAGATTTTAAAATGCACATTAATTCAAAGCATATCTCCCAGAGGACTCGAGTTTCGAACGCCTTTGGATACGGTTGTGTTTTAAGTTTGTTCTCTGTTTTGTTGTGCATTCGCTTTCATAGTTTTCGGCTACATTTGCCGGATTAGCGGTGGCACTCTACCTCCCGGACGGTTATACGTGTGTGAGTGGTGGTTTTCTCGCTTTTCCGAGAAGTTTAAGAATCGAGAAAGAAAACATGATTCATCATGTTTGCAAGCAATAGAAGATTTGACGCTATGTGCGTTGTTTGATTTTTTCTTCCGGACCAGAAATGTGTGGCATCACGAGTGATAATTTTAGTTTATTTACGCGGTGATAATGTTGGTTTACTCGCAACTATTTTTGAAAAAAAATTAAGTGTTTTGGAACGAAAGTGTACCAAAAGTGCTTCTGAACGTGTTTCACAGTTGGGTGTGGTGAAATTCGTCCATTCCCGGTTGATTGTGAAAATCCGCATCACAAAATTACCCACCGATTCCTTTTGCCGTTCGACGACGACGGGTGTGTTTTCGCGAGAGTGACGTTTATCGGATCCGTTTCTTTGCACGGGTGTGTTTTTTTGTAACTAGCATAAGTGTGCCTGCGATTTGCATTGAGGGCGGTAGCTGGTGGCCATGAACGGTTCCTGGGGAAAGCACTAGATGCGACCCTCCTCCCAAATGACCATATCAATGCAGGAAGTATTACAACAAAGGTAATTGCTATTAGATATTTTTGCAAACAGTGACAGATAGCGGACATTAAGAACCAGTGGAGGTGCCGGGCAAAGGTGTTTATCCTAGACAAATGGTAAGTTACAAATTCGCTGTTGTCGTTGTCGTAGGCACCGTCGTAGTCGGTGTCGTAGTTGCTGTCGTAATCGCCGTCGTAGTCGCCGTAGGCATTACCGTTAGTATATTTAAAATAAACCATCAACCGCTGAAAATATGAATTATCGCGTATTTCTGTTGTTCATTACATGCCAAGTGAAATTCTAGAACGTAATTTCATTTGAATAGTTTGTTTAACCAGGTCTTAAACAATCGTCACGTCGGTCATAGCTTGTTATGATTGCCTGAACCATGCGTAAAGAGAAAATTGAAACATTGAACGTCGCGTGAAAGTGGATCTTAATGATGGTCTCTTTCGTAGCTTTTAGTTTTAGGATTTCAAAGATCATCGGTTGCAGTGGCTTGCTTACTGAGCATATTAAAAATGTATGGTAAGATCGTTTGTTTATCGTGTATTTTGTAACACTTTTCGTTGTTGTCGATGCCGGGTTTGAATAGTTATAAAAACTCGAGTAACGCTATAATGTGATATGAGGGGCTCGGTGGCCTTAGAGCAACCGGTTTTGCTTACTGAGCAGAACATCATGAGTCTAATCTCAAGCCCATCCACATTCAAGATTCGTCAATCGTTTTATTTGTTAACATGACTACATGGTAATAACAGCAACTCGATGATTAAAAAGGAGCTCGTCTGCCTAGTGGCAAACGTTTCTGCTTACTGAGCAGAAGACCGTGGGTGCAATCCCAAGCTCCTTCGCGTTATATGATTGTTAGGGCATCAATTCAGCTTATCGTTTACCAAAACGAACCCTGCTGCAAACCCAACCCTCTTATCCAACATCCCTGTGATTCCTCGTGGAAGTGCAGAGGTGTTCTCGGCTTCCATCAAAGCGAGTGTCACGTCAACACATTCCTACCCCTTCCTTTCTTGACACACCAGTCCTTTCACCAGTTTTTATACATTGAGGATGATTGCTAGTCCCAAACATCGTCTATTGGTTCACTGTGTAATTAGAGCTGGTCTGGCAATAACAGAGTAGCAACCGTGGGCGGTCAATCATGCTCATCCTCATTAATTCAAAGCATATCTCCCAGATATCCTCTCAAGATACCAGGTTACTCAGAAATTATTACAATGACCTCGATCAAAAAACTAAAAAAAAATCTACAAGATATCTGTAAAGGACTTCAGCGTGATCAGATATCATTCTGAACATCTTCAACTGTTCAACAATTCAAATCATATCTCTTAGATATTCTCTCATCATACCAGGTTGCTCAGCAATTATTATAAAGAACAAAGGTGATCAAAGATCTCCAAAATTCAATTGATGATTCAATGATCATAGATCTCCAAAATTCAAGATATGTGTTTTAGACTTCAGCATGATCAGGTATTATTCTAAAGATCTTCAACCGCACAACAATTCTAATCACATCTCCAAGATATTTAAAAAAAATCCAGGTTACTAAGAAATTATCTTAAATAACACCAAGTCATGAGACACCACCTCAGGATAGATTTTCAAGATTTCAGATTGATCAGGTATCATTCTAAAGATAACCAAGTATTCAAAAACCCATATCACATCGCTCAAATGATTAAACAGTCACTTCTACCTAATTCGATATTGGAGGAACCAAGGAGTTAGGGAGGTAACTTTGGGAAATTTGTATGAAGAGAGTCATCCAAGTAGCCTGGATGTCCATCAGATTAGGGAAAAAGCGAGTAAATGAGAGTTCACTGTATATCCAGAGTGATTTATGGATATGTTTTATCACTGATTTTGACCTGTTGGACAATTTATGATGCTCAGAACAAAACCTGGGGGAGAAGAAATCTTAAATATCTGGATCCAAAAGTTCATGAGAATTCTGGTAGCATGTGACTTGAGTTGTTGCACGCAAGGAGATCTTCAGTATAATACCTGATACACCAGAAGCCTTAAAAACAGCAATATCAAGAGGATTACATGGAGAACTTTGATCTTCCAACGTGGCATTATGAGAGAATACCTGAGAGAAGTGAATTTAGAATGATCGATAGTGAAGTCTTCAACAAATATCAAGGTTTCCCTTATATATATTTCAGCTTGATGAGGTATTATCAACAATTAATACGAAACTAACGATTTTAAATTGGCTCACCACTTTAGTAGCCTATTGGTCCCAAGCAAACGATTAACGTACCCTATTCTAGTTGAAATTCTATTACTACACTATGTTTGTTTTGATTCGCTATGAAAGTTTGACAGATAACATCAGGGGTGTGTGGATTCATGCAGAACATGCAGGGGTGAGTGAAATAGCTTGGGACTGCTTGGGACCGTTGTTCTGGTACTGAGTGAGCCAAAAATAATAATGATTTTCTTCGGGACCCAGTGGTCTTAGAGTTACCTCTATGGTATTATTCTGAAGCTCTTCAACTGCCCAACAATTCAAACCACTTTTAACTGATATTCTTTCAAACACCAGGTAGTTCATAAATTATTCCAAATGCCTCCAAGTGATCACACATCTCCAAAAACTTCATCTGCCCAATAAATCACAGCTGTCGGATCTTCTCTAAAAAAAAGTAAGTTGCTCAGAAATTATTCCAAATACCTCCAGATGATCATAGATCATCGAATACTCCTCAAGATATTTGATTTAAGGTTCAGCTTGATCAGGTATCATACGAAAGTTCTTCAACTGCCCAATAATTCAACTTACACTCTTACTGCTTACTGCTCAGCAATTATTATAAAGAACAAAGGTGATCAAAGATCTTCAAAATTCCACTGCCCAACAATTCAAAGCATACCTTCCATGCATTTTTCAAGACACCAGGGTGCTTATAAATTATTCAAAATACCTCTTAGTGATCATAGATCTCCAAAATAACCTCAAGGTATTTGTTTTAGACTTCAGCATGATCAGGTATTATTCTAAAGATCTTCAACCGCCCAACAATTAAAATCACATCTACAAGAGTAAGTCACGAATGACCCAAGAGCGTTAAAGTGACTATAATAATAAAAAAAAAATCTACAAGATATTTTCAAAAATTCCAGGTTACTCAGAAATTATCTTAAATAACACCAAGTGATGAGACCAGAGCTGTAAAATGTCATTTTCAATGAAAGATCTCACGCGGTATTTACAGAGATATTTCTGTCACTATCATCGGATGAGAAAACGAGAGATTTTCTTCAAAATCTCATAGAATGTGTTGTCATGACAGAGCATGACAGTGGTTGCTTGCTTCAATTCATCTAAACCAGTTAGAAATGTTGATGTCAAAACCGTATAAGAATTATTCTCATGTGTGCTTGATAATTGGAAAATGACAAGAAAGCCAATGATAGGTAGTTTCGTCTCGTGATAGTGAGAGGGTCTGTTTTCTCATTGTCACATGACGGCCATGATATTTACCAGCTCTGGATGAGACACCACCTCAGGATGGTTTTTCAAGATTTCAGATTGATCAGGTATCATTCTAAAGATATCCAAGTATTCAAAATACATATCATATCGCTCAGATTTTCTCTCATATGAAACTTAGAAATTATTGCAAAGTCCTATGTTTTAAGATCCTCTGGATATTTTTTCAAGGCTTCAGGGTTATCAGATACTATTGTTCTGAAGATCTCAAACTGTTCATCAATTCAAATGACATCTCTTGGATAATCTCTCATGATGCAAGGTGGAGCAGAAAATATTCCAAAGACCATCCAAGGTGATTCTGGGCTTCTAGTTGATCAAGTTTTGTTCTGAAGATCGTCAACTATGCAACAATTCAAATCAAATTTTCAAATATGTTATTAATTTTATGAAATATTGCGCACAGGTAGTGTTTATGATTACATGAATGAAAAAAAAATCGGGTAGTTAATTTTCCCGGACATCAATAATGAGCAATTCTCACTAAAATCAGTACACTTTTCAAACGAGGTTCACAACAACCATTTTTTTTTTGTACTCATTCAAAAGTTCTAGCTATGAAACTAGATAAATCGATCGGCAAAGATCAAATTAATGGACCCCTCGGTAACTAAGGGCTCTAATAATTTTCAAAAATGCTCAATTTGTGTGGGTTAGTTTATTTCCTTTAAATTCCGTTATAATTGCTTATCTTTTGACAGATACGCGTATTTCGTCTACTACTTGCAGACTTCATCAGTGCCAGGTACTAAACACCACTGAAGAATCCATCTTTTATCTACGAGTTATTGAAAAACGGAAATTTGTGGATACCTGCACAGAAAAAAAATCTGCCTTTATCCAGATTAGATCTGTGCTCTTAAATGTTCAATGAAAATGTTTCAAGACCTTAAGGAAAGATCAAAGAATTTCGAAGCAGTTTTGAAAACTTCAGGGCTATTTTAATAAGATCAGAGAAATTGCAGGAACATTACAGATTTTCCAAGAACAGAGAAGAAGAAAGTCCTCAAAACTTTATAGAATTTTAGAGAACTTTAGAGAAGTTATATGAAATTCGGGATAATTCCATGCACATCGAGAACATTGCAAGAGCTTTAGAAAATCTCGAAAGCCTCAACATTATTTTAAGAACTGTTTGGTAGTTTCATTAACTTCAAGAAAACGTCGGGAACCTTCAACAATTTCTGCGAACTTCGTGTGAGTTCAAAAACAAAAAAAAAATCAGGGAATTTCCAAGGTAGTTAAAAGAACTTCAGGGACGTTCAGAAGTTCCGGGAAGTTTAAAGATCATACTGGTAGGTTATTCCCGGATGATTTTTTGTGTTGCCCGTATTCCTTTATCCAGATTCCCAGAAGCTTGAACATCGGCAGTAAAAATGCTGGCGGCATATGATATCCTTATTAGCGATCTAACGGCGTCCAAGAATCCGGGGGAAAATAATACCCACAAAAAACCATCCAGGAATATGGGTTCCTCACTGTAGTTCCATAGACTTGCAAAAAGTCGAGAACTGCAACAGAAGTTGCCAAACCCTCAGAGGTGTTAAATTCTCTTTTTGAAAGTAACGTCAACTTTAGAGCAGTTCTAAGAATATCACGAAAATTGCAGAAACCTTAGGAAACATCAAACAAAACAAAACGTGTATAAAATTTTGAACTAAGAGACAGGCATATCAAGAATGCTTTACCGCGCAAAAATGTCAAAGAAAAAATCGTGTTGATGAATAATTAAGCTTGCAAAAAATGCCTGGGACCATACTAACCTTCAGATATAGGTAAGGCTAAAATATGAAATTCAACAAAGGTAGGAAAACTTCACGGCAGTTCCATTAATTTAATGTTCCGAAATCTACAGGGAAGTTTGGAAAGCTACAAATAAGTTAAGCTAATTTACTTCAATTTACATCGTTGAAATCCTGTTAGGAAAAAGGATGTCTTTTCAAGACTTGTTTCAAAGAGTGTATTTAACTAGTACCTAAGTGAAACGTAAGTCTCGAAAGAGCTATGTACCGGTTTAATGACTCACTACAGAGTCATTTGCAACGGATAACCCTAGTCAACCCTGAGCCCCACGCCACAACAAATCAACGAACATTTCATTAAAGTTTCAATTTCGCTTTCCTCCCAAAAACCCCTGCAAACAATCGCGTGCTCAACACCGCTTAATCGCTTTTTTCTTAGCACTTTTAATCTATTCGGTGTTTTTGCTTCTCCACTGAGTGCACCTCACACGCTCTTCCCCATTTACAGGGGTACACAATCTAAACGAAATCTGAGAACAGCGGGAAGAAAAAAGCAGTTGCTAAAAGTGAAATTGCTTTCAGTTGAACACGCCGCACCTTCCCGGACTGAGATGAGCGATTTTGATAAGGAAGTAGTGGAAAGTTCATTTATTCCGTTCAATCACGCAATTAGATTTGTAAAATGAACCTTTGGATCAGTAATGTAACAGTCGGCTATTTAATCATGAACCTCCCATTGAAACATCGGAAAAGGATGAGAAATTCGAATTTCCTCATCCTTTCCGAGGAAGTCAGCCGGCAAAATTAAATCAACCATATCCTTTCATTAGCTTTCCATCTCTGTTCACACTCCGTTCGTCTAGAATCAGACGAAAACATGAAATTAATAAATTACTGTTGATTTTCCTCCGCCAGATAAGATCTTCCCGTCGAGGGGAACGACCTTCGACAACAGGAAAACCCGCTCCCAAGGAAAGGAAGAGGAACATTAAGTCAATTAATCACTCCCAGGAATCCCTTCAGCTAGGATAGATCGCCGTCATCCTTTATAATGGGCGATGGGCCACAAGGATTGATTCCGTCCTTTGCGTGCTTGAAGCAAAATAATTCAAACAAAAGAAGAAAGAAGATGGAAGCACCGACGGTACATCTAATCTTCAATGTTCAGTTGTAAAAGCAGGTAAGCACTTTGTTAACACCTCTTGGGACTCACTTGTTTCTCTTTCTTTGGCGTTATTTTTTCTCGTTTCGTCTAATTACCGACAAGTCATCATCTTAATTTCCGATGCGGTCTACCATTAGGGTGGTGCCGAATATTAATGATAATCCAAATCTTAAATGAGAAGTTTGGATATAACTGGGTTTTGTGATTTTTAAGCTGTTGAATTAAATTCAGTTTAATTTTAGTAATTATAAAAAAAAACTTTGCTGTGCTGAACTTGTCAATACCTTTTTCCGTTCAATAGTAATAGAAGTTTTCCTTACCAAAAATATGTTCTTAATAAATTATAATACAACAGGTTGAGACAAACATGAAAAAATCTTTGACGGCTGTTGAAAAGGTTTATATTATTCAAATATAAATAAAAAATGCCCCAAACTCCTCCCCTGATTCTATACTCCTAAAATTAAACCCCTCTAATGTCGAGCAAACCACGAGTATTCGGACGAACACCTACTAGACATAGAATTAAGTTAAATTTGTCCTCCGGAGATTAACCAACGTCTAGCTGAAAATCTCCTTATTAAAGACAACCAACCAACCAGTCAATTTTGTTAAAAACAATGAACAATGTAGTTGAAGATGCTAATTTCAAATAACAGACTAAAGTGATAATTTTTCATACGGTAGATGAGGAGATGAAAGTATAGAGTTGATAGTTCCGTTAGAGTACGGCAGTGTGAAAATTGTGAATAAAGAGTAGAAAGCGAGCAAGGACAACTTTTTAGGATGGTACAAATCGGATTGATCATATCTCTTTACCAAACTCCCCCGTTGGATAGGGATGGTGAGGGGTATTCCCCCCACTACCACTGACAAAAAGAGATGATCGCCGACTCGCTTATGTACCGACGATGTGTTTGAAACAGTTCTATCGATTTTACCGCACTCAAGTTGTTATCTGAAGGAAGGCATCCAGTCGTAGGTTTGGAAATTGCAATTATTGTTACCTCTACCATGGTATGTGATCCTGTCTAGCAGAACTATCAACTCTATACTTTCATCTTCTCATCTATCGTATAAAAAATTACCACTTTAGTCTGTTATATGAAATTAGCATCTTCAACTATGTAAATCGTTGACTTCACGCAGAATTAAATCGAAACATATTATCGGCTCCGTAAAGCTAACGCAATTGAGCCTTCTGAATAAACAAACTTCATAAAAAATAGAGATATATTTGTTTAAATATAAGATAAGCTGGATGAAGGAGAAGAAGAAGAATTGGGAATATCTTTTATAAAATATCTTCAAAAGTCTCTCCAAGATGCAAAATTTGTATTAAAAAAGTTACACGCAACAGATAGTTTTCAGAGGGCCCAATACATTAAAAAAATTGCTAATGCTTTTGTTATGATATTTAGACATGTGGTGACTTTGCCAAAGCTTTTTTGCCTTCTCCTCTTTCGATACTTGTGAACATTAAGGTGTCCCTCAAATAAAATTATATATAAAAAACGATGTTATTTAAAAAAAAATCAATTCTAAGCAACTTTGCTCAAAAATCCCGTTTTAAGATATTATGTTCTCATAGCGATTTTCAGAATTTAATTCTGGTGTATCTTAAAATTCAGTTTTTTTGCACTATCTCTTCTAACTAAAATTTCTCATGAAAGTCTTCTGTCAGAGACTTTTTAAACTTCATTGGATGCATATTTTGTTGCAAAAAAATCTAATTCTCATTTTAAAAAGCAGGGAAATTCACATGTCCGCCCTCAAATGATATCTTTCACTACAACTTTATCGCAAACGTTCTTTCGATCAGAAGTGAGGTTTTTGTGCTACAATTTATTAAAAAAAAACATGAAAGTAAATTACAAACTTTAAAAATGGCCGAATTTTTGCAAAATGTGAATGATTGCCCTTAACACACAATTATGCAAAATTCAATGCAAATGAAAAAAGCCAAGATATTTTTTTCATTTTTTTAATCCTACTGGCCTGGAACTGGTCACCATCAAAACGTCTAATGATTTCATAATTATGAAAAATGTGTTTTTTTATAGCAAACGAGTGACCGCATCACTAAACTCCTAGGAGCTTTTGATTTGAGCAAAATTTAATTATATACATTTTTTTAGAACAGATGCTAGCCAAGCAAAGAATATGACAACTCATTTCTTGACCTATATTGATGAAACAACTATCAAACGTTTGCATATTCTAGTTCTTGATTTTTTACATAACCTTTTCGTACCCAATCTTTTTTCTATAAAATAATAAGATATATAAGGTCATTGCTTGACCAATATTGTTGAAACCAGTGCTGAGATTTGTCATTGTCATTGACAGACTTTTGCGCGATATTGACAAAATTGTGTTTCACATAGTCAATGATAGACTTGATCCTCAAAAAAATCTTTGTCAAAATCTCATTCATTTTTTCGTCAGTGACAAAGATTCACCTGGTAACAGAAAGTGTAATTTCTTGCATTTTGAGTCACATTATTGTTATCCAAGCAGTTCAGGACGTAGATGCTTATTCACTTTAATGGCTCCATATAATTGTTTTGCTCTTGCCATTTAATTTCATTTCAAATTTAGCTAATAAACAAATCAGCACATGTTCGTCACTGACAAAAATGCTACTGACAATTGACATGGTTTGCCTTGACGATGACTGTTAGCTCAAACGAGTGACCAAAGCAGAATTTTGAGTATCACCGTGTAGTGTCGAAATTTTGCAGCACTGGTTGAAACAACATTCAAAGGATCGTAAATTCTAATTTTAGTTTGTTCACTCAACCAGGCGATGTAAGATTTGACTACAATTATGTGCGATTCATCATCGCCGGATGTTAGTGGAGACTACATTAACTGAGGATGAGATATATCGAGCTGCGGTCCAATGGAAGAAAATTGGAGACCAAAAAAGTGTATAAGTGAGAAAAATTAATTATGACGAAAGAAAAAAAAGCACATAACGCCAACTGGACTCGACCCACGATCGTTGCGATTATCAGACCTATGCCTTCTCCAATGCTCTCTCCATGCTTCGGAACATGGAAAGGCTAAAAGCGAATAAGAAGCGCTAATAGTACGATATATTGATTTCGCATACTGCTGAACGGAAATTAGCGAGAATCGAAGCAAGTGTTTGCGTCGTTCTACAATTTTAAAAAAAAAGCTAGGTAGTATAGTTGAAAGCGTAGACAGAACGCGAAAGACAAAAGCTAAAAATCATTGCATCGTCTGCATGGTCAACCTAATCATTCTCTGCGGTATTCGCTGCGGAGGATGATAGGAAATGCAACTAACATTGAAAATAATAAACTTTTGTTTTGCGTGTATGAAAGTTGCCCGTAATTCCGAAAATTTCAAGGGTTGGTTTCTAAAAAAATCTGTCAGACACCACGCTTCTTTATATTCTGGATATAAAACAAAAATTTAACTAAGCCAATAAAAATTCCCAACCCAAAAGGATTTCCTGATTGATTAGAAGTTGTTTCATCAAAATCGATCAAAAAAAATTGATAAAATGGGAGCAATTTCCTGCTTCTAGAATTAAAAGCTTGGGTATGTTTGGGGCCCTCCCTGAGCTCTGTCAGTAAAGGCGCAGCTACAAAGCAAGACCATGAGGGAGGTGGCTGGGCTCGATTCCCGGTCCGGTCTAGGAATTTTTTAGGTTTGAACATTTCTGGACTTCCCTGGGCATAGATTATGATGGTACTTGCCACACAATTATACTAATGCAAAAATGGTGCTGGTATCGAAAGCTCTCAATTAATAACGGTGGAAATGCATCTAAAACAATAAGTTGAGAGCATGCAATAAGCTAATATGCGATAAGCAATAAGCTTGAAATGCATTGAAGAAGAAGTATGCAAAGACTACTTCAAAGACTATCAAGGATATTAAAAAAAAAGTCAGCTCTAGTCGGCCCTAGTGATCTCACCTAATCATAAAACCATAATGCATTGTCATTCGACGGCCTACTGCGTTCTCAGTCAGCTCTGTTGACTAGTAAATTCATAAATTAAATCAGTACTAAACAGAACTTAAATTTCACAATACTGTCCATGGATCAATAGCTCCAAAAAGTTCCAACCTTGAATTTCATCTACATATATCCAATATACACAGCAAAAAAATAATTTTGATATCACGTCAAAGTGGATGCACTACAATCATGTCGAAAATATGGTGTAATATTACTTGCTAAAAAGGACAAAATTATCATTAATACAATGCATGAACTGACATTACGCTGCTTTTACTACATTTGTTTATTTATGTGGTCATAAAAATTACATGAAATTTTCGACATGATTGTAGTGCATCCACTTTGATGTGATATCAAAATTATTTTTTTGCTGTGTAGGAGAACTGTAAGTGAAGTATAAATAACCGAATTTTTAACTTTCGATCTAAAAAATCAATATTTTGACAACCAAGGCTATGATTTTGGCGTCTTGGAACGAGTTTTATATTTTGATGAACAACTTTGTTGAGGACACCATCTCTCCAGAATGAATTATGAAAAGATACTTTTTCAATTGCAGTTAAGTATAACTACTACAGTCAACTCTCTCTCTCTCTACACAGTTCGAAAAAGTAGTGTAAAGTTCTGTTCAATATGATGCACATAAATGGAGCGTCACATATCATATAAGTATACATTATATATCATGTAAAGTTCTGACACATTTCATGCAATGTAGCAAATTTTGTATACAGAAACCCATCTTTGTAAACACCATTGTTTACAAGTTGCTCGGTTGCGTGAAATGAAATTTAAGTTTACGTGAATGAATGTTAACATCACAATTAAAATTCAGAATTTTTATCTGTGTAAGAAACCATCGAGATTTGGAGAGATCGAGATGTAAAACAATAATAGGCTACTAGGCCGTTTGAAGGGACCGATATAACCATCGGCTTATAGAAATAAGTAGTCACTTATTGAGATATAGAACATCGAGATATGAAGAGTTGACTGTATTACCAAAAGATGGCGCATTTTATTCCAAAATTCATTGCTGAAGACACTCATGACTCATTTTGGATTGAATAACTTTGTTCCACTGTATTGCGTTCCTGGACCACTACCAGAGAAAAGTTAGAGATCAAATCATTGAAATCAGAATGTGCTGTTACGATGTAACTTATTTTTAATACTCCATTTGATCTCATTTTGGTTGACTTAACGGTTAACACAGCAAAAATGAGAGCAAAATTTTACTTTGTTGAATCAAACGGAAAACTAATCCTGCTTTCAATGGAATCAATTTGATTACTGATTTTGCATTTATAATGTTTAACTGAATGCGGGCCTGGCGTAAATGGTTAGCATCCATGCTTTTCACGCTGAAAGACTTGATCTCAAATCTCACCTCGGTTTAGTCACGAATGACCTAAAATGTGTTAAACAAAACAAATAAACAATAATCCATAGACAAACAGACATAACTCTCACAAGTTGTTCATCGAACACACATTTAACTGTCAATTTAAATGTTTTTTAGTTGGTAGTACCGCCACCAGAGGCACGCACATTCAATTCCCTATTGAAAAAATATTCAGTGTGTTATATCTGTTTGTCTGTGAATAATCGTTAGTTCAACGACAGATGAACATAAATCATATTTTAAACAAGAAATTAACAGCAAAACTTCAGGTTAAGCTAGCTAGTTGACTGCATAATGAAAGCACAATATGAAATCAGACTTCTGTCGCGACAGTTGAAATCAAAATGAGTTTTCATTTTGATATGAATTCCAAACTTTAATATCGATTTGCTTTCATTTTGTTAACTGACTTTGCTCGGGTAGGCATTGCTTCTATTATTTTTTTTTTAAATAATTTCTATATTTTTGAGAATTTCATCCCTGGGCTAGTTTATCTCACATTTCTGCTAATGTAATAGGACATCTCGTAGTGAACAAAGTTTTTTTTTTATATCTTTATTAAGGAGACTTTCAGGAGAACAAAGTTGTTGAGTTCATCCAGTGTTACTAAAATATGGGTAGCTACCCGAGCAAAGTCAGAGATTAAATTGAAAACTAAATTTGATGTTGCGATGTTGCTGATAATGATTACTCAGTTTGCTGAGAGCAAATAAAATCTTCGTTTGACATCAAATTGAAAACTGTTTCTGCTATCAGTCAGAGCAAACTGAACACTCAATTTGATGTGCATTTTTCCTGTAAATAACAAAACGAATATTCAATTAGGGGCTGTTCATAAACTACGTAGACGAATTAGGAGGGGGAGGTTGGTTGGCAATCATCCACGGCCCATACAAATTTAATTTGATTTGTATGGACAATTGCCTACGCTGGGGAGGGGGGGGGTCAATAATATAAAAAAAAACTGTCTACGTACCTAATGAACAGCCCCTTATTCAATTTGAAATCAAAACTGCAACATCATTTTCAGTTATCTATTTGCTGCAAAAAGATACTACGGTAAGTGACCCAGCTATGGCACTACCCAAGCAAAGTCGGTTAACAAAATGAAAGCAAATCGATATTAAAGTTTGCAGTTCCTATCATAATGAAAACTCATTTTGATTTCAATTGTCGCGACAGAAGTCTGATATCATATTGTGCGTTCATTATTCAGTCAATACTTTTTAAACTTAACAACTTAACTTGAAGTTCTGCTGTTAATTTCTTGTTTAAAATTCATCTGTCGTTGAACTAACGATTATTGTTTATTTGTTTTGTTTAACACATTTTAGGTCATTTGTGACTAGCCCGAGGTGACATTTGAACTCAAATCGTTCAGCGTGAGAAGCATGGATGCTAACCATTTACGACAGGCCCGTATTCAGTCAAACATTATGAATGCAAAATCAGTAATCAAATTGATTTCATTGAGAGCAGAATTAGTTTTCCATTTGATTCAACAGTGTAAAATTTTGCTCTCATTTTTGCTGTGTTAACCGTTAAGTCAACCAAAATGAGATCAAATGGAGTATTCAAAATAAGTTACATCATAACAGCAAGTTCTGATTTCAATTTGATCTCTAACTTTGCTCGGGTTTCCAATTTTTGGCCCTCAAATTTTAACTTAAAAAAAAATTAAGATAGCGCCAATTACCAAAGTTCAGCATCAAAATGACAGCAAATCGTATATCCATATCAATCTAAATTGAAATTTGATTTCAGTTTACGCAATTGACAAATCTAATAACAAACTGTGTAAGCACTTTGTGATACATTTTCTCTTGAAAAATATGCTATTGCGTTTTTTTTTTAGCTTTAGCTGAACATCAAATTGAATACTTGATTTTTTATCAACAGGAAAAAGGCACATCAAATTGAGTTTTCAGTTTGCTCACACTGATAGCAGAATTAGTTTTCAATGTGATATCACAGGAAGATTTTTTTGCTCTCAATTTTGATATTTAAACCGTTTAAATGACCAAAACAACAGCAACCTGAGTAGTCATCACAGGCAAACAGACAAAACTCATTTATTATTTTGCACTGTAAAACATCGTCGCTAAAACATTACCGCCATCTGGTGAGTACACTGTGGTGGGTAGTACGCTGAACAGATGGCGGTAGTGTGTAAATGTCAAACGCAAAGGAATTGACTATGCACGCCAAAGGCTGCGGTATTACCAACTATGATACTTTTTTGTCCGTTAAATGCTTGTTCAATGTACAACTCGCGAGTGTTAGGTCTGCTTGTTTGTGTGATCCTTGGTGTGACCATTATCAGAGACATCACAACATCAAATTTAGTTTTCAATTTGATCCCAGACTTTGCTAGGGTAGGGAACCTCTTGAGCCAAAAACTGGTTCACTTATCTGAAAACAACAACAAATTAACAGCATACCCGAGCAAAGTTAGAGTTAAAATTGAAATCAGAATTTGCTGTTATGATGTAACTTATTTTGAATACTTCATTTAATCTCATTTCGGTTGACTTAACGGTTAACACAGCAAAAATTTTATGAACATTTTACACTGTTGCATCAAATGGAAAACTAATTCTGCTTTCAATGAAATCAATTTGATTACTGATTTTGCATTTAAATGTTTGACTGAATACGGGCCTGCCGTAAATGGTTAGCATCCATGTCACCTCGGGCTAGTCACGAATGACCTAAAATGTGTTGAACAAAACAAATAACAATAATCGTTAGTTTAACGACAGATGAAGTTAAATCAAATTTTAAACAAGAAATTAACAGCAAAACTTCAAGTTAAGATGCTTTAATTTAAAAAGTCTTGACTGCATAATGAAAGCACAATATGATATCAGACTTCTGCCGCGACAATTGAAATCAAAATGAGTTTTCATTATGATAGGAACTGCAAACTTTAATATCGATTTGCTTTCATGTTGTTAACCTCATTCCGTCTCGCACGCTGAGCCGATCAAGTCGCATCGGTCTCGTTGTACGACACTATCATTTAGTTTTGAGTTTTTCCCCACGCGAGGGTTTTTTCTCGCCAAAGTTAATTGGCATAGTGTTTAGACGACTAGTGCGCGAGTGAGGAAGCCGTTAATGATATGCCGAGTGCTTTCATTACGGTCCAGCTTTAACCCAGCATCATCGCAACATCATCAGCAAAATCATCACCACTATCGGTACATCACCCCACCGATAGCAACAACGAAAGAGCGTCATATTGCCTACCGAGTCGACCGAGGCACACCAGCATCGAGGTTATTGACTCTGCAGCAGTTGGATCAAACAATTATATCTCTCCAGTCTGCTGCCGCCTCAGTGCGTTAGGTATAAATCGTGTCGTTTGTATTGTTCTCGCCAGTATAGCATCTTCCTTGTTTCCCTGGTCCAATATTAGATTGGTGTTTAATTAGGGTGATCCAAAAATCCAATTTTTTTTTCGCTTGATTTTTTTTTTCTTCTTGATTTTTTTTTATTATTATTTTTGTATTACTTAGGGTGATCCAAAACTCTGTAAATAGTATATAATCATTATTTTTTTTTATTTTTTTTTTTTTTTGATTTTTTTTTCTTTGCATGTATTACTCGTTAGTAGAGTGAAACTATATATATATATATATTTTTTTTTTTGATATTATTTGAAATTACTGCAATTATTTGTAAAAATTTTTACAAAAAACACCATTGCGGCGATATTTAACCGCAATGGATGAAAATGATAAAGGCGGGGGATGGTCGCTTTCCATCTCAGACGACGAAACTCTTAATTCCACCTCACACGAAAGTCTCGAGGAAGTTGTGGAAATGGAAACCCTTGACGTTCCAGTTGACTCGCTCTCCAGCAAAAATACTGGAGCATATCCCAAGAAAAGGTATCGCCCACAACCCTCTCCCCCACCATCTCCTCCTCGTCCACCTGCACCCCCCACACCATTGCCCCCAAAAACCTCTGCTCTCCCCCGCCTAAAGGCTTACCCAGAAGCCTCGAAAGGCCCATGGGTTGTTTTTTTCCGGCCCAAACAAAAACCTTTGAACATTCCGAGGATCTCTAAGGATCTAACAACACATTTTTCGGCCGTTACCGATATTTTCAAGGTAACACCAATAAAACTGCGCGTTACCGTTGATGACCGGAAGCAGGCTAACCAAATTGTTGCGTGCGAGCTTTTTTCATTGGAATACCGAGTCTACATACCCAGTAGTGAGGTAGAAATTGAAGGAGTGGTCACCGAAGCGAGTTTGACTAGTGATGATTTCTTGGGTCCCGATTCCTTCGGAATCTTTAAAAACCGTGCTCTGCCGAAGGTGAAGATATTGGACTGCCTTCAAATGCAGTCAGTATCCGTAGTAGGCTCCAAAAAAACTTATTCCTTGTCAAACTCATTTCGTGTGACGTTTTCGGGTTCAGCGTTACCTCACTACGTCGCTATTGGCAAGGTTCGGCTGCCTGTACGCCTGTTTGTACCTCGGGTAATGAACTGCTCGAAATGTAAACAACTTGGTCATACATCGGACTACTGCTCGAACAAACCACGCTGCGATCAGTGTGGCGAGCAACATCAAGAGGGCCCTTGCGGTGCTCCACCAAAATGCGTGTACTGCAAGGAGAGCCTGCATACCCTGACTAACTGCCCGAGGTATAAACAGCAGGGAGAAAAACTTAAGCGGTCTCTGCAAGCTCGCTCCAAGAGAACACTAGCAGAACTCTTGAAGAATACCGCTTCATCTTCTCAGACCACACCAAAAAACAGTAACACGTTCTCCATTTTGCCAGTTGATGATCTAGACTCTGACTCAGAGGGCGGTGAGGGTAGTCCGTTTGTCTTTAAAGGCAATACGAGAAAACGAGCAAAACAACACACCACCGAAAAGCCTCGTAAGGCCACTCGTACGGACCACCCTTCCACCTTGGAAAATTCAAGAGGTAACGGAAATACACCGAAACCCATTCCACAGGGTTTTAAACCTTGTAATTATGACAAGAACTTTCCGTCACTTCCAGGATCATCTAAAACCCCAGATGTCCCAGTTTTTCGGCCAGAAAAGCAGCTGAATAATCAGCAAGAACATGCCCCCATGTTCACGTTTTCTGGTATTGTGGATAGCTTCTTCAGTATATTCAATGTCTCTGACTCAACGAGGAGCATTATTAATTTAGTGCTGCCAATGGTGAAAACTCTTTTGAAGCAACTAGCTTCTAGGTGGTCCTTCCTTGCATCGATCATATCCTTTGATGGATAATTCTCCGAATGAGGTCGGGGATATGATCTCTGTTCTTCAGTGGAACTGTAGAAGTCTTATGCCAAAACTTGACACATTTAAATTTTTAGTTAACAACTCACTTTCTGATGCATTTGCCCTTTGTGAAACATGGCTCTCTTCAGACAACGATCTTGCTTTCCACGATTTCAACATTATTCGCCTTGACCGCGCAGATTCGTATGGAGGGGTGCTTCTGGGGATCAACAAGCTCCATTCCTTCTACAGAATCGATCTGCCTTCGGTGACAGGCATTGAAGTTGTTGCATGTCAGGTTAATATTCGAGGTAAATGCCTCAGTATTGCCTCAGTATATCTTCCACCGCGAACTGCGATTTCTCGTCAAAGTTTCTCGGATATCTGCACGGCTATGCCGGAGCCACGGTTGATCTTGGGAGATTTTAACTCTCACGGTACAGGCTGGGGGGAACTGTACGACGACAACCGCTCAACCTTGATATACGACATGTGCGACTTCTTCAAAATGACAATTCTGAACACCGGGGAAGCAACACGAGTAGCCAAACCTCCAGCAAAAATAAGCAGATTAGACCTCTCACTTTGTTCGAGTTCACTATCGTTGGATTGCTCGTGGAAAGTAATTCAAGATCCCTACGGTAGTGACCATTTGCCAATCAAAATTTCTATTACCAATGGTTCATCCTCTACTCGTTCGGTCGACATCGCGTACGATCTTACAAAAAACATTGACTGGCGAAAATTCGCGACCGCGGTTCTTGATGCCAGCCAATCGGTTGACGTACTTCCTCCGCTGGACGAGTACTCCTTTCTCGCGCGTCTTATCATCGATTCTGCGCTGCGAGCACAGACGAAACGTGTTCCGGGTATTTCCGTCCGCAAGCGACCTCCCACCCCGTGGTGGGATAAGGATTGCACCGACGCGAACAGCGAGAAGTCCGCCGCGTTTAAACGGTTCCGCAAACACGGCAAGGTCGGGGATTTCGAGCGGTACACCGACCTCGAGAAAACTTTTAAGGACTTAATTAAAGCAAAAAAACGCGGTTACTGGCGTCGGTTCGTCGATGGTTTGTCGCGAGAGACTTCCATGAGAACACTCTGGAATGTCGGCAGGAGAATGCGAAACGCGTCATCACCGATTAACGAAGACAAGGAGTACTCGGACAGTTGGATATTCAGCTTCGCGCGGAAAGTTTGCCCGGATTCGGTGTCGGTTCAAACCAACGTTCGTGATCGTCCGTCGGGTAATAACGAAATAGATTCCCCGTTTTCGATGGTGGAATTCTCACTTGCTCTCCTTTCATGTAACAATTCAGCTCCAGGAATGGATAGAATCAAGTTCAACTTGCTTAAAAATCTCCCAGATGTCGCGAAGAGACGCTTGTTGAACTTATTCAATCAATTTCTGGAGCACAACATTGTTCCGGATGACTGGAGGCAAGTAAGAGTTATCGCCATTCGAAAACCCGGTAAACCCGCGTCGGATTATAACTCGTACCGTCCCATCGCGATGCTGTCCTGTATACGGAAATTGTTGGAGAAAATGATTCTTTTTCGTCTAGACAAATGGGTCGAGTCGAATGGTTTACTTTCAGATACGCAATTTGGATTTCGGAGAGGCAAAGGAACGAGCGACTGTCTTGCGTTGCTTTCAACTGAAATTCAACTGGCCTATGCGCAAAAACAGCAAATGGGTTCAGTTTTCTTGGACATTAAGGGGGCTTTTGATTCTGTTTGTATCGATGTCCTTTCGGATAAACTCCACGATAGTGGGCTTTCACCAATTATGAACAACTATTTGAGCAACTTGTTGTCTGAGAAATATATGAGCTTTTCTCATGGAAACTCGACAACTTCACGAATTAGTTACATGGGTCTCCCCCAGGGTTCATGTTTAAGCCCCCTTCTTTATAATTTTTATGTAAAAGACATTGATGGTTGTCTTGATGAAAATTGCTCGCTAAGGCAGCTTGCAGATGACGGCGTTGTATCCGTTATAGGGCCAAGTGCACCGGACCTGCAAGGACCATTGCAAGATACCTTAGACAATTTGTCTACTTGGGCTATGAAGCTGGGTATCGAATTCTCTCCGGAGAAAACTGAGTTGGTTGTTTTTTCTAGGAAGCATCATCCTGCACAGTTACAGCTTCAACTAAAGGGTAGAACAATCACTCAAAGTATATCTTTCAAGTATTTAGGTGTCTGGTTCGATTCCAAAAGCACATGGGGAAAACATATTGCGTATGTGAAACAAAAATGCCAACAAAGAATCAATTTTCTTCGTACAATCACTGGAACTTGGTGGGGAGCACACCCGGAAGATCTGATCAGGTTGTACCGAACAACCATCTTGTCGGTTCTAGAGTACGGAAGCTTCTGCTTTCAATCCGCGGCGAAAACACATATCCTGAAGCTGCAACGGGTTCAATACCGTTGCCTCCGAATCGCGCTTGGCTGTATGCACTCGACGCATACGATGAGCCTTGAAGTACTCGCGGGTGTTCTCCCACTGACAGATCGTTTCGCGGAACTGTCCTTCCGGTTTCTTATCCGTTGTGAAGTAATGAACCCATTAGTAATAGAAAACTTTGAGAAGCTGCTCGACAGAAATCCTCAAACAAGATTCATGAGTCTCTATTACGAGTACATGACGCTGGAGATTGGCCCTTCTTCATTCAATTCCTCTCGTGTTTGCCTCCAAGACTTTTATAGTTCCTCTGTAAATTTTGATCTGACCATGTTGCAAGAAATCCGTGGAATACCAGATCACCATCGATCGATGGTTGTTCCCTTAATTTTTGCAAACAAGTACCACCATGTTAGTAACAATAAGAGTTTTTTCACAGATGGGTCAACTATAAACGCTTCCACTGGATTTGGAGTATTCAACGAATTTCATAGCGCCTCATATCAACTGCAAAAACCCTGTTCCGTATACGTTGCGGAACTAGCAGCCATATTTTACGCAGTAGAGCAAATTGCCTCACTACCATCTGATCACTATTTTATTTTTACTGATAGCCTTAGCTCGTTGGAGGCTATTCGATCAATGAGGCCGATGAAGCACTCCTCGTATTTCCTGACCGAAATCCGAGCAAAATTGAGTACTTTATCTAACTGCTCCTATACTATCACCTTAGCTTGGGTCCCATCTCATTGCTCAATTCCGGGTAATGAGAAAGCGGACTCGCTAGCTAAGGTGGGCGCTATGGAAGGCGATATTTTTGATCGACAAATCGCCTTTGCGGAATTTTTCTCAATTACCCGTCAGCACGTCCTCACCAACTGGCAACAAAAATGGAATGAGAGTGATCTGGGAAGATGGTTACATTCTATTCTCCCACAGGTGTCGAACAAGCCATGGTTCAAAGGATTGGACATGAGCCGTGACTTTATACGTGTCATATCAAGGCTCATGTCCAATCACTACTCGTTAGACTCGCATTTCTTCCGAATCGGGCTCGCAGGCAGCAATTTGTGCGCTTGTGGTAGTGGCTATCACGATATCGACCACGTGCTTTGGTCATGCACCCTACATTGTGTTGCTAGATCCGAGTTATCCGCATCCCTCAGGGCCCGAGGAAAACAACCTATGCGGCCCGTTAGAGACATCTTGGCGAGCCGAGATCTCGAATATTTTAATTTAATTTATGTGTTTTTAAAACGGATCGATCTGAGGATTTAGTAGTTAGTGTCATCTTGTGTTCCCCCAAGTTGTTAGCTGCCCATCGGTGTACCCCCATGTTTGTCTTTTTCGTCAGTTGGTCGCTTAGTTCGAGATAAAAAGCACATTGCTCTCCAAACCTTGTGTTCTCAATCCCTACCCTGCCATCCATTTGTTACAATTTGTTACCCCTAACCTCGAGATAGCCGCGAGTAATCGGCCCCCGCTTTACTAACGTTAGTTTTAAGAAATTTTGTCATCCAAACAATGAATATCGGCTCCGCAAAGCTACGGCAAATGAGCCTGGAAAAATAAACGCATTTAAAAAAAAAAAAAAAAATGTTGTTAACCGGCTTTGCTCGGGTATTTAGTCGTAAAGCAAACGTACAGTTAAATGAAAACAATTTTTGCAATAAATTTTGTCAATAGAAATTTGAAATCAAATTATTAATTCAACTTGATGTTGACAGTAAAATTTGATTTCGCTTTACTTTCATTTTGAAGCTAGACTTTACTCGGGTGGATCACCAATTCCCCATTTCACCATATCCATTGTAATACTAAGTTTTGACAAAAACGCACATGGGACCGACTTGCGATGAGCGGCAGCCTTAAACACTGTACAGACTGGAGAGTTATAACATGTTATAACGGTTGTCAAATAATTGCAACACAGAAACCACCATCAAGATAGCGCTATAACATGTTATAACTCTGTAGTCTGAACGTACTATTACGCTCATCGCACGTCGGTTCCATTTGCGTTAAAATGATGACTGACTTATATGCGAATTTAAGGCTAAATTAGGGCTGTTTCTAATCACGATATTCATGATTTGTAAACCTAAATTTGGCAAATAAAATGTTTAGCTTGAAATTCAAATCTTTCCTTTCTATTTCCTCGATATTCTCCCTAACTTGCTGAAAATCCAAAATACTCCATTCACGTCTCCTTTATCAATTTCATATTTTTACCCACGTTTTTCGCTAGGAAAAGTTGACTGCATGGTTGATATACTTATTTTATACCCAAATTGCTGTTTTGCTAAGAAGTTTGAACTCAGCATTTGAATTAACACCGATGCCTTTTGTCATTGCAAGTCCGCAGCGATTATTTCTCTTTTCATTTATAAGACGCAAAAGTGAAAACACCTTTTGGCCTAAATACAAATCTACTGTGTTTCACGTACCTATATGAACCTCAAACTCTCAAACTTCAGGAAAAACCATATTCGGGTAAGTGAGTGCAGAGCTATTAACAAAGGAGACATTTGTGCGACAAATTAAGCATGCCTTCCCAGGTAGACTGTATATTAGAATTGGATTTACTTTCGCTAAATCAATGACTTTTGGAAATCCATGAAACTTCTAGATTGGTTCAACAGTTGTAATTCTAAAAGAGCAGTTACTTATCAACTAATTTGACAAGAATATTGAATAACTCTCATCACTAATTTAACGCACATCTGCTGTCGTGTTTCAAGCATATGATCTGCAGAACAGCATTGCACAGTGGGGCGACACTGTACAAAAACCGGTCTTAATGATTTTTTTTTATTTCAATCGTAACCAACATAGGGGAAATGGCTCTAATGTTGGCCTATGGATCTAAGATTGGGCCCATCGCGAAAAAACTCTGCTATTTAACCATTTTATCTAGATGAAGACGGTACAAATGGATATGTTTGGTCGCTATTGAAAATTTAACTGCTGCCATATATAGGGATTTTAGTGACCATGTTGAATAAATAAGTGACCAAATAGTGACTTATAGCTGTAAAAATAGTGACCAAAAAGTGACCTAAGAGAAGGCGCATCAAATAAATGTTCTATGTTTTAGACTTATTCAATCTCATAGATACTTATGTACGATATGAACCTTTAAAGCGAAAGATTCAATAGAAAGTTTATAACCAAACCTACGTGTAGTTTATTAGTCACGGTGTATACTATCCTCAAAACTCTGGAAACCGGGAATCCTCCGGAATTTTTTTTTTCCTTAAAATATCTGGAAGTCTCAAAGAATTTAAAAAATTCTTACTAAGGATATATTAAAAAAAAAATGAATATTAAAATACAACCATTTAATTTTTTTCGTTATTTTCATTCACACTTAGAACTTTAAAGAATCACAGTGGATTATTCTTCAGTAAGAAATAAATTTTAAAAAATATATATTTTTTTTGTTTTCTGAAGACTACTGTCCTTCTGTGAAGTTTCTGAAGAATTTCTAAATTTATGTGCTCCCGCAATTTTCATGGAATTAGAGCGAAATAATTAATATAGTTCCATGATTTTCTCTGAAGTTGATTATCGACACTAACTTAAATCTTCTTCAAAAGTCTAGACTTTCCTGGTGCCTAAACGATTACTGATTTTCTTTAAAGTTCTCTAGACTGCCCTGAATTTATCAGTATTTTTAAGAACCCGCAACTTTACTGAAATTAATTAATTTGCCTTAAAGTTTCGAAAATGTTCCTTAAGTATTATAATCATTATTAAAACTCGCTTTTCCCTGAACCCCTTATATGCTTACCTGAAGTTCTCTTAATTTGTTTAAAAATCGAGCAAATTTTCTGATATATATTCATAATTCCCTGACGCTTCTGATCAATCATAGAATTCTTGGAATACCATATAATTCCACGGAGCTCCTTGTAAGTCGCTGCAAATTTGCTTAAGTTAATGGGATTATTCTGAAGCTATCTGATCGTCCTCGAAGTATTCGGAACTTCGCTGAATATCATTAAACGATCTAAAAATATCTAAATTTAGTTCTCTGGAATTTCTTGAAGATATCGCTGCTTGTTAGAAGTTCTCGTTTTTTTTATTAATGTAACTTCGTTTATGTTCTCTAATCAGCTTGGCTAAATTTTTGCATTTTTTTTTACAGTTCTTTAAATCTGTATGATATTACACCCTTAACATATTCTCAAGTTTTCCGGATGTTCATAAAATTTCCAGGAATTCTCTCGGAGCTTTGCTGAAGTTTTCGGAAATTCACTGAATTTCTTGAAATTTCTTTAAGGTTTCTATTATTTCCTTGAACTACTTTGAACTGCCCTTTGATTCTCTGACCTGTCTTGATGCTCTCGAAGCTTCCATAAAGCTCTTAGTTCTATTGAAGATCTCGGCTCTGCTCGGAAATAAATAGAATTTCCGTAAACACCTTTAAATTTCTCTGAAATTCTCTGGACTTCTGTGAAGCTTCTGAAATATTTCTGAACTTTACATAAATTCTCTGAAGGTCTCTGTACTTCCCTGAAATTCACGGAACATCTTAAGGGCCTCGATTTGTTTTTCAGCACATCATGGAACTATCTTGAATTTATCTAAATTTACGATTATAGATGTTTAATCTATCTAGCTTTTCTGATGTGCTTAGAACTTCTTAAAAATTTGAACAATACCCCGCTTTAAAGTTCTTATAGCTTCCAGTAAGTTTCCCGTATTTTCGGCGTGTTAACTTCCCTTATGTTCTTGCAGGTTGTTTATAGAGCTTCATTGAAATTCTCAGCATTTCCTTTCATTCTTCAGAACTTCTCCGAAGTTCCTACAATTGTTGTAAAGTTAATGGGACTGCATTGAAGATTTGTTATCTTTCAAAAAGTTAATTACGAACTTGAAATAAATCATTTATTTGTTTTATTTAATTCTGGCACTTTCAATATTTTCAATATCTTGAACTTGTAAATGGAATACGAAACTTCAAGACATTGAATATTTTTAGATCTTAGACTTACTTACTTGGAAAACTCAGGTAATTTTATCCAGAAAAATATGTAGACATCCTGTACATAGAGAAAGACGATGAAACGTCACAACGTAAAGAATAATCAATCTTAAAATAAATTCACACTAAAAACAGATTTTTTTTTTCTTTATTTAAGAGGTTTTCAACCTAAAGGCTGGTTCACCTCTAACTAAAAAAAAAGTTGAAAATAGTGCCTTATTACAAGAAAAAATTACTTTAGTGACGTGGTCTTAAAAAAAGAGACTTTTTAGTGACTGACTTGAAAAAAGTGACCAAGTCACTAAAAAGTGATTCTCTACCAGCCCTGACATTACATTCATTTCCCCTACTTTTTAAGAATTTAATTTCTTCTGAATTCACATTCAAAATGATGTATCAAAAAATTTAATATTTTTAGGGTGGTTTTACAATAGTTCTGTATTGGATTTTGATTGCACATACATCATGTTAAGCTGAAAATAATAATGTCATATTTTTCTGGGTCGATGTCTAGATTTGTTTTAATTTAATTAAACATTTTAGGTGCTCTAAATTACACTGCTGCAAATAGACTTAAGAATTTCATAAGGCTCAACTTATGAACAACTCATATGAATTTCAAAACCGCAATTTATGAAAGATTTTCGTCTAATATATGGTAGCTCTTATACACTGAGGCAAATAGACTCAAGAATTTCATAAGGCTCGACATATGAGCACCACATATGAATTTCATAAGCGTGACTTATGAATGATTTTCAGGTAACATGAAGTAGCTCTTATATGCCTTTAACAATTGCATTTTCCCAAGCGTTCAAAGACGACACTGAGGCAAATGGACGTAAAAATTCCATTAGATCTACTTATGAATTTTAGCCGCAAGAAAACGGTATGAATTTCACTGATTTGGCTTATGAAAAATAATGTTGACAAAAAATAATAAAACTGAGCAGACTGCAAACGAACCATGGACGATGAGATTACGTAGCCTATGTGTTGACCACTCGTATTTCAACGCTAGAGGGGAAATTAAATGGTTATAGGCGTATAAGAGCTACCACATGTTAGACGAAAATCATTCATAAGTCACGCTTATGAAATACATATGTGTTATTCATAAGTCGAGCCTTATGAAATTCTTAGTTTATTTGCCTCAGTGGAGTGGTCAATACACGGGCCCCGTGATCTCAACGTCCATGGTTCGGTTTCAGTCTGCTCCGATTTATTATTTTTTTTTTGTCAACATTATCTTTCATAAGACAAGTAAATGAAAATCATACCGATTCCTAGTGGCTAAAATTCATAAGTGGTTCTTTTGAAATTCTTACGTTCTTTTGCCTTAGTGTAAGACAAAATCAAAACCCTAGGGTGGCACTAAAAATGACCGAAAATATTGATCTTCTTGAAAATAATCAAGTTGAACATAGAAGCACGAACTTGAGCAAAATGTGGTCCAGGTATTTAGAAGGGTATTGAAACCCCCTTTCAAACAGTACAAAACCCAAATTGGCACGATTGGGCGCAGTTTAGATACAATTATAATTACAAATTATTTTCAATGTAAAATTGTGATTTAAGGATATAATAGCCCATGTAAACAAAGCTTACAACGGATTCAAGGTAATAACATTGTATTAATCGTAAGTTTTTCTTGTTATGGATGAGAAAAAATGAATCAATTTAAATTAACTTTTCATAGACATCGCTTTTCTTAAAAGATCAATGTGTCATATATTGGTAAAAAAAATCTTTCAACAAATGTTCATCTTGACCACTATGCACAAAATTCGTACAATTATACAACAATTATTGTCGGATTATCCTGAAATTTTGGATTTTAGGCTAAAATAAAATTAATAAAAATATAGTATGAAAAAAATAATTCATGTAAAAATATTCAATTACGACCGGTTTCACCTCGCTGTGCATTGTCTTCTAGCAAAGACATTCTCAGAACCACCCCATCTCACTCGACAGCAGATTTTTCTTCCCAGGGCCACATGCGAACCGCATTTCATTTTCACTTCCATCACTCACAACCACCGACCAACCAACCGATCGACCATTCACTTCACTTCTGTTTGTTACCACAATTACCATCCAGCGGCGTCTGTTGCAATTGAATGAAAGAAGAAAAAAGGAATACCTACGTTTACTCTCCCTCTATCTCGCACTCTAGCGATCTTTTTTAAATGCAGCCAGGAAGTGTAAAACGCTTTCCAATGAACTAGTTGGAATGCCCTTTTCCCTCGCTGTACAATCTCTGTAAGATATTGGAACCCGAGACGATTGTAAATATGTATGGACCTACCTACAATCGAACTGTGGACTTTCTAAAATTGAGCTTCGTTCCGATGCAAAAGTCAACGTGGAACGGATTCAAATGATTTCTCAGATCTTTGGTGCTAAATGGTACCAAATGGGCACTGTCGAGATAATTACCTCTGGTAGATTGGGAGTTCCGTAGGGAATCAGAACGAACGTGCTACGCAGACGAGTTATCGAAGAACACTAATCCATTGTAAGAGGCTTTAGACCCGTGGTAAGTTACATCCATTGATTGTTTAGGGAAAACAATGTTAACAGTATCGCGTGCCGATACGTTTTATGATGGTTCACAAAAGTTTATAAATAACGTACTCGTACAGGTGTACGAATATGTACAGAATAAGTTTCATACGAGGAATGCCACGAATTTGAGGTTAGGAGTGGTTGTTTAAAGGTAAACAAGTTAATTTATGAGTTAATACTTTGTTCGAAAAAGAGGAACAATTGTTGGCATGGAATTGGACTTGCACAGCCTTCTGTTTGCTCTTGCGCAGAAACAGTTTCGCTCGGTAGCTTATTTGAACTTAGTCACTTTCCGAGCAGGAGACATTAACTTATAATACCAAATTCAGATATGAAAATAGCATAACTGGCAACGTAAATATGGAATTGGCTAGTCTGATAAAAGAGGTAAAGTACCAAATATAATAACTCAAAAATGTTCTACTAATAACGAGCTAATTAATAATTGTGTTATTATAATAACTCACGGATAACCATTGCTTTTTGTATGCCAGAATACCATAATTCTTCTAATACCAATCCAATAACTCTTTTCGGTGTAATGGTTAAAAACTTAAAGATCAGGCTTTGTTATTTTGGTATTAATTTGATATTTTTTCAAAACATTTCGATAATTGAAAAATATCAAAACAAGGTATCAAACATCATTCATATATTCATATATTATCGGTTAGTTATCGCTTCTTGCTCGGGTTCCTATCGCCGGCATACGTCGTCAGTCAAACAACGCATGTAACTGTCACCTTTTGACGTAATTCCACCACTGGTATTACGAAATAGCACAGAGATCCAATTAGCATTATTCAATCTCAAACAAATCTTATCTCAAATCCACCTACGGTGGCAAACCCACTGGCAAAAAGCACCACATTATAATCATATTAAAATTAATCACCTCTCCGAATTGCCCACCGGTTCCACGAAGCCCTACTTCAATCGCTTTTAAAGTGAATGGAAAACCGGTTTCGCCCGCATCATAACCTACCGATCGTTTTGTATCACCGTCCAGAATAGACTCAGTTGCATTCTTTCCTAATATAAAGAGGCCCAACAACAACAACGGCCCATCAAGAACCAGTTTGTCCGCGCGTAGAAAGTGCGCTCATAAGTCTTGACAGGAATGGAAACGCAGAACTGTCGAGCACCTGTTGGAAGGTAATTTGCCTAACGAACCAACCCACCGAGCAATATTTACAAACAATGACTATTAGTCACGTGACGTCAATGGTGTAATAGGGTATACAACTGGTTGTTGTAGATGGCATTTTCGATATGCGTCACATTTGAACATTCTTCGCCAGCAGAACCTGACCTGAGAACAATCGAACGAAGCAATCCACGCTGTCAAATGGGTACCATGGCGACCAACGCCCATCACTGTGATCAATCACGTATGCGTCAGCATGGCACCGTGTGCAAGATGCATTTGTGTGCCTTGTAGGGATAGGTTCGGTTGAACGTGTTAAATAAAAACTGACCAACCTAGTGTGGAGCGAAACAAGCAGCGTTATATCTTGTATTCAAAACAGAGCTTTGTTTTGGTTTCGCCCTGCTACGTTGGACTGTAGCTTGTAGCAGTCAGCAGTCACTTCCATGCACGACGGAGGTGAAGAATGTCAGTGTGGGTGGAGGAATTCTGATGGCTAGAATGGAATGGTCTGTTTGTGCGAAGCGAACAAAACAGAGAATGAGAGAGCACTTGCTTCGAAGGTACACATTGGACAACGCAACATGGGAAAAGGTGAATGACATGTTTATGTGGGCCAACGTAGAACTTCCTGAACAGCTTAAAAATGGTGATGAGTGGGGAAGATGGGGTAAGAACGCCCGGCGAGGTAAGACGGACCACAGCAAGCTCTATATGAAATCCTCATGATTTTTGCAAATTTTCAAAACAGATCATCATTCATTTATTATTCTGAAACATATTGTAGCTCCGGATCTTTGAAAACGTCAAAACAATTAGTCAAAACAAAATTCTAGTTCAGTGGATCCTTTAATGATCTAATTTTAAAAGCAATAAATCTAAGGATTTTTTGGTGAAAAAACTATGTTTTCTGGCATTTGTTGGCATCGATAACCTTAACTAGGCTTTACTTCTTATGTTACTATTTATAAAGGCATGTAAAAATGTATTAAACATGTGAAAATATACAATACAGTTAAAATGCAAACTAGGGGTAATACGGACCTTATTTGACGGGGTAAAAGCAACAATCAATACGAAACTAACAATTTTAAATTGGCTCACTACTTGACTAGCCTATTGGTCCCAAGCAAACGATTAACGTATCCCATTCTAGTCGAAATTCTACTACTACACAATGTTTGTTTTGATTCGCTATGAAAGTTTGACAGATAAAATGAGGGGTTAGTGGATTTTCCTATGTTTCGAGGGGTGAATCGATTAGCTTGGGACCGAAGAGAGTACCAGAGCTGAGCCAAAAAGTTGAGCACGTTATTTCGGGACCTTCTAGTCTTAGAATTACCTCTATGGTAAAAGCCCCACCCTTGTTATTGTATAATGCTTTTGATTGAAACTGAAATGATGTATTTTATTTTTCCTATATAAGAATGAAAACCTGAATTATACACCTATGGTGAGCAGCGACCATTCTTTCTTATTTATATTCCGATGAAAAACTACAAGGTACTGCCCTATGGGGTTGTACGCAATGGTGACGTAGAACTACGTGGTCTTATATAATAAATCTTATTTGTTAACTGCAGCAGGAGCTTGTGTTTTGTGCAGGAATAGGCATTTGAGCGGGGTCCTCTCTGTTTATACGCTTTAGTATGACGTGCTTGGCATAATTGGCCCACAGCAACTCACGAAGAGCTACTGATTCCGATCAATAGCGGTGCGGCTTCTTCTTCTTTATTTGGATGCTCATGTGGGCTGCAGCTCGTTGCTTCCAGAAAGCCCTTCGTTGTATACTGGAGAACACCACCCTTCACCACGCTGTGTGAATAAACACCGTTTGATGAGACCGGATGGAATTCAACTTTGAAATCTGTGTTAGGAAAATAGCTTTTCACATGCAATCGGTGCTCAAAGCAACACTTGCACATTCGTGCACATTCGTGCAATTTTCAACAGTGACATTTTGAAAAATGATAAAGTCTTAAATTTGACAGATGAGTAGAAATATATCTGATCGATATGATTCAATATGATTTTGACCACTTTCCCCAGGGTATTAGAAATATTTCCAGGAGTGGCCAATGTGCTCCTGGACACTCACTATTACTACCATTGATCATATTTTCAAATTCTCATGCGATTTAATGTCTCGCATTATGAGTTTGTAACGATTTTGAATCAAAGCAGTGTTGGCTAAAATCAAGATCAGAAAATCAAAATCAGCTATCTTTCAAAGATCAATATCACCTAAAATTACGGGCACCAATATCACAAGCCATCATTACCATGAAAATCACCCGTCATTTTCGACCAATATCAGCTGTGATTTTCGAAACCCAAAATCAACCAACATTAATATCAACCAAGATCAAAATCACCGAAAATGATAGGTATAAAGTCAGCACCCCGGATGAAATTAAAATTGTGAATTTCAACCCAGTATGGCTTCCATAAATCCAAGATGGAGGACCAAAATCCAATATGCCGGCCTCCGGACAGCAAATATGTACCTTAACCCATGGAATATCTACATGGTATCTACGGAATGGGCTTGATGAGTAGAAGCGTAAAATCAACATCCGCCGCCATTTTGGAATTCAATATGGCGGACCAAAATCCAATTTGACGGCCTCTAAACAGTTTATATGCATCTAAACCCATGCAATATGGGTAACTATGGAATGGGCTCGATGAGCAGAAGTGGAAAGTTGACATCCGCCGCCATTTTGGAATCCAAGATGGTGGACCAAAATCCAATATGGTGGCCTCTAAACAGCGATATGCATCTAAACCCATGCAATAATGGTATCTTTGGAATGGGCTCGATGAGTAGAAGTGGAAAACATACATCAACCGCCATTTTAGAATTCAAGATGGCGGACCAAAATCCAATATGGTGGCCTCCGGACAGCAAATATACATCTAAACCCATGCAGTATGGGTATCTACGGAATGGGCTTGAAGAGTAGAAGCGTTAAATCGGGATGTTGATTGGAATTCAAAATGGTGGACAAAATTCCAATATTGCGGCCTCTAAACAGCCATATGCATCTAAATCCATGCAATATGGGTATCCACGGAATGGGCTCGATGAGTAGAAGCGGAAAAATGACATCCGCCGCCATTTTTAAATTTAAAATGGCAGACCAAAATCCAATATGGCGGCCTGCATCCAAACCCATGCAATATGCACAGATAAAAATACTGAATTTTAATTGTGATGTGAACATTCATTCACGTAGACTTGTATTTCATTTCACGCAAACGAGCAACTTGCAAACAATGTTGTACAAAGATGGGCTTTTGTATACAATATTTGCTACATTGCATGAAATGAACTTTACGTGATATATAATGTAAACGTATATGATATGTGATGCTCCATTTATGTGCATTATATTGAACAGAAATTTAAACTACTTTTTCGAACTGTGTGGGTATCTACCGAATGGGCTGTGAAATCTATATATTTATTTAGTATCTTTTATTTATTTAATTTCTGCATCAACAGGCTCGTAGCCTAAATGAAGGTTAGTTAACACTACTGACTGTCATATACGTAATTAAAAATATAAAAACTACTCGTTACGATTTGTTCTCCAAGAAAATAGAACGGTAAAGTTTCGTCGCAGTAACTCACGTGACATGTGAAAATCAGACACAGTTGCAACTCTGTTGAATAATCTTTGAAGACCGATGATAGCGCTGTGCTAGGCATCTTCCCACGCAATAAATCATAAGCTAGAAAGAGCATTTCCATTTCAAGATAGCATACGCAACCATTAATGCAATTCATTATCATACCCTCTTGACACACATTTTCAACGGACAGTAAAACATGTACGATGTGCACATGTTTTTGCTGACTCAAATTACTTACCGGGTGGCCTTGCGCTGCAGGGCCAAACAGTAGAAACAAAACACCAAACAACTGCATCGATGGTATTGGTAAAACACCAAATTACAATATTTGTCAACACTTCTGTCCCAGACGTCAGTTTCATTCTCTGTCCTACACATTAGTTAATAGAAAAACCCAACTGTAAACCAATGTAACATCATGCTATAAAAACCCAAGGATTTCAAAACAAACGGCAGTCTTTTTACGACTGAACAATCAGAAGCTTCTCAAAGCGATCCTCATTCGAGGACACTGCTCACTGAAGAAAGTTCCCTAATCCAAAAGCGATTCCAGGTCCTTGCGACTGGTGAACACCGCTAACTTGGAGAGTAAATGTCTCCCGGGCTAATCGGGAGTAGTGTTTAACGAAAGGTAAATCGTAATCTGATAGCGCTATGCATGCCGTAGTTAGTTCTAACTCTAGTTAGTTCTAGTTCTAACGGACCCTGACTGCACATTGATGTTCATTTGTTCCATTATAGCTGGGTGATTAACTCGATTCTGCAGAACGTCTGCAACAAACATAGCTCTTAGAGTGTCGCGACGAGTGTTGAACAACGTTCCTCATAGGGGCAAGCTAAAAGGATCACGACACGGTAATCACCAAAGTGCTTAGCGAATGAATCTGCGTTGAACCGACTCCATTCGCTCAACACCATTATGATAAAAAAAAGGTTCCAAAAAGATGCATCATCATATTCTAATGTAGATCGTACAAGAGAACAGTACAACGATTTAAGGCAGTACAAGCCAGTGAAATCCTTAGCTATCCTAAAGATAAACCCCAAAGATCTGGAGGCTTTGTCTACCATGAACGAAATGTGCTGTTTGAACGTCAGTTGTGAGTCCAAGGTAATAAGCAGGTCCTTCACGTGACTTACTCGTTCAATTGAAATACGCAGGAGTGTGTAATTGGGGCTCATTTTTGCGAGAGAGGGTTAGGGACTTGTTATGGTTTACTGTCAATGCAGGCAGAAAAAATTTAAGATCATCAGCGAAAGAAAAACGAGGTGTCTCTAGCACAAAGTTCACATCGTTGAAATATATTAGGAAATTGATTGGCCCGAGGTGACTTCCTTGATGAATACCTGAAGTTGCTGGAAAAGCGATCGAATTGCAATCCTCAATAGACACACTGAGTTGGAGCTCGATAAGATACGACTAGAACCAAGATGTTTGACATCCATTAATCCCTAGCCGTTCCAATTTGGCAATGGTGATAGTGTGATTGATCTTGTCAAATGCTGCTGATAGGTCGGTGTAGATTGCATCGGACTGATGTCGTTCAACTAGGCTTCTCGTAACGTACGATGTGAAGCATAGCAGGTTAGTAGTCGTTGATTTGTTGGAAACGAATTCGTGTTGGTCTTCATGACTCCATAACAACTGATTCGAAGGGTTTGGAATAGCGCACAGCGAGCTGATTCCACGGTAGTTGTGTACATCCTTCCATCCTTCTTATGGACTGGATACATGTGTGCGTTCTTTAAGTATTCCGTCTGGTCGGGGATTGTGAGACGATTTCAGCCTGGGTGCTACCGATGAGATGAGATGAGCATCGACCGGAATTTCTTTCAGTACGTGATCGTAGACGGGCTGGGATGGTATACACTTTCGTTGGTAAACTTGCTGGAAAATTTGCTTGCGAAGAGCTGGCAAATTTCTTCAAGGCTAGATGCAACGTTAACTCCTAACTTCATGGTAGAAGAGAGACCGGAATCTTTACGCTGTTCATTCACGTACCTCCAAAAGCTCCGTGGATTGGACTTGAATTCACACTCAGGTTCTGTTGGTAGTGGGAAAAGCTTTCCAGTGTCGCCTTTTTGTACGCAAAATTTAACCTCACGTAATAGTCTCGAAGGGATCTAGTGTGGTATTTCGTAAACCGTTTTAACGAAGCAGTCTTGATGGATTTTATCTTACACGAAGACTCTTCCTTGCTACGCACGATGATCTCGATATTAATGAACCGTTTTGCGCACATGCCTATCGATAACATAAGACAGAGCATTAGCGGAAGCCCGTGCGGCAATTTCCACGACGGTGCAATCAAGAACACAGCTTCCTGCCCAACAAACACTGAATGTTGAATAAGAGCTTATTCAGACAAAAATATGCTTCTTCAGCTTAAAAATAGCTTATTCAGCTGTTGATCAACTCAAATTGTTTGTTGGGTGGTTGCTGATGCTTGGTAAATAAGACCTCAGCGATACTATTGTGATCAGCTTTCCGGAAAATGTAGGTAATGTAAGGCTTGAAATTTCGAAGAACTATCTGGGTATTGGACAATTCTTCATTTATATGGGATTGGGATTTTTCAATCCTTAAGGGCTACGGATTGAAAAATCTCAATGGCTCATGTGCCATATTAAGTATTCCAGCAATCTGACTTGACCTGGCTGGCCGTTTCTTTATTTATGGGCAGAATAGGATGTATTGACGGTAATATAGAATATATTGACAATACGATTGTCAATAAATGCAATTGTGTAGGGTCCACTTAATTGACAAAAATATTGAAAATACTAGTGTATGATGAGTGTATACAAATGTGCTGGTTCATGATGCTGATTAACCAAAATTGGTGCAATCCGATCAAGTTTGTGCCATAAATTAAAGCGCCAATTTTAATCAGCACCGAAAAACTATTTACATCATGCTAATAACCATGGGTTTGCAAACGACAAGCGCACCAGCACGTGAATCAGCACTAGTGTAAACACCATATTATTTCAATTGCAACGATTAATTCCCTTTATACTTAGATAAAATTTAATTTTAGCTTTTTAGTTTTAAGATATCAATTGTTATACTGAAATTCAGGTATAGAAAACCTCTTTAAAATACGTTATTTCCAAAGCAGGAACAATGTAAACGCACATAGATATATATCATAACAATTAAAGCTGGTAAGTTACTGTAGTAGCTGGAGCACCTAGATTAAAATTAAATGAATTTGGAACAGAGTAATTGTAAAAAAAAATCCCACATATTATAAGGCCAACATCTAAACAGATTGATCGCTAAATAGTATACTAACCAAAACAAAAAAAATACTCAACGAAACAGAAACCATCATTGACCACATCAAATGAGATTAGGCTTCGAACGAACAGAAAGCAGACGGCCGAAAACTGTTAAAAACCTCCAGCACGTGCTCACCTATTCCCAACGCCCTAGCCACCACCACCACAGAGGTGCTGACGAATAGATAAACATCATTAAGATAGGGGCCCTCGGTGCCATTCCGTAGCTTTCGTTTACAACCGAAGAAAAAGTAGACACAGTCTCCAAGAAGGTTAAAAAAAAAAGACCGAAAGCGTAGAAGAAGGTCATTGACTGCTGCACTGGAACGCTCGAGTGCACCGGGAACTCAGCCACTGACCTCGGCGGGACTCAAAACCACACGACGATGGCATTTCTTTCCACCCAAGGCAGAGGAAAACAACTCAACTCGAATCGATTTTTGTTTGGCTTTTATTCTTCTTACTTAGTTCTTACAACGCTAGGCAAGTCTAAATCTAGTAAAACAGAGATTTCTCCTCTTCGTCGGGTGAGAACTTTGCTCCACGCAAGTACGGGAATGGATTAAAAGTAACACGATTTGAACGGTTTCTAAGTTTACACATCCAGAAAAAGGCACATCTTTACAGTTCGTTCGATTTCGATTGTGGATTGGTTAGTAGATCTAAAATCTTACACTAAAAACGCGGACGGACTTAAATGCTATATCGCTACCACTGACAATCACCCCAGCTCAAAGGGGTTCGTCGCTTAGTACTCTACTGATTTACGATTTATTTGTATTCTTCCGATTTTGTATTTTATTTGTATGTTATGTTCGAGTTGCTGGCCTTGTTGGGAGCGTCCGATGAGCGGGCGTTGTACCTAGACTACTCCACCGACTGGCATCGTCGATACGGTGCTGTGCGGCGTCGTTGGACGCGATCCGGCCAGTGAATGAGCTACCGAAGCGTTCAGCGACTGCATCGTTCCCATTCGTAGATGGGCCAGATCTTCCAGCTTGGTCAGATCAGCAAGCTCCAGATAGAGCGTGTAGACAACCAACCATCCGTAAGCGGATGCCAGGATGATCAGGATCCAGATCAGGGTGATGAGCACGTTGTACGCAAAGATCAGATCGTTCACGATCGAGAACAGCAGCAGCGCTAGGACCCGGAAGAGCGTGAATATGGCAAAGGACCACAGCCAAGGAACGACGCGGTTCTCGTGTTCTTTGCGAAGAGCGTGCACCAACATGATGCTGGTCACCAGCACAACCAGTCCTCCGAGTAACGAAAATAGAGCAGCGATCATCAGGGCGTTCCGAACGTGAGTGTTTCCAACGTAGACAAACTCGTACGAAATGATGTAGTACCCGTAGTGGGTAGATCCAGGCGATGCCATCGCCAGGCAATATACATCGAAGATCGCCGTTGCGATCGTAAATATGGCGATGAAGATCGAAAACGTCCCGGTGATGATCGCTCCCCTCTGGATGTCGATGTATTTGTTATTGTGCAGCATCGGTTTCTGGTACCATGGTATCCGGATGGATTTCATCGATCGCGATCGCTGGGAGTGCAGATTCGTTTGCGATCGGCTCGTAATGTGCGAATAGACCGATGGCGTCGACCTGTACGTCGACGGAGTCTTCCGACCGTAATTCATCTCGCCCAAGGCTTCAACTGCAAGCAGAACAAAACAATTTTTCGCTCATTGAATTGCAAGTCACATGCAATATAGGGACGGGACGGAGACCACTTGTTAGATTCTCGCTATGGAACCAGGTACACCAATACAGGCACACCGCGCCGAACAGCAGCACTGATGACGGAGAAATTTACACTTGAACTTGGCACTCTGGGCTATGACGACACTCGCGCGATCGCGACAGACAAACAGACAGACCGTCAGACCGGAAATTGACAGGTAAGGCGAAGCACGTGAGCCTTATGAAATGGAAATGTAAGAAAGCAGGTTTGAACGAAAAAAAAAATATGATAAAATGGCACTTGGCAGTGTGGCATTGGAGAGGTTATTGATCAAACGAGAAATAACAACCGAGACAAAACAACAACAGACATTCAGCGAAAGGCGCGGGCCGGGACGTGGAATAAAGAAAGGGACAGTTAGTAGCAGGAGACCGAGAGCGAAAAAAGAGTGAGAGAGGTGAAAAAGGTTAATGAAATAATCGATAAAAATGTGCCATTCTATCTTGGTGGGTGGGGGGGGGGGGTGAGAGGGGGCAGTATCTATAGACAAGAACAGTCTGTCGGTGAGTGTCTCTCTCTCGGCAAGCAGTTAGGCGGCCGCCCCCAACGAACCAAATGCGAGTCGTTTTGTTCAGCTGTAATTTCTCGTCATCAGAGCTATGTTCTTATTTTTTTTTCAGTGCCATTATTTTTTGTTTTATTTCAAGCGGATGAATCAATTAGAGAGCAATAAAATGTGAATTGGGAGGTTGTATCAATAATAGAGGGTTCAAAAGTGTCGTATGATCATAAACTGCGATTGGCGAGATGGTGAGGAAGATGTGATAGACTATGAGTCAGATTTATTAGGTGCCATAAGGTCTCCATAAAGTGTTGAGGTTCGCCTGTTAACAAGATGTTTTAAAGGTAGAAAATCGGAATTTTTATTCACGCAATAGTAAAACTAACTACAAACAATTACAAGTTTCTGTGGTTTGCGCAAAAAAAAAATAAAGATTGAAAATGATTGATTTTCTGTGCCATGTGCCAACATCGATCTCTGACACCGGTTACTGCTTAATTGATAGTAAAGCGAGAGTTTTCCACATCTTCTGGTTCATTAACGAACGAATGCATAATGTGTTATTAATTATAGCTTGATAAAGCGTCACTTAGGCTTACACAAACGGTCGATCAGACCGACTCAAAATTGAGTCGGGACTACTCAATTTCGTCAAAAGTTGGTTTACTCAAAAGTGAGTTGATTTTTCCGAGATGTTCCAGGAAAAACATCTCGAATATGAGAAAAATTGATAAAGGTTTCTCTATGGTGGTCGATGCGTGGCTTGTTCAGAACGGTGTCCGCTCGAGATAAGCTGCTTCGATATCACTCGCTTTGTCGCAACTGCTTCAGACGTGGAAATAAGGCTTCCGAATGTTCATCTCGCTTTGTTTGCCGAAGCTTTAAGGTGAAGCATCATACATACAATGGTATGTTTCCGACCAGATGGGACATAAGGGAATGTAGAGCAGAAACCTACTCAAGCAATTCAGCTACGGCGGAGAAAAATCCAAACCCGGCTACGGGAGCAGTGTCATCCAATATGACACACCGTCATTCTTCGTCAGTACTGCTTGCTACAGCCGTTGTCTTGGTGGAAAATGATCAAGGGCCTTGTTGAATTGATGATGATGATGATGATGGTCCCACCTCTTACCCCTACAAAGGTTTGAGCTGGACGAGTTATCTTTAAGATAATTAAATATAAACATTTTAACCAGGTTTGCAAACAAAATCGAGCTGGTTACAATTACAGATATAAATGTCCTGTTAAATATGCTATAGGCATCAACCAAAAACATTCAAAGATGTAACTAGTTATCAAAAGTCCAAGTATAGTCCTCGACAATACTTCCATTTACACGTGACCTGGGATTTACACGTTTAAGCTTCCGCAGTGCCAGGACTATATCCAAGGAAACGACTTCCAGCCAACCCTTTACTAATTCAAGGCTTTTGCCACAATTTCCACGTATTAGTCATTTATACCTGTATTCCGCGCGCGAGACTCAACCCATTGTAGACTACTCAAAGCTATTTTTACTATTACTACTACAAAATCAAAAACTAAAAATCCATCATCACCATCGAGGCAAACAATGTAGTTTTTTGTATATGCTACACAAATTACTAAAATGTCTTTATGACAGTCTCCATACAAAATAATCCGTTAGAGATAACTTTGTCAAGATACATGATTTATCCATTCATAAAAATTTAACTGCTCAATAAACAGCTTTTACATGTGAAATGCAGCGTCTCTTGAATTCTGTAAGTGTAGTTGCACGCTTGATGTGTCTAGGCATCGAATTGAAAAGATTTATACCTTTGAAAAATAATGAATTTTGTGAAGCATTATTCAAAAGATATGGTGTTCTTACTTCATTCGCGTTTCTAGTGTTATATCTATGAAAATCACTTCCTCTTTCAATCCGATCACACAAATATCGAGGCAGCAAACCGTTAACTACTTTAAAAATGAACACCATAGTCAAAAACACAATTCTTTGCTTCACTGACAGCCATTGCAAAGCGTCCAGCATAAAAGTTGAGGAAGTGAATCTATTACATCTTAAAATCAAACGCATTACTTTATTCTGCAAACGCTGTAATCTCGATATTTGTGTTTCATTGGCCAAAAATAAAATGGAAGGGCAAAAGTCTAGATGAGGGGAGATGATTGATTTGTATAACTGTATTTTACTACCAATAGTTAAATCGTTTTTCAAGCGACATAGGATTCCATACTTCTTGGCAATTTTCTTGATGGCATTGTCAATATGAGAATTGAACTTGAGTTTGTCATCAATAATCACGCCAAGATATTTAATTTCCTGAACGCGATCAAGTGTCTCATCATCAATAACAACAGAGACATCATCATCTACACGATTCCGCGAAATTACCATGAATTTAGTTTTACTTATATTCAATTTCAATTGTTTATACTTCAACCATCTACTTAGAGAACGCAAATCTTAATTCAAGCGTGAAACGGCTTCTTCTAAATCTTTAGCTGCAATGAATAACACAGTACCGTCAGCAAAAAGATTAATATCACAAAACCGTAAAACTCGTCGCATGTCATTAATATACATAATAAATAAAAGGGGCCCTAATACACTTCCCTGAGGCACTCCAAGGTCATTGTCAACGGGACAAGATACAAAATCATTAAAAACAGTTTTTTGTGTTCTGTCAGATAAATAGCTTTCAAACCATTTGTATGCAGAACCCGAAATTCCAAAGCGCTTGATTGTTCTCAACAATAAGGGCCTATAAATTGTCTCAAAAGCGCGTTTTAGATCCAAAAACACAGCAACAATCGTATCTTTATGCTCCAAATTTTCTTTCCATTTAGCTAACACTAAGTTTAACGCGGTTTCACAAGAATGGCCTTCCCGGTATCCCGATTGTTCCGGTATCAACAAACAGTTACTATTTAAATATTCTAACAGCTGGCCTTTTACAACAAGTTCCAAAATTTTCTCTAATGTGTGCAACATGTTGATGGGACGAAACTCTTCGGCTTTAATCGTCCCAGCAACTTTTTGTATAGGAACAACTAAAGATTCTTTCCAAATATGCGGCACGTGCCCAGATTGCAATGATTGATTTATAAGGTCCCGCAGAGTGTGTCGAATGACATGAAAGCAATCTTGAATAACTCTAGCATTAACATTATCTACTCCAGCCGTTTTTCCTAATGAAAAGCAAATATTTTTAAGTTCATCTAATGTAATTGGGTGAAAACCATTAAATCTACAATTACTATTAATCGGCTGTTTTATTTCGTCCGGTTCATTGATCAGTGAAACGCTCTCGACGAAATAGTCATTAAACTTAGAAGCAATTACTGGTTCTGACTGTTCTAATATGCCATCAAAAGTTATGGTCCGCGATTTACAAGTACTAGGCTTCATCAAAGATTTAAAAATTTTCCATAACTCTTTGCTGTTGTTTTGATGCTGATCAATTTTCCTCTGAATATATTCACATCGAGTTTTCTTAATCGATTGTGAATATTTATTACGTACGACCGTGTACCTATTCCAATGATTATCACTATTAGATCTACAAAACTTTTTGTACCATTTGTCCCTCTTACGTTTAAGACGCAAAAGATCCAAATTGTACCAGCTGTTCAAGTTTTTCAAAGAAACAAACTTTTGTTCAACTAATTTATTGGTACAAGTTTTCAAAACGTTAGTAAGAAAAGCTGCATCTTCATCTAAAGTTCCGGTAACTAATGGAAAATCCACGCTTCTCTCAACAAGATTCGAAACAGCTTGCTTCGAATATTTCCTCCAGCACTTCAATTTTACAAAATTATCGTTATCGTTAACACTGTCTAAGACATTAATTACTAAAGTTTCATGATCGGTTATTTTCAAATCAGCTTGAGTAACTGAACTGACAGAATCAAAATTAGAATAAACATGGTCAATCAAAGTTCTACTGTGCCGGGAAATACGCGTACATTCACTTACTAATTGTTTTAAATTAAAGAAATCAGCTAATTGCTTCAGATGGTTCGAATTGCTAGTATCATGCCAATTAATGTTAAAATCACCCGCAAGTATATTAAGTTTACTAGAATCTAAAAATGTCTCGAACCAATTCTCTAAAATTTCAATAAAACGCTGATTACTTGAACTGGGAGAATGATACAAAACACCATAATTACCCATCTTCATGCCACGTTCAACTGTAATGTCTAAGAACCAATTGCCATCAATAACTTCGTTTTGGCAAAGATTGAATTGAACTGATTCTTTGACATAAATAGCAACACCGCCAGTGTACCTCGAATGTGACAAACAAGCAGCAGCTTTATATCCCGGAATGCTATACTGATCAAAAGATTCAATTTCTACAATATGTGTTTCTGCTAACAAAACCAAAAGTGGACGATTATCTTCTACAATCTGATGTAATGTTACGTAGTTTGTAGATAACCCCGCAATATTCAAATACAAAATCTCTAATTTACTCACATTAAAGGGTGATACGGTCAAAATTTGGTCAATATCAACTTGACGTATTTCTTTCAATTTTGCATTTAAAAAACCTGAACACCCCTCATTTTAAAGGTGTGTGTGTGTAGAATGTTGCTCCTATTTTGATTTTGGAATTCACTCTTCAGTTGTCAAAATGCCGTCCAAGCAAGAAGAGCAGCGTATCAAAATTTTGCTCGCGCATCGCGAAAATCCGAGCTACTCGCACGCAAAGTTGGCAAAATCGCTAAAAGTTGCCAAATCAACCGTTACAAATGTAATTAAAGTGTTTGGGGAACGTTTGTCGACAGCCAGGAAGTCTGGATCGGGGGGAAATCGAAAACCGGAAGCCGCTGAGACGACAAAGAGAGTTGCCGGAAGTTTCAAGCGAAACCCTAACCTCTCTCTCCGAGATGCCGCAAATAAGCTGGGTGTATCGTCTACAATCGTGCATCGAGCCAAAAAACGAGCCGGACTATCGACTTACAAGAAGGTAGTGACTCCAAATCGCGATGATAAACAAAATACGACGGCCAAAGCGCGATCCCGGAGGCTGTACACGACGATGCTGACGAAGTTTGACTGCGTGGTAATGGACGACGAAACCTACGTCAAAGCCGACTACAAGCAGCTTCCGGGACAGGAGTTTTATACGGCAAAAGGAAGGGGAAAGGTAGCAGATGTTTTCAAACACATGAAACTGTCAAAGTTCGCAAAGAAATATCTGGTTTGGCAAGCCATCTGTACCTGTGGCTTGAAAAGCAGCATTTTCATAGCTTCCGGGACTGTCAACCAAGAAATTTACGTGAAAGAGTGTTTGAATAAACGTCTGCTGCCTTTCCTGAAGAAACACGGTTGTTCCGTACTGTTTTGGCCGGATTTGGCATCTTGCCATTACGGTAAAAAGGCCATGGAGTGGTACGCCGCCAACAACGTGCAGGTGGTTCCCAAGGACAAGAACCCTCCCAACACGCCAGAGCTCCGCCCAATTGAGAAATACTGGGCTATTGTCAAGCGGAACCTAAAGAAGACCAAAAAAACTGCTAAGGGCGAGCAGCAGTTCAAGGCAAACTGGCTTTCTGCGGCGAAGAAGGTGGACAAGGTGGCTGTACAAAATCTGATGGCAGGGGTCAAGCGTAAGGCCCGGCAATTCGGATTTGGAAAAGCGGAAGCCTAACTGAATATTTTTCCTGAATTTTATACTAATTGAACTAGAAAAAGAAATTTAATTTGATTTTTTAAATAAACAATTTCACCGATTTACACGCGTTTTCCCTTGACCAAATTTTGACCGTATCACCCTTTACTACTGGAACTTGGTAGCTATTTATTGAAATGTAAGCTGCTTTTTTTCTGATCATATAGTTTTTTATACACAAAACAATTAGAACTAAATGCTGCGTGGTGGACGTCCAGATTTAATTTACGCTCCTTATTAGTTTTTAAACAATTAACGCATTTCAATACAGTTGACGTACACTTAGAGGTGCTATGTTGTTTGCTGCATCTAGAGCATCGTTCGCAATTTTTGCAATCCATGCTTTTGTGCCCAAATTCTCCACATCTGAAGCATCGCAAAACATTAATCGCGGGAACTATCGAGCACCGATCAAACCCTACATTTATTTTTTTCGCACATAACACACATTTATACGTCTCGATATCGACTTCAATCACAACACTAAACTTGTTGTAAGTGAAGCGTGGATTTTCAAACATGTTAACTACTTTTACATCATTAATTGCGATGTCTTCATTTTGACTTTTTAAGAAGTCAATGAAGACATCGGAGGAATACTGATCGCTCATGCCCACCACTTTTAACATTGGCACCGATGTGGGAACAACAGCGTTGTAGTTTTCACCCAAATTGCTTTCAATGCCCTGTTTCACCTCATTTACATTGTATCCTGTTGCACACTCAACAATAATGGAGCCATCTTTCCCGTTTCTAAAGTTACTGATTTTGTGTGTTTTTGGATCCAGGTTTGTTTTCAAAAACTTACGAGTTTCCTCGCAGTCTTGTTTGGACTCTTTAGGTTTAATCACAATGACCGGGCGAGCCTTACGGTTGTTCAGTTTTTTACTTTCAAACTTACTTTTATCATTTTCAACTTTATTTTTACTGATATCCTTACTTTTACCGTCCCCTTGTCCGTTTTTCAAAGCATCCGCGAAACTACATTTAACTTTATCATTAGTAGAATTCTCTTCGTCATGACTATTACTATTACCATCGGGGATTTGACCCGCTTCAGAGGGAATCGGCCCAGATCCACTGCTATTATTCATTGCAACTAAATTTTTGTCCGCAATAATTCTCGAAAATGAACTAGTCATATTTTCCAATTTTTCATTTAATAATATTTCAAGTCCGCCAACGGCTTCCTTCAGGGTACCATTTACATTTAAACGGATAGCTTCCATACCGGTCTTCAACGCGTTATCAATTTGAGCAGCAATCTGATCTCGCATGTTTGTGATCGAGGCCGAAATAGAAGATATTCTCTTCACTTCTTCCTCAATATTTCTAACATGCGAGATCGAATCACTCGGCTCGTCACAACTAGACAGACAATCGTCACACTTGTATAGGAGATTAACATTCTCCATGACAACCTTTGCCGTACTCCTTGTAAGTGTAGTGCATCTCATGTGGAACACACGAGAACACTTACCACTACAGGTTAACGGCAGATCGCTTGCCATTACCCCCGACTCGCATTTTGGACATTCCATTTCTACCTAAACACAGTCAACAGACGCTGCATGCAACAATACACAGGGTACAGAAGAGACAATTAAATTTCGATTTCACCGCCGCAGCTACTATAGGAAAGCAATTGCTTCCTTTCAGTGCGCCGGGGGGATCGAAGAATAAGCAAAATTTTACGAGAACGGCTACTTTTGTAACCTGTTCTCCTACTTATCCTGTTATCAAATACAATTGGGCACGCGTTGCAATCAATCAATCGCGGCACACAACACAATTTCACACGTAATTAAAAATAATTTTTCACTGCACAACAAATTGAACTACACTGTTTGCCGTCACACAGAGCAAATGCAAAATTAAGGGTCAGAGTGCAATTTCATGACTGAAGGATTGTGTCAGCGTTTGAATATCCAACGAAGGCGGTCGGATATATCCGTCCTGGGGATAGGACAATCCAATACGCGGGTAAAGCGTGACCTTGTGACCTTTGCGAAGGTTAAGTCACGAGTTTCCGGATTATCTTGTGATATGGAATTCCTCATCCTGCCGAGGGTAACAGCGAACCTTCCAACAACTGACGTGCAGGCGACAGGTGGGAATTCCCTGAAGGTGTGGAATTGGCAGATCCAGCATTCTTCAATTCCAAGGCAGTGGATATGGTACTCGGAATGCAGTATTTCTTCGCCTTCTTCAATACAGGTAACGAAATTTAGTTGGGAAATGGATTTCCCACACTAACGGAATCGGTACTCGGCTGGGTGGTATCTGGTTTGGTGAAAACTGATCACCCAAATTCAAGGTTCTCCTGTAACATGGCGGTTACAGATAGTATGGATTATTCACCAACGGAGGTAAAGTGCGAGGAGCACTATAGACGTGGTACAGATGGTCGATATACAGTCTCACTTCCGAAGGACGGAACCGTGCAAGCTAGGACGGGCGAATCAAGGTATATCGCATTCCGCCGTCTCCAAGGGATAGAACGACGATTGCTTCGAGAACCAAAGCTGCGGGAACAGTACGACAAATTTATGGAGGAATATTTGGAGTTAGGACACATGCGCAAGGTGGACGCTACTGCCGAAGGAGATGTAATTCGGTGCTATCTACCTCACCATCCCGTAGTTAAGGAAAGTAGACCACTACAGGAGTTTCGCTCAACGATACGCTGCTGGCAGGGCCAGTAATTCAGGATGAACTACGTGCTATGATTTTGCGATCTCGGATCAAGAAAAATCTGATGGTAGCTGATGTGGAAAAGATGTTCCGTTAAATTTGGGTAGACTGGTTGGATGTGGTACTTCAATGCACGCTATGGCGCAAGGATTTCAATGGCAGAGCCGAAACCTACGAGCTCTGTACGGTTACTTACGGCACGAAGCCAGCACCGTATTTAGCAACGCGAACCCTTAAACAGCTGGCGATGGATGGAAAATGCGGGTGAGGATGATTAAGAAACCGCAAGGCAGCTTCGAATTCAACTCGATCAGATGATGGAGAGCGGAGGATTCCGTTTGAGGAAATGGGCCTCTAACTCAGCTGTTGTACTGGAAAGCATACCGGAAGACAATTTAGCGCTATCGAAAGAGGGAATTAAACTCGATCCAGATCCAGCTGTGAAAACTTTGGGACGCTTGTGGCTGCCAACAAGCAACGTCTTCAAATTCCAATTCAAAACCCCAGAGATCAGCGAGAATGAGCAGTTGTCGAAACGGAAATTATTATCCATGATCGCAACTCTCTTCGATCCTCTTGGATTGATAGGTGCAGTTATAGTAACGGCGAAAATGTTCTTGCAGCGTCTATGGTGCTTGATGGATGAAGAAGAAAGGAAGCTAGAATGGGATCAACATCTAGCGCCCAAGGAGTGTGAAGAATGGCTGAAGTTTCACAGACAAATCCCGCTATTGAACGAAACACCGATCAAGCGTAGTGTCGTAGAACCGAAGGCAACATCCGTTTAGGTGCACTTCTTCTCCGATGCTTTCAAGTTGGCATACGGAGCATGTTCATACGTTAGAAGCACTGACGTTTCAGGGAATTGCTGCGTTGCGTTACTGCGTTACGCAAAGTTCTTGAATTTAATTTTGGTACCTACAGTACTGGACAAAATAAATCAAACGCTCAACCCAAGAAAGAACATTACATCATATTGTTGCTATTTGCACGCAATTTCAGCAGTATATTCAGAAAAATTCAAGTATTTCTCATGGTGCATTCAATTAGCTGAATGAAAATTGTTTTAATATTCTGCTATTTTTGTTACAAATTTAAGTAAATATATGCTCACTTTTGTGCTTGGACAAAATAAATCATACACACCTAAGATTTTATTTTTTAGCCATCGAATAAAAATAAAATCTGAAGATTTGGCATCACAGCGTTATATTTGACAGTTCTTGTTCCGGGAAGCGTGCGCATCGCACCATTGTGTTTTGTTTGCGTCATTTGAAAAGTGAAAAATGTCGGGTAAGCAGATTTCGCTCGATGTTAGAAATTTGGTGATTCGCGATCGTGAAAAAGGATCGTGCGACAAGTAATCGTGATGACATCAAAATTGTTCAAATGGCTAAGCAGAATCCGAAGTATTCATCGAGGCATATTGTGGAATTGATGGATCTCAATGTAAGTCGACGTACTGTTCGCCAGCGACTTAATGAGAGCGGTTTGAAAAGCTGTTTGGCATCGAAACGTCCTTTTATCAACAAGCGGAACCAACGGAAGAGACTGGAATTTGGTAAAAAGTACGTCGGAATCACTGTGGACTTCTGGAAACGAGTTCTGTGGACGGATGAGAGCAAATTTGAGTTATTTGGAAGTTGCGCCACTGAAAACTGGCCTGGAATCCAATTACATTTTTCAAATCAAATCGGATCAAAACGCTGGAATGGCCTCCCCAATCTCCAGATTTCAACCCAATTGAGAATTTATGGTCTTACTTGGACAACAAAGTGGATAAAGCATCGGTTTCCAACAAAAACGTTAATTTTGAAGCACTTGAAGCAGCGTGCAAGAATATCGATTCAGGATATCTACAAAACCTCATCGAAAGTATGCCAAGACGGTTGGAAGCAGTGTTGAAAGCAAAGGGTGGTTATACCAAATACTGAGTGTGTTTAAAAGTAAGTTGAAAATTGAATTAAACAAGAATTTTCAATAAGAAATCAGGCGTATGATTTATTTTGTCCAACTCGAAATTCTCCTTTTACAACTTATAAATGATGATTGAGAAAGTCACATAATATATTGAATATTCTATACCTGCACAATTTTAGCGAAAAACATACAGAAGTATTGCAGAACAAACCATTATTGTATTGTTGAATCTACCTGATATATTGAGCTCCAATGAAAAATTATATGTCGGTGATTGAATTTGTTGATTGGTTGGTTGTCTTTATTAAGGAGATTTTCAACCAGACGCATGTGATTTAATTGATTATTGAATATGGAAGATTTGAAAAAATCTAGTTACAAAATTCATGGAATTATGTAACTCGTAGAATTACCGACCATTTCTTAAATTGAGATCATTAAAATCCTTTAGAGATTCGGAAAATATGTAATAACATTACAAAATGCTTGCAAAAACGATCATTGCTTGTTCAAAATCAGGCTCACCCAAGCTTGTTTTGAAATAAATAGTTTCGCTATAATAGGTCATATTATTGAACAAAGAGAATGCACTTCAATCATGTCGAACATATCTCATGTAGTTTTTATGGCCACAAAAATAAACAAATGCAGTAAAAGCAGCGTAATGTCAGTTCATGCACTGTATTAATGATAATTTTGGCAAATAATATTACACCATATTTTTGACATGATTGAAGTGCATCCACTTTGATGCATATCAAAAATTAAATTTTTACTGTGTTAACAAAACAAAAAAAAATCCACTGACCCCTTCCTTTAACATTTTTTAACTACGCCAATGACTACACACTTTGAAATACCTAATCTTACACGTGACGGAATCCATATATGACATAAAGGATGAGACGTAAACAAACATGTCATGTAAAATTAAGTGCTCCGAGATTGAAAAGTTCGAAAGTACGTATGTACGCTGAATTTCGAGTCTATTATGACTCAACTTTATGTCAAAATGTACGCTCTTAGAGCACTTAAAATTACATCAATTTTTGCACAACCTTTTAACCAAAAAAAAACCTCAAATAACTCAAGCAACGGTATATACTTTTAAAACAGAGAACAACCTTCTTCCAGTCAACCAAATGGTTACTGTGTACATACTTCCCCTATGCAAATCACCTTTTCCACCGAGGCATGACCGCAATTTGCAAGATCACGACACCGGAAAAACCGAACACATCTTGCAGAGCCAGCCAAAGCAATAACCGCAACGATAGAAACAAAAGAATCACATCATCGTCGTCATAATCCATCCACATCAACACACATGAAACAAATTTTGTCAATTTTCCTCTTCCCTGCATGGCGGCAAATCTTATCTAATTTCCCCCATTGTTTAATCGTAACTAGCAGTGCCTCATAATTCACTATCAAAACAATTTGCACCTTCAAGCAGAGTGGTGACGAGACGCCACTCAATAAAAATGGAAAACCGCTTATCTCCGCTCGTTTGTGATGCATTTATGGCACAGTGGCATACAGAGATAGAAAAAAAAGCGAAAACTTGCACTTCACAATTATATAACAATAATACAAAAATAGCCTCCAAGAAGAAAACAACAAAATGCAACCCGTACCTACACACACAAATTAAACCAAATCCGTCGGTAGAGGTAGCGGGCGCAGGAAAACAGGTTTTCTCATCTCTTGCTGGGAGCTTGCAAGTCGTTGTAGCCTCCCCCATGGCGAGGGGATCTGCGCTGTGTCGAAGTAGCCGCTTGGGGCACAACTTCCATAATTCAACGAAGACGAAGACGGAAAACCACTACAGCCACTGAGTTGTGTTTTGATTGCGATGAGAAAACCAGTTCTTCGCCAACACACACACAACTGTACTGGCAGCGCTGGAGCCCAGCAGCGCCCAGTTTGGTAGCGTCCCCCCTTTTCTTGGTACTATTGTTGTTGTTGTTGTTGAAGATCGGAAAAGAAGAGTTCACGTCCACCACCATACACCGCGACACAGCATTCCGCACAAATGTGCAGGTGTAGTCGTGTGATGGAACATGGGTGGATACCTTTGCACCAGGGTACTTCGATCCCTCTGCAACCTCATTTGTCCAAAGGTTTTTGGGGGTTTTCTTGGGCGTCAAAATAGCTCATTGTTTCAATTATTTTCGAGTGAAAGTTGCCCTTTTGTATGGAAGACAATTGGATTGACAACGTCAGCCGTTGGAATCGAGATGTCTACCGCTCAAAGCGATGACGTCGTCATCGCTGGGCGTTCCACCCCTTGGCACGTAACAGATCTGACTCATGACTCGCAGGTCGCTATATGCAAATAGCAAACCACTTGCTGATTGGGATTTTCAAATCAGCGGCGTATTTTCTAACCATCGCATTCACATTGGATCATACGACACCTTTTGATATTGATTTTCTTCAAACTCACGGAAACTGGGTTACTCGAAACGATGGTACACACCTTAAATTTAACCTTATTCCGCCCGTTGACACAACTGTGCTCGTTCTGTTCCTTTCCCCACTGTGGTGGTTCTTACTTCGCATTCAGCATACCAAACCGTCCGACAGCAACGTAAAATCGACGAGGGGAATGTATGATAATCACTGCGTACACCGACCAAACATAAAAGAAAACTAAAACAATCAGTCAGTACTAATAAACCGAGGTAGTGGGCAATATATGGTAAAGGTGACGCGAGCACCGAGCGTCGTCAACACGCAACTTGTAACGAACACGGTTCTCTCGAAACTGACGTGCCGAGCTCGCGCGTGTGGTGAATTGAGGCTCCACCACCGCCGCCACAGAAGACTTTTCCAGCACCGCATGCGGAGGAAACGGTCAAGCGAGCTCCCCACCCCTCCGCAGACAAACGCCTAGCATGGTTTACGGTGTAACAACGCCCGAAAACACCCATCGAGCGAGAATCTTTATGCTACAGTGGAACTCACCAGGTGTGCCATGACGAGAGTGGGAGTCGCAAGTGGTGAATTTCCAGTGACTGATCATTCGCTCCCGAGCGATCATTTCAACTCACTCTCTTGTGCTCTTCTGCTTCGCGGAAAGAGCACGATCACCGACTAATTCACCCCCGCTGACTGCAGCTGGGAGGCGAGGTGAATCAATGGAATTAATTATTATTCTCGCATTTAATCATTCAGCGAACACGGGTGCGAATCGTTCTTTTCCCGACGATGAGATTGTGCATACATACTGATGGAGTCAGATTGAGTATTCGGTCAATCGCGAGGTCATATGAAAATGCAATGCATGAGTATTGCATTTCCTGTTCTGATCGTCTGCGGTTCAGTGACGGTGCAAAATATCAACAACTAACCGACAGACTGTATGAGGAATAAAGGAGGATTGGAGTGAGTCGTATATGTTTCATTCCTCGTTGGCAGTCAGTTGCATTGGAAATTCTAATTAAAAACAGTTGGTTCTAAATAATGGAAGCAACCGAACGAAACGCTTCCATATGACGAATACTATCAGCTGTCAAAAATGTGGTAGAACGTGAATTCCCTGTTGCGATTCGGTAGGGGCCAAGAATTAGACCTCCTAATGTAAACTCGATCATTATGCCGCCCATATGTAGAAACATAATGTTTCCAGAGTGTTGTTTCTGATTATAAGAGTATGCGTGAGGTCGAAACAGCATTAAAATTTGGCAAGAACCTATTCGAACCATTTTGGCAACGCTCAACGATGACAGGGAAGAAAGAAAGAAGAACCTGTTTTAATACGGTTTAATGGCTCTGCCGGCGTAAGTCAGACATAGCGAAGAAATGTTATGATCACTGTACACAGCTAAAAAAAGTAGTGTAAATTTCCGTTACTATGATGCACATAAATGGAGCGTCATATATCATACAAGTTTAGAATATAGATCGTGTAAATTTATGAGACATGTCATGGAATATTCCATATATTGTATGCAAGTGTCCACTTTTGTTTGCAACATTTCTTGCAAGCTGCTAGTTTACGTGAAAAGGAAGTTTACATGTATGAATGTTTGCATACATGGATGTTTACATCGCCAGTAAAATTCAGTAGTTTTTGGTGTGTACGTCATCGCTATTTTGGGTTCAGTATGGTAAACTCGGTGCGATCAGAGAATTTGGGCAATTAATCGATTAATCGTCGCATTGCTACACGGTAAAAAGTTGTCACATCTTATCCAAATGTGACTTGACTTAGTCTGTCATGCGGCACTACGAATCGAAGTGATTTATCATTGATTTTCAAGTGATTTGCGTTTTGAAACAAAGTGATTTGTTGTTGAAAAATATATACTGTATAACACCTTTAAATCAAAATGATCATGATTTGAATTGGCAGCACTGCTTTCATCCATTGAATTTGATTAGTTTTGCTTTTGTAAGCAAATGTCAAAACGCACATGCTAAACATTACTCGCGAAGATGGCAAGTCTACAACAAGAGAAGCGAGAATTCTTCATTTCCACCAGAAATAATTTGCATTCTAGAGCGTGAGTATCATGAAATTGATGCTGTATTCAATGATAGTGTATAATAGAACCTCTATTACAAAACATTGTCAAGCTTATCAAATTTATTGCAGAATGTTTCGTCTTGCTTCTACTACAAACCTTGAAATGTTGTTCAATATCACTTAGAAACATGTAATCTGGGTAGTAATATGATACATGTTCTATGGTCATATTTTGAATAACATATAACATGGCTTTTAGTATGAACAATGCAATATATTTATTTATATATTAGATAAATTAGTCAATCTTAAAGTGATAGATTGTTAATATCAGTATGGTTGACATTTCGAGTTCAAAGCACAGCACATAAACAACGATGTGCAATACAATCTAAAATGAAGTGATTTGCTCTTGATTTCATCGTGCTTCGATATGATCTCTTCCAAGGGATCTGCACATCAAATTGCAATGTTTGGCAAGTAGTACAAATTCAACAGCAAATCATTTTACATGAAAATGATGGTTTTTACCATGTACGACGTTTTGCTTTCAAATTACGTTCTTTTAAAAATAAGCATATCCGCAGTGATTCTATATAAAGATTCGGCTACTTTTGGACACAATCGCCAATTATAAAATATTATTAGCTTAAAGAATAAATATATTCCTGCTACTAGTAGTTACTAGGGTTTCCATAATTCCCGGGTATCTTTTACCCGGGAATCGGGATTTTAAAAAAGTGGGGGCGGGAACTAAACAACTACGCTTAAAAATTTGCATTCAAGTTTGTTGCAAATATGTTCGGATATTGAGGAAACACGATCATGGTGTTAGCAAATAAATTAACTTGTAAATGCAATCTTAAATGATGACCTTAACAAAATCAGGTCTGAAATTTTGAAAATGCAGCTAACTAATATGCACCATAACATTCTGTAACAGTTCCCCGTTGATTTGGTAAATCAAGCTCCTTCTGCATTATTTAGTTTTTTTTTGCCGCTGATGTACCGGCTCCGGAGAATGCTTGGAGGGAATATTTAAGTTCCTATTCATGAATTAGATCGAAGACGTCATATCGTGGAAACTGACAACATTGCCAGTATCGAAGTAACTGATACAACAGCACTGCGCTCTAGCGAAGGTTGAAGCAACGCATCGAAAAATTCGCAAATACACCAACCTTTCTTCTGAGAATGGAATCTTTGCTATCAAATTCGATCGGAGCATTTAGCTTTGCGCGGCAGATGACGCGATTGTGCCTGTTTTATAGTAGTCGTATGAGCAAACGGGAGAGTTGCCAGTCTTTTTGATATGTGTCTGCGGCTAGATCCAAAGGATGCAGTGCTATTTTCAGATATTAAAGGAATAGCATAATGCTACGTAGAATTTGTATTGCATGTACAGTTGATGAGTTTACCCTATGTCAACTTTTGATGTTTCAATACGAATTAATTTTAATGACTATCCTTGTATGGAAAATCTGTCAGATGTTCGACTAGAATCAACTTAACTCGGTCCGATTTCAGCCAAAATTTGACAAATCTTCTATAGAGGACGGGGAGAGTATCCTGCGAGTAGCCAATGATTTTTTTTTTAATTCAACATAGATTTCGTGCTTTTAGGTTTCGGAACCAACAATGACAAGCTGATGATCGACGATTGCAAAACACTTGCTTTATTACTTTTCTATTCTATCGAAGCAACCAGATGACTCCGTGCGTTACGATTAAATGAAGAAGAAGTCCACCAAGTTTGCCAAGAGAGAATATATATATATATATTAATATTGTGAAATAATAATTTATTTAAAAAAAATGCAACTTAAAAAAGCTTCAATTGCTTGTGTGAACTTTCCAAATAAAAATCCAAAACTAATATTAATTGATTGTATCCCCTATGGATATACGCGATACATGATTTGAAATCCTAGGGCTTATATAAGCAGTGATCAAACGGATTAAACTGTTCTTGTCCAGTTTTGACCATCGTTTAGAACATCAATTCTCAACGGGGCAACTGTTCAATCTCGTTTAGTGGGGGTTCACCCCCGCAGGTTGAAAATAGAAGGAAAGCGTCGATCGAATGTTCCAAATTCTAGCAATTATTGTTCACCTTTAGAAAAACACATTTGGCGGAAAGCTATCCCATGTAACAAATCTAGAGCTGGTTGGTTATATTAAAAAGGTATAAAGGTTTTATTGCAGCTGCAACCATTACCTACAGCTTTATGACGGTCATTTACAATGCAAATCAAGGAACATTCTTATAGCTATCTACAAAACCCCTATAAAGCTTATAAAAAAACCAACTGATGCTTCTGCTATTTTCACTTATGAAAGGGTTTATGATTGCCTTGAAGTATAAAAAAAAAACAATATGAATTGCCCTTATAAAACCCAAAAATAAATTCTTATATTGCTATACAAGTAAGCGCAATAAAACTAGTTGGCCATGAAACAGTTATTTTAAAACAATTATAAGCATTCAGTTGCAACTTGTCAGAAGTGTAAATGGGCGGTTTATTTTTACAACATAGAAAAGAATCAAAACTTTCCGGTACTTCAAAGCGGAGCGCAAAGAAAATCAACAAAATTGTTAGCATGAGCCCGTTTATTTGCTACAGTCAGCCGCAAACCTTCGTGAATAACTCCAACCAAAAAAAAAAATGCCGCTGCATTTTCTGCGGATGTCACAAAGGAAGCTGTGAAGAGTGTGCCTCCTCTCCATTCTGAACCATCTTCACTTCGAATGGACACATTGCTACACCAAAAATGACTCATGAAGAGGAAATATATAATATTATCTGGAGTCGGAGGATGATACCTACGCCCACTTGCGTAAGAAAAACGTCAGCAATCTCTGTAATTCTTCCGTTCTCGCTCGCATATACATGGGGTGACACTGTCGAATCTCGGTCGAAATACATGGAATGGTGACAGTTCTAGGACAAAAAAGTTCAAACTTTTCCAAATGTTTATAAAATTCATCGGTTGCACCCGTAGAATAGGAATATACATTTGCCCTCAAATAAAAAAAAATAATTGCTCTTGTAAAAAGAAATTAGTGCTCGAAATAAAATCATGCGTTATGCTTTGCTGTTCTGCTGTCATCCAATGTAAGCATTAGACATTTTAAGAAATTGCGCTTGGTGTTTTTCTTGCCTACTGTCCTCTGTCGGTATTTTGTAATTATGAAAATGACATTAGCCTTGGAATAAAATCCAAGAAATTTCAATAAAATAATGGCTAAATTAGAGATCCGAAATGATTTCCAGTGCGCATTGGTATGAATTTATTTATTGAGATCTGTAAAATTAAGATGATTCCATCCAATTCATTCGATTTCTGAAACAATATTTTTTGTTAACTTGGATTATTTTGGAGGCGCATTTATTTAACGCTCATATTATCCCAATATAAATGATAAAGTTTCAAGAGCATATGTTTTGGAACTTCTAAAAAGTCATATATTTTCTTTAAGATTTTCACCTATGTCGCCATGAAACAAAATTGATTGCATGGTGATCTTGACACCAACACTTAAACCTATTTTTACCGCTAAAGATTTCCATTTGGAAAAAAAAAGTTTCAGCAGAACAGAACAACACAAGCTAATTTATGGCGGTTGCTTTAAAGCAAAGAAAACTTAAATTGGATTTATAACTGATTTTCACGAAAGCGTAATAAAACTGCTTGAATACAATATTGCTCTTAAAGAGGCTATGAGAACCTTTTGTAGAGTATGGGGCTTTCTGATAAAAGGTTTTAAGACAGCTTTATTGTGAATCTCAAACATGCTTTATAAACCTTATCAAGAGTGGTCCACTAAGCTGGAAGACGATCTTATAACGAATGAAGTAATGAAATTGGGTTGTTAGCGGAATGCTTTAATAAAACAGCAAAAAAGGTTATCTTCCATTTAATTCCACTTAATTAATTTTGGTATCCATGACAGATACGTATTTCGACTACAATGTGCAGTCTTCATCAGTGTCATTCCCACTAAAGAACTTATCAAAATCTAACCCCCTTAAGTACTCATCCCCTAGGTATAAAAGTCAAGATCACAGGTATATAAATGAAACTACAATGTGTTGAATCGGAACCTACCTAACTAATTAAAACCAAAGATTTAAGTAAGCTAAAGGAGAAAAATCTATTCAACTCTCTAATAAGGAAAATCCCAAAGGCTTGGTAGCCATCATAATGAAGTAATGAAATTGGGTTGTTAGCGGAATGCTTTAATAAAACAGCAAAAAAGGTTATCTTCCATTTAATTCCACTTAATTAATTTTGGTATCCATGACAGATACGTATTTCGACTACAATGTGCAGTCTTCATCAGTGTCATTCCCACTAAAGAACTTATCAAAATCTAACCCCCTTAAGTACTCATCCCCTAGGTATAAAAGTCAAGATCACAGGTATATAAATGAAACTACAATGTGTTGAATCGGAACCTACCTAACTAATTAAAACCAAAGATTTAAGTAAGCTAAAGGAGAAAAATCTATTCAACTCTCTAATAAGGAAAATCCCAAAGGCTTGGTAGCCATCATAATGAAGATTTTTCTCCTTTAGCTTACTTAAATCTTTGGTTTTAATTAGTTAGGTAGGTTCCGATTCAACACATTGTAGTTTCATTTATATACCTGTGATCTTGACTTTTATACCTAGGGGATGAGTACTTAAGGGGGTTAGATTTTGATAAGTTCTTTAGTGGGAATGACACTGATGAAGACTGCACATTGTAGTCGAAATACGTATCTGTCATGGATACCAAAATTAATTAAGTGGAATTAAATGGAAGATAACCTTTTTTGCTGTTTTATTAAAGCATTCCGCTAACAACCCAATTTCATTACTTCATTATGATGGCTACCAAGCCTTTGGGATTTTCCTTATTAGAGAGTTGAATAGATTTTTCTCCTTTAGCTTACTTAAATCTTTGGTTTTAATTAGTTAGGTAGGTTCCGATTCAACACATTGTAGTTTCATTTATATACCTGTGATCTTGACTTTTATACCTAGGGGATGAGTACTTAAGGGGGTTAGATTTTGATAAGTTCTTTAGTGGGAATGACACTGATGAAGACTGCACATTGTAGTCGAAATACGTATCTGTCATGGATACCAAAATTAATTAAGTGGAATTAAATGGAAGATAACCTTTTTTGCAGATCTTATAACGGTTATCAAAAGGTTGTGCTGGAGCTATTAATTTGATTGACGGTTTTATAAAATTGATCTCAAAAACCACTAATAGAGTGCAATAAAACAAGAAATGCTACTTGGGATGAGATGTGATTCTCATACAAATGGTGCGGATAGCCTCCACTACTTCTGACTCAGCTTCGATCAGCCTAAGTTACTTCAGTTATTGTCACACTGTCAATATCCTAATTTCCAAATTAACGAGGGACGGGTGGAAGACTATCAGCTAAATCAAATCATGAAATGTTTCAATTTGCGTGGCATCATTCGATTCGTTCTCATAATAGAAAACATAAACGGGGTAACATTCTTTCACTTGTAATTGCATGTAAGGCATAAAAATAAGGATTGGATGGGTTCTTTAAAAATATTCGCATAAAAATGCTAAACGACATTCTATAAACAAACAAATTAAATATATATAGCAACGGTGGTAACAATCCAATGTTACATATTTCTTAAGTATTTTTAACTATTCCCATGTACTAATATAAGAACTTTCTGTGTACAACGCGAGAAATACAAAGCTTAGAGTGGGATGCCCCTAGACTTTACTTTTCTCAATAACCTTTGGCTCGACCTTCTCCGATTTGCATGAAACTTTGCATAATTGTTTAGTAAAAAAAAAATCACATTTTTCCAAAAATTCGGCCATTTGGATATTGTAATATTTTTCAACATGGCGCCTTTTTAATTTTTCAATTTGAACGACCCAACGTTGAACGTCCCGTTACCATCAGCCGAGGAGGGTAACGCAGAATAAGATGAAGCGTCGAACATCGCAGGATGTCATCGTATAATTCATTAAAGAATCTATAGGTATAAGATCCAATTTAACCATTTGCATATAACATACATATATCATTGATTTTTATTGAAACTAGTTATTTCAAGGTGGCCGGTTAAGTTGTAGTTCAAATAGTTTACGCTTCATTTTTATTCGCTTGAAGTAAACACTTTTAATATGCAATAAATTAATTCGCTTTAGGTCCATTCAACTGCTTACCATGCAGTTTTCGAATGTCAGGCAACCGAGCAATGCGCGCTGCGCCGTTGCTCGCTTTATATATCATTTTCATTAGTAAGCATTTTTCGTATGCCACCGCACGGGGAGACATAGTATCTAGACTAACATTTGAAAGGGGACGGAAGAGCCAAAATGTAAACAAACCATATTTTGCCACATATAGAGAGAATAGTTCACAAACTACTCGATAAACACGAAAAGGTAGAAGAAAATATCACTTCAAATCATCAAAAACGTTTCTTCTTACATGGCGTATTTCCAACTTTCAAATCTATGATGAATCTGGTTGTTACGCCTTGCACCAGAACTACGAATTATATGGTTTTAATATGCCAAATGTTTTGATTCTGTAGTATCTAGTCATGCCCGATTCATTTGAAATGCATCCGATTGATAGTTCACGTGTAAACAACGAACAAAAAGAAGACCAAAAAAAAATCTCCGTGCGTAATTCCACTCTCACAAAATTTGCGAACGAAGAACCAAGGCGGAACAACAAACAAAAAATCCCGAGGGTGTACTTCCACGGCGTATCACCAGTGTTGGCAGTTCAAAGGGTGGAAGATCTGGGGGTAACAACATGTATGAAATTATCAGGGCGTATGATGTTTTCTTCTCAATTTCACGACAAAGAAAACTTTTTTGAGTTTTTAGTGATGCACGATGATAGATTACACTATTAACTATATGTCAAGCTTATAAAATCAACCAGAAAATGGAAAGTCGTGAAATAGGATTAATTTTTAGGTCAACAAAATTCAGAAGCGATTTTCTCGATATGGTCATTTTGGAATTACGCCCTTTTCAAATGTTAGTCTAGGTATAAGCTTGATAGAATAAATCACTTCTGTACATACCATCTACTCGATCGGTTGTATTCTTTGTCGGTCCGAAAGTCATGGAAGGAAAGGAGTCCAAACACGAGGAGGAGATAGTAATTCAACAGCAGCAGCAATTCAACGGTTCACCATCTTTCAATGGATTCGGACCAGTGCATATCATCGCGGCTTGTTTGGTACTATTGGTATTAGCCCTAGCCGCTCGGTTCCTGTGGCGTCTAATCACGCGGGAAATCGAAAGACGAACGATCGGAGTCGGAGTCGATCACTACAATCGTATAGCAGAAAAAACGTAACACAACGTAGGGAAACAACAAAAAAATAAATTGTAGTACGAAAACGTCACTTCTGATCGACATGACGTATGAGACAAAGTTGTAGAAAAAATATTAAGTCTTTCTGGGAAGTACCAATTCCAAAATAGTGTAATTCACAATGTGAAGGCGAACACACAATTGTGTATAGATTTCGTCTACTTAAGCAGCTTATTTTCTTTAAAAAAAATTTAGACCAACATTTGAAAAGGGCAGAACTTTTTTGTCATGATTTTCTTCAAAAAACTGTAACTCAATAATGTCAAGTCCTACAAAAATGTTGCCAAAAGATAATTTGTAGAGAAATAAATGAGCTTTTGAAAAAAAATTAAAAAAAATAAAAGTATTTTTTCTACACTGAAAAAAATAATTTTTAAAACTTAAAATGAGATTTCTCAATAACACATTTTTTTTTAATCTGAAACTTTTGCTAAAGATAGACATACCATTTATGTACAACTCATTCAAACAACCGAAAATGGGCACTTTTAAAGGAAAAAAGTTATTCACTGAATAAATGTTCGCACTGAATAAAATCTATGATAATGAGAGAGAGAAGGATTAGTATTTTCCATTTAATTCCACTACTTTATTTGCTTATTCTTGACAGATACGCGTATTTCGTCTACAATGTGCAGACTTCTTCAGTGCCTTGTACTAATACTCGACTGTCGAGGTACCACTAGTGCACGAAGTAGACACGGAATCATTGAATTAGACAAAAAGACTGTTATAGACTTCTTTGATATGTATTGATATAAGCAGACCAATGCCTGGAATTAACGATTACGTGTCTGAGCTCCGCAATGACCTAAAAGAACGGGTTCAGAAGCGACTTCTTATGATGTCTCTCAAAGAGGCATATACAATATTTGAAGAAACGTATGCGAGTATTAAAATTGGCTTCACCTTATTTACAACGTTGAGGCCTAAACATTGTAAGCTACTTGATAGTAAAGGTACTCATAATGTATGTGTGTGCACAATCCACGAAAATGTAAAATTAATGCTAAATAGTTTAGGAATCGTATCCCAGGAAGAAATAATGGATAAACTGCTTTATAATTTTTCTATTAGGACGACAGAGTGTTATTTTCGAGCTTGCAAGAAATGTGCCACCAATGAAGAAGTTGCAGACGAACTTGCTGGCACTATTAGAAGAAAGTGGTAAAGAAGATGTTATTTTTCAACAGTGGTTTACTACGGAGCGTTGTAACTTAGAGAACATTATGAAACCTGCAGATGAGCTTGCCACGTACTTCGTAGATAAAATTGATAAGTTAATCACTCATGACTTTATTTGTAAAGAACAATCTTTATTTCTAAGGAAAAATCTAAGAAAGAATCTCTAAAAGAAGATGAATTAATTGTAATTTGCGATTTCTCTGAGAACTATTGATTTATTATTCAGAACGCTGCTCAGGGTTACCATTGGAATAACGCTCAGGCAACTATTCACCCTTTTGTGGTTTATTATATTAAGGACAGTAAAGTAGAAAACGTTAGTTTTAAAATAATATCAGAGGTATTGGCTCATGATACAATAGCAGTTTATTTGTTCATTTCAAAACTGATAGAGTTCTCCAAAATTACATTTATGTCAGATGGAGCAGCTGCTCATTATAAGAAAAAAAATTGCCAGCCTATGTAACTTTAAATCAATGCACAAATTGGAAGCAGATTGGCATTTATTTGCAACATTTCATGTCAAAGGTCCCTGGTGGAACTTTAAAACGAATGGCAAAAAGAGCAAGCCTTGCCCAAGAATACGGAAATACTATTACAACCCCACGAGAGCTCTACGACTGGGCAGTTAAACAAACAAAGAAAAGCATCACAAAATTGAATTTCTGTTATATATTTACTGAGCAATACGAAAAAATGTCAGAAGACCTAGAAGATTTGTTTCACCACGCAAAGACGATATCTGGTACACAAAAATTACACAGTTTTCAGCCTATTGCCGATAATCAAATTGCAGCTAAAAAATATTCTAATTCAACGGGTCATCCAAAAAAATTTACTTTGCTGGACAATGTTAAGAAATAATATAAGTAGTTCTCTAAATAAGATAAAATTAAAATAACACCATTTTTTCATACTCTGCCAATTAAACATAAAGGGTGATACGGTCAAAATTTGGTCAATATCAACTTGACGTATTTCTTTCAATTTTGCATTTAAAAAACCTGAACACCCCTCATTTTGAAGGTGTGTGTGTGTAGAATGTTGCTCCTATTTTGATTTTTGAATTCACTCTTCAGTTGTCAAAATGCCGTCCAAGCAAGAAGAGCAGCGTATCAAAATTTTGCTCGCACATCGCGAAAATCCGAGCTACTCGCACGCAAAGTTCGCAAAATCGCTAAAAGTTGCCAAATCAATGTAATTAAAGTGTTTGGGGAACGTTTGTCGACAGCCAGGAAGTCTGGATCGGGGGGAAATCGAAAACCGGAAGCCGCTGAGACGACAAAGAGAGTTGCCGGTAGTTTCAAGCGAAACCCTAACCTCTCTCTCCGAGATGCCGCAAATAAGCTGGGTGTATCGTCTACAACCGTGCATCGAGCCAAAAACCGAGCCGGACTATCGACTTACAAGAAGGTAGTGACTCCAAATCGCGATGATAAACAAAATACGACGGCCAAAGCGCGATCCCGGAGGCTGTACACGACGATGCTGACGAAGTTTGACTGCGTGGTAATGGACGACGAAACCTACGTCAAAGCCGACTACAAGCAGCTTCCGGGACAGGAGTTTTATACGGCAAAAGGAAGGGGAAAGGTAGCAGATGTTTTCAAGCACATGAAACTGTCAAAGTTCGCAAAGAAATATCTGGTTTGGCAAGCCATCTGTACCTGTGACTTGAAAAGCAGCATTTTCATAGCTTCCGGGACTGTCAACCAAGAAATTTACGTGAAAGAGTGTTTGAATAAACGTCTGCTGCCTTTCCTGAAGAAACACGGTTGTTCCGTACTGTTTTGGCCGGATTTGGCATCTTGCCATTACGGTAAAAAGGCCATGGAGTGGTACGCCGCCAACAACGTGCAGGTGGTTCCCAAGGACAAGAACCCTCCCAACACGCCAGAGCTCCGCCCAATTGAGAAATACTGGGCTATTGTCAAGCGGAACCTAAAGAAGACCAAAAAACTGCTAAGCGCGAGCAGCAGTTCAAGGCAAACTGGCTTTCTGCGGCGAAGAAGGTGGACAAGGTGGCTGTACACAATCTGATGGCAGGGGTCAAGCGTAAGGCCCGGCAATTCGGATTTGGAAAAGCGGAAGCCTAACTGCATATTTTTCCTGAATTTTATACGAATTGAGCTTGAAAAAGAAATTTAATTTGATTTTTTAAATAAACGATTTCACCGATTTACACGCGTTTTCCCTTGACCAAATTTTGACCGTATCACCCTTTAACATTAAAATTTAATTTTCTATATCATTCACATTAGGATTGAATACGTCTTCGATATATTTTTTGGTGTACCTTTCATTTGGAGCTTGTTGAGTGAAATCTGGTTGAGAGGTAGGTTTCACATGAGTCTCAACATTTCAATATTTTTCATGTCTACACTAAAAAAAATCATTGATTTTATTCAGTGTGAACACGATAAAGGGTTTGTTAAATAACTTTTTTTTTCTTTAAAAGTGCCCATCTTGAGATATATGAACGAGTTATAGATAAATGGTCTGCCTATCTGTAGACAAAATTTCCGATTGTTAAAAAATGGCATTTTTGAGAAATTTTAATTTTAAATTTTAAACATTTTTTTCTTCAGTGTAGCAATAACATTTTTAATATTTTGGTATTTTATTATGCAAGGACTTGACATTATTGAGTTATAATTTTTTGAAGAAAGTATTAATTTTAAAAAAATCTGCCCTTTTTAAATGTTGGTCTAGCGTTTAAAAAAAAACAAGTATGCAAAGTTGCTTAAGTAGACGAAGTCTACACACCCACAAAGTTTCATTACGGACATGAATGCATCGCGGAGATGTAAAATGTCCTTAATAAACAAACAAACAAAACAAAGTTTCATTGAAATCTGAGAGGGTGTTGCCAATTCCTTTGTCGTGAAATTCACCATAAGCGAAACACGTAAGCGTTGTACAAGTTGTTTACAACTTTTATTCGTAATGTTTTGTAATACTTTAATATAGTCGCTAATAGTTGATTAACCGTAACAAAATGTAGCCAGAACATACCAGAAACTGTAACAGTAGAAATTAGTGTTTCTTTAAAGTTTATTACATTCCATAAACCATAGCCAAAATATTTTAAATAAAGTTAACATAGCTAGTCATTTGTCAGTGAAGTTTAAACTGTTCTAGAAATGGTTATTTTCTATACGGGCTGTGCTCAGAGCTTAAGCTAAAAATAAAATGATGGAGATTTCATGCAATGATTAACATTCATGCTCTGTATTTCTCTGTGAAAAATGCTGTTTGAAATGGAAAACTTTTAAATTTCAAGCCTAAACAGAGTAAAACGTAAAAGGAGCACGCTTCAACCGTTACCAACATTTAGCCAGAAAACGTTCTAATACCACCCAACCATAATGCTGAGCGCTCGTAATTTTCCAACTCCCATCGTCCCAACCCACAACCCTCTCAAAGGTATGACAGGTATGCTCACAGATAAAGTTGGCAACGAGCCTCGAAACATGGTTTCACTTTCAATGCTCGCTCCACCGTAGCACACAGCAACTATTAAAGGCAGACGTCTCGTTCTGAAACATTCACCAAGCGCAATTCCACTTTTATCTGCTGGGATCAGATCCCATCTCTTATATAATACCACAGCGTGACCTTTTACCATCAGATTGTGTGAAATCGTCTCGGCTCGGAAAGGCGACTATGTATGGACCACCCCGCGCAGCATAAATGTTCTTCTACGCCCATAATTGACACAAGCAACTTTAATCTGTATCAGCAGCTCCGCACAGTTCAAAAGGTTTAATTGTTGGTCGTCATAAAGTTATTCGCTCCCGCAGTCGTTCGCCAATGGGTTCATTTGTCTTCTTCGATGGAGCATGGCGACAAAAAAAAAACTAACGGAACCACAAACGAGCTAAATCAATTTAAAGTAATCTGATTTAATTAAAGCCCGTTAAGAGAAAAAAAATTACACACCAGGCACATGGTTGGCAGACGCAGACTTTAAATTAGCAGAAAGGTCAGTGATTCATGCTTGTCGTTCTACGTGACCGCGGCGGAACAGAATGAGTTCTATAACGTCCCAACGCCATGTGGCAGCGACACGCTATGGTTTGGAAAATCAAATTGACCTAACCCAATGCTGCTGCCCAGATGAGGAGCTCATAGGAGGGGGGAGAAATGTAAATGGATGTTATTCGACACACTTGTAACTCCTAAAACGCAACGGGAGGTAAGTGTGGCGTCGCGAAGCGTCGTTTGGTGACGACGGGACGCAACATAAATATATCGTCTAAATGTGTCACTAGTCCAATTAAACCGGTCGGTTTATGAGTGCGTATGGCCGAAATTGGTCCCGGGCCCAGTACAGTGACGGGAATGTTGAGATCCAATTAGCGCTTGGAAGGCAAACAGTTTTCCGCCGTTATTATGGTTTTCGGTAAAAATTGGGATGTTACATTTGGCTATGATGTGTTTTGGCGGGTTAGTTAAGCCGAAGGTTTTTTTTTCAGGTTGGAAAATTAAGGATTGAGTATCCATTGTATTTTCCTCACAGTATATGAATGTATAAAGTGCTCAAAGAACACTTGATTAAGGTCAGACATAAAGATCTAGTTTGAACGTAATGGTCAAGTAGAAGTTAGGTCTAACAAAACCGCTGCAGAGAGCATCCCTATGAAACCCGCTCTCAAATAGAGCTGATGCTGTCCATCGGAAAGTAACAACTCTCGGAAAGCTATCAAGCAGAGCGCTCTTTGAAACCCAACTCGTACATATGTAGGTACTTGAGATTACCCAACTCAACTGGTTGTTCATGTCTAATAAATAATTCAATTAACACATTTCGACAACACACATTTCCAGCATCACACGGCGCATCGCATAAATCCAAACGAAAGCAGCCATTCCGGACCCTTTGCAGACGATAAATTTTCACTGCCTTTGTCGTTGACTGAATGAATTTTGAAGATACCGTTTGTAGGTAATTTATGTATGTGTGTGCACAGAGTTGTGCAATGTTTGCCGCACTTACCTTTATCATTTGCGTAACGGCGGGGTTTTGTAAAATGCCTTGCAGGAATACCAAATCGGTCTCGTTGGCTTCCGATTTCTCGTTCAGATCTTCTAAATTTTCCCGAACATGTTGAAAGGCGGCTGAAAATGACGAAAAGACGAAAAGAAAACGTATGTAAAGCAATTACAATTACGATCCGGCGCAAAAACAACACTATGAATTTAACCGAATCAACATAACTATTTGCATAAAAAATAAAATCAAAATAAACGAAATACCTCTAAACCGATTGTCAGCAGTCGCGTTTCGGAAGGAGAAAAAAAAAGTAAAAATCTTTCAAATACTTCAAAGCCCCGGTAGGAATGTTCACATCGCGCTCTCTCCATCCCCCCTTATGATGGGAAATATCATTTCACACCGTGCGGTGAGACCGCGAGCCAAAAGCCGCCCGCCCGCCTCTACACGAAAATTTAGAACATTATTCAGAGATGATTGTTTGTTTACAATGAAATAAAAAGTAACTATAAACGAAGATACGAACGGCAGGCAGTTAAATCTAATAACCATCCAATTTCCCGCTACCATGCGGCCCGAGGAAAGAGACCGAACTACATTACAGAGTGCGCACCATTGCGAGGATGCGAGATTTTCGTATTCGTTTATTGCCACTTCCGGAAAATCTCTTCGGGAAAATCGACTGTAAAGATTTATCGCCTGTTATTGGAGTGAGGGCTGCATTGTTGCTGTGAAATGTATTTTTTTTATGACTGATCAGAAATTATGACGATTCTTGAATGAAGAGAATGAGTGCCAGAGGAGTCAACTAATCATCTTTATCGAGATGGACACGCTCACGCTGTAGGATATGAGTCAACAGCAGCATCTTAGGTCAGTAGGGCATTGTGGTACAGAGTTAACCAGTCTAGCGCTAATAGCGTGTAAGCTAAAGAACATTACTGTCATCATTAAATTGATTGATGCTATGCTTAAGACAGCCACGCCATCGACCAATGACAAAAATCCCTTTTCTCTTTTGTCAGATGACGAGACTGACTCTGACTTGGCTGAGAAGGGTACTTCTTTCAGTTTTCCGGAAGGTTCTGCACGGTAACGAAAGCGCATCCGTTCGCGGATTGTTGCAAAGAAAGAACCCCAAATCAGTGGTGGAAAAAAGGAGACTTCTACTCCTCCTGGATTCCGCAGAACTGACTATACCCAGGATTTTCCACCTCTTCCGGGGACATCCAAAACCCCTGATGCCCCAATTTTAAGAACAGAAACCCCTTCTTCATCTGGGTTGTTCTCATTTGATGACATTGTGGACGGTATTCTCAAATACCTCAACATTTCTGATCCTCTGAAAAGCACTATCCTCACATTGCTTCCCACTGTGAAATCCTTCTTGAAGCAATTGACTTCAAAATGGCCCCTTCTTGCAGCTATCATCTCCTTCGATGGATAATTTTCCAAACGAGGTCGGGAATTTGATCACTGTTCTACAGTGGAATTGTCGAAGTCTTATTCCGAAATTAGATTCGTTCAAGTATTTAGTCCATAACAATAATTGCGATGCATTTGCCCTCTGTGAAACATGGCTCTCTTCAGAAATTGATCTCCCTTTTTATGATTTTAACATTATTCGACTGGATTGTGAGGATTCGCGTGGAGGAGAGGTACTTTTGGGGATCAAAAGGTGCCATTCCTTCTATAGGGTGAATCTTCCCGAATTCCCCGGTATTGAAGTTGTCGCATGTCAGGCTACCATTAAAGGTAAGAGCCTTTGTATTGCTTCTGTATATCATTACTCCTAGAGTCTCTGTTAATCGCAAACAACTTTTCGACATATGTGCGGTACTTCCCGCTCCATGGTTGATCATGGGAAATTTTAACTCCCACGGTACAGGCTAGGGGGAGCTGTACGATGATAACCGTTCTACTTTGATTTATGATCTCTGCGACAACTTCAACATGACAATACTTAACAATGGAGAAGTAACACGTTTGGCTGGTCCATCCTCGAATGGTAGCAGATTAGACCTCACCTTTTGCTCCAATTCACTATCGTTGGATTGCACTTGGCATGTAATCCAGGATCCGCACGGTAGTGATCATCTGCCGATCAAAATTTCGATTGCCAGTGGGTTCAACTCGTCAGAATCCGTTAACGTCGCGTATGATCTAACCCGTAACATCGATTGGACTAAGTTCCAATCCGCGATAGACGATACAGTATCGTCAGTGGAAGAGCTTCCGCCGTTGGAGGAATATACAGGGTGCGTGACGAATTTTTGCAGTAAATGGCATATTTGAGAAAAAAATACACCAGTTCGTTATTCGAGCAATGAATTTTGTGCGATTTATTTTCTTTCGCAACATATGGAAGTTGTAAGTAAATTTATTCAAAAAAATTGCCTTCCCTTTCGACGACTGTAGTTAGACGCCTCCGGAAACTACAGTATGCACGTTTGAAAATGTTTCGATCCATAGATGTCATCACTGCCTTGATTTTAGCTTTTAGAGACTTAAGTGTGGTGTGAGGGGTTCTATTGGTATCCCGTTGGACGACGCCCTATACAAAATAATCCAACGGATTGATATCGGGACTGCTTGGGGGCCAAATTTCTTCCTCCCAAATTTACGAAATATTTTCCGCAAGCCATTTCTGTGCTTTATTAGCAGTATGAGCAGGTGCTCCGTATTATCACTTTCCCAAGCCTTTTTTAATATTATACACTGTTCTTTCAGACACATTTACCGACCGAATTATTTCTTTCATGCATACTCCGGCGCGCAACAAAGCGACAACGGCTGACAGATTGCTCTCTTGTTTCGACATCTTTACGTTTACTCAACATTGTTTGTTTAAATCTTACACCTAACAGTATAAGCTATCCAGTGGTGCCAAATATATCTAAATCATGATGCACAAGCATGAGAAATTACTATTTGAAATTTACTGCAAAAATTCGTCACGCACCCTGTAATTTCCTCTCTAATCTCATCGTCGACAGCGCACTTCAAGCTCAAACACGACCGGTGCCGCGATCGTCAATCCGTAAGAAAACACCATCGCTCTGGTGGGATCAACAATGCACGGAGGTTTACCGTAAAAAGTCCGACGCGTTTAAACTTTTTCGGAAACGTGGAACACGCGAGCATTTCGACGCATACACATCTCTTGAACGCGAACTCAAGAGCCTCGTCAAGGCCAAAAAACGGGGTTACTGGCGGCAGTTTTTAGACGGATTGTTGCGCGAAACGTCTATGAATACGCTTTGGAGTACGGCGCGAAGAATGCGTAACCAGTCTACTAACAACGAAAGCGAGGAATGCTCGGATCAATAGATTCTTAAATTCGCGCGAAAAGTGTGTCCGGATTCCTTGCCGTCGCAGTTGATTCCTCGCGAAACCGCGAATTCGGTAGACGAAATCAAATTCGATGGTCGAACTTTCACTCGCTCTCCTTTCGTGTGGCAATTCTGCCCCGGGATCTGATAGAATCAAGTTCAACTTGCTGAAAAACCTCCCAGACGTCGCTAAGAGGCACATGTTGAACTTGTACAATCAGTTCTCGGAGCTCAATATTATTCCCGACGATTGGAGACGAGTAAGGGTGATAGCCATTAAAAAGCCTGATAAACCCACGTCGGATCACAATTCGTATCGGCCCATCGCGATGCTGTCGTGTATTCGGAAATTGATGGAGAAAATGATCCTTTTTCGCCTCGACAAATGGGTTGAGACGAACCACCTTCTTTCAGATACTCAATTTGGTTTCCGTAGGGGTAAGGGAACGAACAAATGTCTCGCGTTGCTTTCCTGGGAAATTCAGTTAGCTTTTGCTAAGAAAGAGCAAATGGCTTCTGTGTTCTTGGATATCAAGGGGTCTTTTGATTCAGTATCCGTTGAAGTTCTTTCAAAGAAATTCCACGCTTGTGGATTGTCTCCATTAATGAATAATTTTTTGTACAATTTGCTGTCAGAAAAACATATGAGCTTTTCTCATGGAAACTCTACAGCTTTTTGATTTAGCTACATGGGTCTCCCCCAAGGCACATGTTTAAGCCCCCTTTTGTACAATTTCTACGTTAGAAAAATTGATGTCTGTCTTAGTGACAATTGCACGTTGAGACAACTTGCAGATGACAGCGTAGTGTCTATCACAGGGCCAAAAGAGGTTGACCTGCAAGGACCCTTACAGGATACCTTGGACAATTTGTCTACTTGGGCTATTCAGCTAGGTATCGAATTCTCCACGGAGAAAACTGAGTTGATCGTTTTTTCTAGGAAGCATAGCCCAGCACAACCGAAGCTTCAACTTTTGGGTAAGCCGATCACTCATTCCATGTCTTTCAAATATCTTGGGGTCTGGTTCGATTCCAAATGCACCTGGAGATCCCACATTGAGTATCTGAGACAAAAATGCCAACTAAGGATCAATTCCCTTTGATCAATTTCCTTCGATCAATTACCGGACAACGATTTTATTGGTTTTAGAGTACGGTAGTTTTTGCTTCCAGTCGACGACTAAAACTCACATCATCAAACTGGAACGGATCCAGTATCGCTGTCTTCGTATCGCGTTAGGATGCATGCACTCGACTCATACTATGAGTCTCGAAGTGCTGGCGGGCATGTTGCCACTATCCGTCCGTTTTTTTCAGAGTTATCTCTGAGGCTCCTCACCCGTTGCGAAGTAATGAACCCACCTCGAGCAGGAACGAATATCTCGATACCTTAAATTGGTATAGATGAGTCTGACATAAGAGGTAAAATACCAAAAAATAATACCAAAAAAATGTTCCCACAATACCATTCCAATATCAAATTATGATAATGCAATACCAAAACAATACCATCCAGGTATTCTTTTGGCATCCAAATATCAATTTTTGGTATTCACCAAGTATTTTCCATGTAATTTTTTGGTATTATTCTTTGGTATTTTACCTCTTATGTCATGCTGATCAATACCAAATTTTGGTATCAGATCAGAATGAGGTATTCATTAGTTATTTTCTCCTGCTCGGGACTGGTGATCGAAAACTTTGAAAAGCTTCTGGAGCTAAATCCTCAAACATGTTTTATGACTTTGTACTACCTATATTTAACACAGGATGTCAGCCCTTCAAGAAATATTCCCAATCGTGTAGTCTTCTCCGATTTCGGCAATTCAGTGAATTTTGATTTATCTATGATGCAGGAAATCCGCGGAATCCCAGAGCATCATCGTCCTATGATTGCTCCGTCATTATACTCTGCAAAGTTTGGCCATGTTGATTCTGCAAGAACGTTTTTTCACAGATGGATCTCTAATAGAGGAGTCCGCTGGTTTTGGTGTATTTAATGAATTTCATAGCGCCTCTCGAAAACTTGAAGCTCCTTGTTCTGTATGTGTGGCTGAACTGGCAGCAATTCACTACACTTTGGAAACTATTGCTTCACTTCTTCCAGACCACTACTTTATTTTTACGGACAATCTCAGTTCTGTCGAGGCTATGCGTTCCATTAGGCCGGTAAAGCACTTCTCGTATTTTCTCTTCAAAATACGAGAACTGCTTAGTGTTTAATCCCTTCGCGTGGGATCCCTTCGCATTGCTCAATTTTGGGCAATGAGAAGGCGGATTCACTTGCGAAGGTGGGCGCTATGGAAGGCGACATTTATGATCGACAAATCGCCTATAGTGATTTTTTCTCTATTTATCGTCAGCAGTCACTCGTTAGCTGGCAACATCAATGGAGTGAAGGGAGCTTGGAACGATGGCTACATTCAATTATCCCTAAGGTGTCGAAGTTTGCATGGTTCAAAGGGTTGGACTTGGGTCGAGACTTCATACGCGTGATGTCTCGTCTCATGTCCAATCACTATTGTCTAAACGCTCACTTGCCTTTCTTGTAGGCTTGGTGGTTGAACGTCTTTTTGTATGCAAAATGCACAACTTTTTTAAGCACTTTAATTGTTCTAAATTCAAATTAAATTACATTTCATTTGATTCTACAGGTAATGTATGTCATTATAACAATTGTCATCTTAAAACTTAATATCAAAACTAAATATTATCAAAATGTAAAGGTAATTAAACGTTGCGGATTTGTTCTAAAGTCTCAACATTCTAAATTCTGTTTACCTCATCACTACGGGGATTTCCATACAAGTAGGCCGACAAACATATTTTCATTGTTTTTTCGCAACTTGGCTTCATCTAAAGACATTGCTCATAAACATTTCTCGACATTTAATGACTAGCTTTTGAAAGGGGTTTAATTTTTTATTGTTTTAAATTACAGAGAATAAAATTTATAGAAAAACGGCAACATACAATTGGTTTATACAGGGTGTACCGTAAAAACATGCATTTTTTGTAAATATATTTATTTATTTCAATAAATCTTCTGTAAATAAGAAATACAATAAAAGGCATAGTAAAATAAGTACAATGAAATCAAATTTTTAGCGTTTTTTTTTTTATAATTATTCTTCTGTTACAATATCATCATGCACAAAATCTTCTTCAATTTCATCGACTGCTTTCAAAAATTCCTCCAATGCATTTCAGTTATTAGTGTCAGTTATTGAACAGCTTACAGAATTTTCAAATATCATGAAACTTTTCACGATGTCGGAATAATGCAGAAACACTTTATTCTGTCGTCTTTTCGCCATCCAAATGGAACTGATCAGTGGGTCCGATTCATGCATGGCACGAATGAAGACATCATGTAAATTATCTACTCTTGATCGTTGCATGATGGGTTCGATATTTTGACGAAGGACTACGTCTGTGATTTCTATATGGGGGTAAACTTTGTGAAAACCGAAAATGGAACATGTTACGAAATTATGAAAGATTTTGAACGTTAATAACTCAGTTGCTCCTGGACCAATTTCAATAATTTTGATGCTTTTGACTGTTGATTTTCAACAAAAAAAAACTATTGAAAAAGTGGTAAATGTCAAGCATTTTCCAAAAGTGTCGAAATAACCAACAAATCCACCAATTAAGTACATGCATATGCTGCTTCCCAAACACAGTCATCAGACGAAACATGTTGATGTAGCATTGCGGCTTCCCCAACACTGTCATCAGAGAGTCGTTAGCAGACGAAATAAGTCGAAGTGGCATTCGCCTCCGATCTTCGGGCGTGTGCGAATAGGGAGAATGCAATTGCGTAACATTTTGCACACTGATCGCCATATTTAGAATCGCACGCCCCCAACAACCACATAAAATTCTCTCCAGAGTTGTAATCTTGTAACCAAACTTGGAAGCAGGGGTGCAAGTGATTTTGATCGATTCTCTTCATCGACTTTCTGTTTCGATAATCACTCGACGGCAAACACATTCATTGATAGGTTTGTTGTTTTGGATGATAGAAGAGCATAGCAGAAATAGTGCGAAATAGGCTAGTGAAGCCATGGTCATCGAAAGAGAAAATCGATCAAGAGAAAATCGATTAAGAGAATTGACTTTCACCTCTCTGCCTCAAAACCCCTTAATTCAGTCGTTGTCATAACAATGAAAACTAGCATCGCACCGCTTTAGGTTCTTGGGTTATAGGTACTTGCTGGTTGCAATTCTTCTGTTCGACATTTTCGAATGACCACCAAAAAACATGAAATTACACTATTTTCTAGGGATGCCTAAAAGTTCAATTATTCGATTAACGATTAATCGTAAAGATTTTTCCAGCTATTCGATTAAATGTTGATCGAATTTTCAATTATTCGAGCGCGTATTTCTGCTCGTTTGATTTTGCGCAGTAGAGAAAATAAATAAAAGTACTAATTTATCTGAACAGGCATAGAGATGAGCCATGACGTGAAACAGAATCATAAATTCGCAAAAAAAAAGTGTTAAGCGTCCTTCTGCTAAAGTCTAAGATTTACCGAACTTGTTGAGAGAAGGAGTTAAACGAGAAAACTAAAAAGGGGAGGAGCTTTAGCTGGGTGGACACTGTTATTCTGTGGCCTTCCAACCTGTCACAGACACCTGTTCAACCCTTATCCAGCAGCAGACCGGCCGATACTCTTGCTTGTGCCCAATAATTGAACCGAAGAATATCCAGCTGCACGTCATCATCATCTTTAAGTCTGTACTACCATCGGCCCCAGCGTTGCCAGATTGTTTTAAAGTTTATCGGTAACAAAGTTTTTAAAAAATCGGTATTTACTATTTTAATTTATTTTATATTTTAGCTGTTTTGAAAGCGAAAATTTTAACTTTTGGACTATGATCGGAAAATTCTGAAAGAAAACTCCGGGGAATGTTTGAATTAGCTTCTGAAGGAACATCCAGAGAAAGAAGAAAGAAGCTCTTCTGGACGAAATTTGAGGAAAGTTCTAAGAAAAGTCGGAGAAACATCCGGGAACTACCAAGACAAGAATTGAAAAACTTCTTGTGGATATTCAAAGAAACCATCGGAAAAAAATCGGATGTCACATCCAAAGGAAGCCAGAAAACTTTCAGAAAATGGAAGTAAATTCCAGAAGTAGCCAGTTCTAGGGGAAGCCAAAAAAAGTTCGGAAAAACCTTCCAATAAAAGTCGGAAACCTATGGCTTATGGACACACTTTCAGAAGAAGACGGAAGAAACTTCCTGAAGACGCTGGCAGACACTTCCTTAGGTAGATTGCAAGAAACTTCTGGAGAAATTCAGAAGCCTACAAGGACATAATTCCGGAAGAAAGAGATTTCTGGGGGATGTTCTAATGATCCAGCAAATTTTTCTGATATGCATAAAACATCCCTGAAGACCTAGAAATGCCCCTGAAGTTTTCGGAACATTCCTGAAATACACTTAGGAATATTCCATAATTCCACGGAACTCCTCAAAAGTTCTTGTAATTTTCTTGAAGTTAATGGGGCTGTTTTAGAGTTCTCTGATCATCCTCCAAGTTCTCGGAACCTCCCTGATTATAATGAGGCTATCTGGTATCTGGACTTTCTTGAAGATTACGACATTTCTCACAATTTTCTTGAATTTATTGTATCATTAGCGTTAAAGATCTCTGATCTTCCCAATTTTTAAAATGTTAATTTTTGGCACTACCATTCAAAAGCACGGAACTTCCCATAAAATGCTCTCACAGTGTTCTAATGTTCATGTTACTTCCCTTACGTTTCCTAAATTTGTGGAAAATTGCCTGGAAATCCAATAAAATATCAGCATTTCCTTTAAATTAATTGATCCGTCCTGACGTTCACGGAGATTCTCTAAAGTTCTCTCGATTCTCTGAAACAAATGAAACTTTCCTGAAAACCATTAAATTTCCCTGAAGTTCTTTGAACTTGTGAAGTTTCCAAAATATTTCTGATGTTTTCGTAAGTTCACTGGAGTTCGCTGGACTTTCCTGAAATTTTCGGGTTTTGGAATTTGAACAGAAGTTATTGAAACTATCTTGAGTTTTTCGGAACTTACTCAAAAGTCTAGACTTTTCTGAAGTTTCAGAACTTCTTACAAGTTCCTGCAGCTAGTGTGAATCCGCAATAAAAATCTGGAAACATCCCAGAAGTTCAGGGAAAGTTGAAAAAACTGGTGTGAGAAGAAAGAAGAACCATTTGAGCGATCGCTGCAGATGCAAATAGTTTTCGGGAGGAATCGAAAAATAAATTATGGTGTAAGGTGGAAGAAAAATCCAGGCGAAAGTTGGACGAAAATTCAAGAAGCAAAAAATGAACAAAAACTTTAGGAAGTTAAATAATGTTTAAAAAGTATTTCGCAATTCCCTAGGAATAACCGGAAAGAGCCATCGACAGTTTCTCGATTCATGAGTAGCCAAAAACGGTGAAGAAATGGAAACATTAGTCAAAAGAGTATCAAGCATATGACATTTTCAAAGATGATTTTTTAAAGAATTTTCAGGGTTTCAAAATTTTAGGTTATTCAAAAAGACACAAGTCTGTCAAAGTAATTTAAGGCAATAATAATGTTGACCATTCAAAAAAAATCGGTATAAATCGGTATACAAATTCAAAAATCGGTATTCTAAGGATTCTTATCTGTATATCGGTATCTAGTTCGGAAATCGGTATATCTGGCAACGTTGATCGGCCCTTTTCAGGGCCACCAAGATATTCCAAAAGAGTTAAATTTCTGAACATGTCCCAACTAAAATTCATATCAAAAGGTTCTTTTCAGGGCAATCATTTTTTTTCTCCATGTTGGGTGTATTTATCACTGCGACCATTACTTTCATCTATTGTGATATTCCCCGTTTTTATATTGCTTTATCAGTTATGTCCTATCACTATTTTGTGAAGCGACCGACATAGACTGACCAAAAGCATTTTCCCAGCCAGGTATTACATTTCGAATGAAATGTACTACTTTACTGGGACCTGCATTCCAAATATCAAAGGGTTCTGCCAGCCCCTTATCCAGAAAAATACGCCTTTTATTGAAGATTGCTGCACAAGAGTATAGGAGGTGTTCAGAGTCTTCCTTTTCTATACCACAGAATCGACACATATCCTCTTGAAGTTTTCCTATTAGCTTCAAATGATATTTACATGGACACCGATTTGAGCCAAACTTGGCCAAAATGCTTATTTTGGAATTCTGAGCCAACGCCTTTTTTGATTTTGCTCTCAAGTGCCTAGATCCTTCTGGGCTACAACCCTGGATATTCGAGATTTTTAAAAATTTCCACTTTCAGAAGAGATTACTCCATAACCAAATAATAACCAAATAAGATATTAGAACGTCAGCTTGAAGGGTTTTTTTTATAAATTCTTATATATGTACAAACATTTTGTTTTTGTTATAGTAACTACACACTTAGAAAAATTCATGTAAATTTAGGTGCTCTGAGAGTGACATATACGAGCGTCAATTTTGACACAATTTGAGTCACAACAGGCGCGAAATATAGCTCAATCAAACGTACTTTTCGTCGAGCAACGAACTTTTAAGTCTCGGAGCACTTAATATTACATGACATGTTTGTTTACGTCTCATCTTTTATGTCAGAGATGGATTCCGTCACGTGTAAAATTAGTAATTTCTAAGTGTGTACAGTAAACAGACTGATTACCAGCAGGTATCCAAATTGTCAAAAAATAGCCTATTTTCACCATGGACGGGATTTTTTATTTCTTAATATTTTGAGCTCAAATTTTCACCACACTTTGGAAAACTCTTCTACTTTATGTGTTTCCAAGGGCAAATGATCTGGACAAATAGTTTTTGAGATATGGCCAGATGAGTGAGAGGTAGTTTTGAGCTTTTCTGGTGAAAAATTAATGCTATTTAATAAATTTTTATTTTTTCTTGAATTCCTTCACGCTGATGGCACAATAATATTTTTAATGTAATTTTTCACATGTTCTGGGCTGGATTCTCATTCTTTGAAATCCTAACTACCTCATGTATTTACTTCTGTCCATAATTGAATCCTAAATGTGAAAAATACGTTCCTACGGGATACAGCCAAAACGTGAAGTACGATGAAATCAGATAGATTAGCAAGTATATAAAATTACAGTTGTGGATGACAGCTGCTACTTGGATTAGGTCCTTATTTGAATAATTAATCTCACGAGCAAGAATACTTTATTTTATTATGATTATAAAGATAAATAAACGTTGAACCTTTATTTTTTATTTTTTTAAAACACACTTTCCATTCATGAACGTAACTGTCATGTTCTTCTTCTACGCATTTGAAGCTACTCATAGGAAACAGTTTCAGACTTATAATCAGTCTAAGTATTAGTTTATATTTTTAGGCTTGCAAAAACAAAACAATTTATCTATGTCATTCATTATATTTAGAGATGCTCCACATATTGGACAATTCTACATAGACGAATTTCCAGTCATATAAGTTAGGACTCTTCCTTCTACCATACTAAGGACAAAATCGAAATCAACAAGTATAAACTTGTCGTTCGAAAGTTCAACATTCACTGGCGTTGATTCACTCATTTCCTTTTCTACATCTTGTTTAGTAGCAAGAATTACTTCTTTACTCTTCTTGATAAATTCAAGTATGAATGACCTGCCGAATCGAATACTTTGAGGCATAGGATTGAACCATAAAATATCATTTCAGGTTTCATATCAGGTCTCCGGTTCCGTTAACTCCCTTCACAATTCTTTCTCCGACACCGCCAGACTTCGAGCAATTTCCATCCGCCATCATCAGTGTAACACACGGCGGCTTTTCACTCAGCAAAAAAACTTTCACTATTGGTCATATGGCAAGATGCCCTATTTTCGACTATCCACAAACAATTCAACTTCGCCACTGCACTGACTTTATCCCCAACATGCACTGTTTGCCACCGGAAGGTTCACCATCGCCGTGTTTTTACTTCACGCTCTGCCACTTCCGGAAATCCTTTTTGAAATGGCCCGGATTCTTACAGAAAAGCAAATTTTTTCTTTGTTTAGTTTCTCCGTTTTCAAAACTTGCTCCAAGCGTTTGTGGTAATCATTGATGAGCTTCGACCGAACCAACGTATATCTTCATCCGGACGCACCTCCAGAGCAGATGCAACATCATGGCAATCTTCAGCTTCTTCGTTAGTTCCAATCCGGCATTCGTCAAGTGCTCGAACAATGCGTCCAGCTCCAGCAGATGTTTCCCCAGTCTCGCCTACCTTCGCATCACAGATTCGATTTAAAAGAGACAGTTGTGACGTTGCTGTTGACTACTCGTGGTATACCTTCAAAGAAAGCGTACCACACCGCCTTTGCACTGTCGCAATCCTTTATTAGAACATACTGGCTCTCCTTAATGCACAGTCTCAAAGTAGCACGGGCTTTCCTGTCCGCTTTTCGCCAAGCATCAGTTACAGGCTCCGTTTTTGCATCCACCACGACATGCCAAAGCTCCTCCCGTACCAAAAACATCTCCATTTGGAACTTCCAACTAGCGTAGTTGTTGTTCACAAGCTTAGCAATCACAAATTTGCCCGGATCTTGCTCACAATCGACAATGTTTTTCTTTGACACCACGCACGAACAAAAAAAAACAGCTGAATCGCTAACTACAGACACATCGCGAACAAAAGAACCAAAGTTCGGCGAATTTCACCGCTTAACCGCTCGAATTCCATGATTCCCGACTGGGCCCCCCTGTGGTAACTTGGCACGTTCAACAACCCTTCTGGAACCCCCAACTCCGAAACTAGGCGCTTGTTCCCTACTGGAACCTCCACCTTCCAAAACTCTGTAACTAGGGGCTTACTTCAAAAGCTTCCATCCTCTTTTCCCGGAAAGACGAACCAGCCAGGTGCTGACCGTCTCTATAATAAAGCTAAACTAACTAAACTTCCACGGAAACTCCACACACATCCTATGAGTCATAGCATATGACAACCATATATGGTAATATGCAAATAGTCGCTTAGTTTGATTGCACGCAATAGAGAGGTGTAACCATTTATAATCTTTCAAAGAGCAGCTGAGAAAATCGAATTTGGATCGCAGATTTGCATTAATTTCAACTTGAATTGCAACAATATGGAATGCTCGTATAGTCCTATGGGATTTTCATTTGATATAAACTCAAATGCGACATTCTTATGCTACCTGTGGTTATGTGGGGAATCTTATACGAGTTAATTGATGCTTAATTTTCAACGATTTGATAAGACAAGATTTACGATCAAATCTGTAATAACAATTTCAGTTTCAAAAACCTTGCAACTTCATCCAAGTTTATCTGTGATACGGCACGATACAAAAATGGATCATTGCCAATAGGTCAAAAATTTGCATTCTTTGCTACTTAACTTAAACATTATACGGCGCATCTCATTATTGTATGCGATGTTGACTTTATCAGTAGCAATTTACGATTCTATTTGTACGCTGGTACGGCTTATGGTTGCCTGGGTATTACGAAAAATATGTTATTATGCGACTTGAGTATTTGCAACCAAGCTCTAACTTTGAACCTAACCCCCTCCCATCAGCTTTCATCAGCTTCCGTACAGACATTTTTCGACAGTATCTTACCCAAGGCGAACCAGCCAATGGCTGAAAGCCTTTTTAATAAAGGAAAAAAAAACAGTATCTGACATCCCTGGTACGGACTCCACAAGAACCTGAGGTCTGATAAACTTCGCCTCCGTCTTAAGATTACAATGGACAAGAAACTGATAAGACCGTTAGTTCTATACGTCAACATGGTCAATGCTCGAGGAGGACCTGCGAACACTAGGAGTTTTGAACTACGCGTGCTTTGAATCAACTTAAGCAATGAAATTAATTTTGATATCACATTAAAGTGCATGCACTTCAATCGTGTCGAAAATATGGTGTAATATTACTTGCCAAAGGACAAAAATTATCATTATTACAGGGCATGAACTGACATTACACTGATTTTACTGCATTTGTTTATTTTTGCGGCCATAAAAATTACATGAGATTTTCGACATGATTGAATTGCATCCTCTTGGATGTTCTTTTAAAATGAATGAATCACAAGCTGGCGTAGCTCTATGGCGAACCCAGTAGAACTAGAAAGTCGGTGAAGCTGGAAATAACAATGGTCGGGACACGTTGCGAGACTGGTGGACAACAATCCCGCAAAAATGATTTGTTCCTCGTATTCGGTTGGTACAAGACACTGAGGAGCGCAGCGAGCTATGTGGTTAGACCAACTGGAGAAAGATCTACGAACTGTGGAATGCATGATAAGGAGCCCTATAGATACTCAATCATCCACCACACAAATATTTAAATCTTTTTTGGAAAACTCCTACTTGAATGTTTTCAAGAACCCTAAGTTACAGGATTAGATGATCCATCAATAACATACTCATTGCATGTTCACAAGAAATTTTGAATTTTAAGGGTATCCCAACTCCCAACAAAATCGACACAAATCGGATGTTTTTAAGAAAACGACCTTCTACAACCATTTCCCACTGCTAAAATAGATAAGTCGCAGATGCTTTTAGTGGAAAAGAGTTCATAAGAACAAGCTAAATATTGCTCGAGTGAAGACTGCGAAAATACTTGGAACGAAGCGAAATATCATACACCGTGATCTGTACATTTTTCGCAAACATTTAAGCACGCACTGCTCACGTGAAATCGAGATGACGAGAATACCTTTCCACTTTAAATAAATCAAACGAGTCAACATATTTTGTTTCACTTCGAGGTACCCCTTTTCCGCAGTTTAACCTACATACGAAATGGAGCTTCACCAAGGATTAGTTTCATCCAACAACGAACAACCTACCATCATTGATGAGCAACAAACTTAAAAATAAACCACTTAGAAGTGCTCGCTTATTTCTTTTGCTTTGCTTTCTACCGGTGCGAAGGTACCCACATCACAAATTGACGCCCCGGAACGCACTTTTTCTCAGACTTAAAAGCAAGGAAAATTCAAAACTCACCATTATCGATCTGCTTGGTACTGTTGTACTGCATCGAGTTCATACTGGCCAACAGCTGACGTCTCTCGGCGCTTTCTTTCTTGCCAAAACGAACCATTTCGAGAGTCGCGTTGTTGTTCGTTCGTTCGTTCGGTCGATTTGTTGATTAGATCATTTTCCATTCACACCAAATCCACAGCATCCAGAAGGTTTGCGACACACGTGAGCGATACACAAAAGAAAATAATTCACCAAATCAACAATCCATAGATCACGGGTTTGCGGCAATTTTCACTCTCATCTTCGGCAGATAAACAGAATCTTCAAAATCAACAACATAAGCAACAACTCATATTCACTTCACACTGCACACCGATCGGCATAACACCGGAATCAACTAAATAATCACTCGGAATTACTGGAATAAATCATAATCTGTTTATCGTCTCATCCCTCATCTCTCCAATAAAACAAAACACACACCCATCAATCGCACATCAAACGAACGCAAAAAAAAAATAATGAAAATCAAACGTATTTGCGTGAACCGGAGTGAAAATAGCTGAAATTGAGGAAATTTTCCGCTAAAAATACAACCAACCACTCACAAACTGACCCTCCGTCCGTGGAAGGGAAAGAAGACACCAACGCTCTTGCTCTCAATTAAGCGCCACTTGTCTGCGAGTAATTTAACCTCCACTTGCGTTCTGCCGAGAAGCTATCTGACAAATGTGTCCACTTCACAGACGTTTTCCTGACTTCCGTCGGGTTTGAAGGAGAAAATTCAATTTTCTGCGTACGACTGATCCCCGAAAAATGAAAAACCACACGCGTGCTCGTCGCCAAAGGAAAAAGACGCCCACCACACGCCCGAACCGGTCGAGAAAAGTTTGGATACTGACTAACTAAACGGCGGCGTTGCTGACTTGAACGAACTCTCCCTCAGCTGCTGCTGCTGCCGTTGTTGTTGTTGTTGTTGTTACTGTTGTTGTTGTTACTGTTACTGATGATGCGTCAAATTTTTCGTTACACGCGGTGGAAAATCACGCTTTTCCGACACCCCATCTAGCCGTCCTTCCGACCGACCAACCGACCGACCACACACTCACTCGCACTCGTTTGCTCGGGCTCATGTACCGCATTGTAGTGACGCGTGGTTGGCGATCCTGGCTGGTGAGTGAGTGGGTGACACGGGGAAGCCGGCGGTGGCCTACATATGTAATCAACTGACAGCTCAATCATGAGCTTGGGAAACGCCATCGGAGAAGATGGTTAGAGATTATGATTGATTTTTTTCTAAAGAATAATTCATCTGTTTTAGCTGGAATCGACTGGAATTTTACATCTACCGAAAAGTTAGAGCTCTGGCTCCCGTGCCGTCGGTATTTGACAGTACATGTGTGGTAATAGTGAAAACTTTTTTTATACAACTGACAAAAAGATTGAAATGGCGGAGATGTTTTAAAAGAATTCAAGCACCTGCCACCTGCCCCTACTCCCAAAGTTAGCCGTGACTATGAATGTGTTTCGAAAGTCAACATTGCAGATGTCCAAAATTATCACCTTAGTGAAATGGTCGAAAATGGAATAAACAGGGAAAATGGCTCTAATGTTGGCCTATGGATGTAACATTGAGCTCATCGCTAAAAATCCCCTATTTATCAATTTTATCTAGATGAACGCGTAATTGGGACGGTACTAATGGATATTTTTGGACGCTACTGAAAATTTAGTCGGTTGCTAAATTTATATATAGGCCAAAATTAGGGGCATTTAAGCCGACATTACATCCATTTCCCCTAATGAAACTTTTAAGGGGAAGCTTACCACTCCGTAAAAAATACATTTTGATTTTTCCAAAAATATTGGAAAAGTTGGGCCCATACATAAATTCAGCAATCGACTAAATTTTCAATAGCGACCAAACAAATATACATTAGTACCGTCCCAATGACGCGTTCATCTAGATAAAATTGATAAATAGCAGATTTTTAGTGATGCCCAATCTTAGATCCATAGGCCAACGTTAGAGCCATTTCCCCTAGCAGTATTTTTCGGATATATTTAAGGGATTTTTTGCCACGGTCTTGTTCATCATTGTTTTTTTTTTGTTCCTTTTTTATAAAAAATATTTTTAAATACATTATTTTTAAGTCAAAATGACCAAAAGTTGGTAGTTACTTTTTTATTTTTATTTATTTATTTATTAATTTTTTATATCTAAATTTATTTGTTTATTATGGATTTTTTATTTTTATTTATTGATTGATTGATCTATTTATTTATTTTTTTAATCTTTATGCATTTAATTGTTTCTTTATTTATTCATATATCTATTTATTTATTTATTAATTTATTCATTTATTTGTTTATTTATTTATTTATTTATATTTTCAATTACCTATTTATTTATTTTATTATTTATTGAATTATTTATTTATTTATTGATTTATGGATTCTTTCATTTATTTATTTAATTATTTATTTATTTATTTAGTTATTAATTTGTTTGTTTATTTATTTATTTATTTATTTATTTATTTATATATTTATTTATTTATTTATTTATTTATTTATTTATTTATTTATTTATTTATTTATTTATTTATTTATTTATTTATTTATTTATTTATTTATTCATTTATTTATTTATTTATATTTTTATTTATTTATTTATTTATTGATTTATTTATATATTTATTTTTTTATTTATTTATTTATTTATTTATTTATTTATTTATTTATTTATGCATTTATTTATTTATTTATTTATTTATTAATTAATTTATTTATTTATTTATTTATTTATTTATTTATTTATTTATTTATTTATTTATTTATTTATTAATTTAGTTATTAATTTATTTATTTATTGATTTATTTATTATTTTATTTGTTTATTTTTTCATTCTTATATTCTTTTATTTATTTTTTTAATTAATGTTTCTATTTATTTATTTATTTATTTGTTATTTAGTTTTTTTGTTTATTGATTTATTTTTGAATTCAAAATTTTATTTTTTGATTCATTTGTTCATTTATTTAATATTTTATTTATTTTCTTAATTAATTTTTTTTATATTGATTTATGTATTTTTTTCTTATTTATTTATTCATTTACAGATTGATTTATTTATTTTTAAATATTTTTTTCTTTAGTGATTTACTGATTCATTTATTAATTGACTGATTCATTTATTTATTCTTTAGTTTTTTTTTTTATTTTTTTATTAATAAATTCATAAATTCACATCGACTGATACTGAGTGGTTGCGGTACAAGCACATATCGTCGATAATAGACGATTGTTTTGTATCAGAGAACGCTTGCGCAAAAAGACTAGGGTGAGGAACGGATTCGAAACTCAAATGTCATTAGCCAAATACATCCGTAGATTTTTTCGCAAATTTTCTCACACACGTCTCTTACCGATGATATGTGCTTACCTCTCAGTATGTTCAAACTTTTTTGTTTATGTAAATATTTTTTGACTAATTTATTTATTCATTGATTTATTGATTTATTGCTAACTTTCTAATTCATTTAGTCGTTTTTTTATTTATTGATTCATTTATTTATATATTTTCTTATTTATTTATTTATTGATTATTTTATTTTGTGATTTATTTAGTAATTCATACAAACATTTATTTTTCTCTGATTTTTTTTATTTCTTTATTTATTTATTGCTTTATTTAATTATTTCTATGTTTATATTAAAATATATTTATATATTTATTGAAAACTGTATAAGTAAATCAATTAAATAATATACTGATTTATGAAATTATTTATTTTTTTTTTATTTTTTATTTATATTTCAATTTATAATTTATTTATAAATTTACTTATAAATTTATTTATTTATTTATTTATTTATTTATTTTTTTAATTTATTCATTTATTTGTTTATTTTTTAATTTATTAATATTTTCATTAATTAATTTTTTACTTATTTATGAATTTATTTATTCAGTAATTTATTAATTAATTGATTTTTTATAAAATAATTAACTTATTTGTTAAAAAATGTACTTATTTTTTTATCAATTCGTTTAATCTTAAAATTTTTTTGTATTTTCCTTTTAATAAATTATTTTTTTATTCATTTTTTTTTCCTTTGTTATACATTTATTTATTTCATTTTTAATTTTATTGTAATTTATTTCCTTTTTTATAAATTAATTTATTTAAATTTTTTTTTGAACATTTATTTATTCATTTTCTTATAAAATTATTTATTAATTTATTTATATGCTTATTTGTTAATTTATTTACTAATTTGTTTATGTCTGTTCCCATTTTTTATCTGTCCGTTTGGTTTTTAATTTTGTTTTTATTTAATTATTTATTTATTCATTTATTTTCTTATTTCCTTTTTTTATAATTTAATTTTTTAGTTAGTTTTTTAAATATTTTTTTTATTTACTTATTTGTGTATTTATTAATCAATTTATTTATTTATATATTTATTTATTTAATTTTTTTATTTATTGATTTTTAATTTTTTATTTATTTATTTATTTATTTATTTATAAATTTTCCCATTAATTTGCTTCTTTTTTATCTTTTTTTAATAAATTAAGTTATTCATTTATTTATTTATTTATTTATTTAATTATTTTTTAATATATTAATTAATTTTTTTATTTATAAACTTATCAATTTTTAATTTTTTTACTAATTTATTAATAAAGTAATAAATTTGTTTATTTATTTTATTTTTATTAATTTATTTATTCATTTATTTTTTCTTGTAAATTTTTTTTATTGATATATTTATTTATTTATTCACTTTTTCATTTAGGAATTAATTTATTCATTGATTTATTTAATTATTCATTTACTAGTGTATTTATTTATTGATTTAGTATTTTTATATTAATTTAATTTTATCTTTCATTTATGATTTTTTTTTATTTTTTTATTTATATATTTATTTATTGTATTTTTTATTCATTCATTTATTTTATTTATTAATTAATTTATATATATATTTTTTGATTTGTTTATTAATTTATTCATCTATTTATTTATTTATTAAATATACAAATAAATAAATAAGTAAAAAAATAAATAAATAAATTAATAAATAAAGAAATATATATATAAATAAATAAATAAATAAATAAATAAATAAAATAAAATGAATGAATGAATAAAAATACAATAAATAAATATATAAATAAAAAAATAAAGAAATAAATAAATAAATAAGTGGTAAAAATAATTAAATAAAAAAAAATATATATGTATATAAATCAATCAATAAATACACTAGAAAATGAATACATAAATAAATCAATGAAAAAAATTAATTTAGCTATGAATAAATAAATAAATAAAAAATATATCATGAAAAATAATAATTTAAAAGAAAAATTTATGAATATATGAATAAATAAAAATAAAATAAATAAACAAATTTAATACTTTATTACTTTATTTATTGATTTATTTATTTAATTATTAATTTTTGATTTAATATTAATATTTTTTTTTACCTTTTGTATTTTTCTATTAAGTATTTTTATGATTTTTTTTTTGGTTTATTTTATTATTGTTTTTTAAGTTTTTTTTTTTCTATTTACTCATTATTTTCTTTTCTCTATTGATTATTAACGTATTTATGTACATATGTTTGTGTGGTTTTTTTATTCATTGATTTTATTACAATATTCAATCACCGAAGAACGTCGATTACCAATTGGTTATTAATCACTGACAGCAACCAAGTGCCCAGGAAGGCAAATTTCATACCTGGAACATATCGTGGAAACAAAAGGGAAACTCCAAAAACTTTTGGAACATTCTGAGAAGTTTTGCTTCAAATTATCCAAATCATTCCTCCATTATCTGCAGGAAAACTACAGCAACTAGGAAGAAGTGGAAAATGTTAAATCTTTAAAGAAGATCCAAGTAGTTCAGAGAACCTAGGTCCTACGAGATTTTCAGAGATCTTAAGATTTCATGGAAGTTCCTAAAATTTTATGAAAGTCCATATCAATAAATTCAAGATCGATACATTAAATTCTGGAAAATTTAGAGAGCCCTTACAAAGATCCGGGTATTTCAGGAATGTCCAAAGGACTCCAGAGAAATTAAGAAAACATCATAATTTATTAATAATATTTCGGAAACTTCAAAGAAGTTCAGGGAAGTTTAAAGGTTTTCATGAAAGTTCCATTGATTTCAGGACCGTACGAAGAACTTCAGGATAATTGAGAGAACTTTAGGGAAGCTCGGAGAACATCAGAGAACCTAAGGCCAGTTCAATTAATTTCAAGGACATTGCTGGAACTTTGAAGTTGTTTCGGGATTTTATAAAACTTCTGCAAACTTGCGAGGGCTTCAGAAACATGTCGGAAACGTTTGGGAAGTCACATGAGTATCAGCATAATGTGGGAACATTTTAAGGGAAGCTCCGTGATTGTCATGGCAATTTATTAGAAATGTTAAGGTAATTTCATTATATTCAGGTAAGATTCGAGTACTTTGTGCAGAAGCACAGAGAACCTCACAGCTGACCCATTAGCTTCAGAAAAAATGCAGGAAGGAGTTTCAAGGAGTTCCGAGGAAGTACGAGATACTCCAAGAATGTTCTGTAAACTTCAGGAACATTGCAGGATCTTCATGAGAGTTTAATGGATTTCAGGAAAATTGAAGGAACATTATAAAATATTGGCAACTTCAAAGTACCAAATATTTCAAAGAAGATCATAAAAATTCAGATACTAAATGAAATTTTAAAGGAAGTTCCGAAAGTTACAAAGAAGTTTTCAAAACATTAAGAAAATTACGGAAAATTGCAGAAACTTAAAACAAATACAGAGAAATTCAGAGAAGTCTAGAAAACTTAGCGAAGTTCGGAAATCTTTTGTGCAGTTCTAATAACATCAGGAAAGTCTAGAATTTTTGAGTAAGTTTTAAGATGTTGAAGAATTAGATTCGATAATTCCATTAAATTCAGAAAATTTTCGAGAACTTTATTGAAAATCTAAGATCTACATTAATTAATTCGCAGCGGGTTCAATTCCCAATCCGGTCAAGTTAATCTTCAGGGTTTGAAATTTTCTTGACTTCCCTGGGCAATGAGCATCATTGTGCATGCCACACAATAAACAAATTCATACCTTTGTTGGCAATTAAACCTTCAGGCAAAACACTGTCTAGAAGAGCAACTCAAGTTGAGCAGCCTTCAGGTTTCAATGACTTTAATTTTGCTTTCAGCTGATATTTACATAACAATTGTTTTAAAACCGCTGACGATTTTTCTTGAACTTGCAACCGTCAAAGGAAAACTAAAATGGTGAGAATTGAAAGCCACAGATGATCTTGGCAGCTTCCCATACACATCAATAATAAACAGAATCCAAACCGAGATCAAACAGGAACCTAGTTTGAATCTCTATGAAAAGTTTTATGAACATTAGGAAAATGCGGGAGCGTTTAAAAAAAAGTATCGTAGGCTTCAGGGCAAATTCAAGATTTATGGGAACCTCAGGGAAGATCATTGCAGTTCCCTTAATTTCTGGTAAATTGCGGAAATTTTTCCCAAATTTTCAAGGAATCTAGGTAACTTCAGCGATGTTCAGAAAAGTTCAGAAATATTTTGAGATCCTCACAGAAGTTCAGGGGAAGAAATAGGGGTTCTTAGGATAGTTCTATTAAATTCAGGGCAGTACCAAGAGCTTTAGGAGATTTGGAAGAATTTTACAGAAGTTCCGAGTACTTCAAGGAAGATCAGAAACACCCCAGGACAGTTCCATAGCCTGCAGGGAAATTTAAAATAAAAATTGAATAAGTTTCAAGCACTCCTAGAATTGCAGAAAAGTTTCAGAGACTTTAGAGAAGATCCATGATCATTAGAAAAATTGAGGCAACTTTTGGGTCCAAGAAAATAAAAACGATTTTAAGGAAAGTTTCGTTAGCATCAGGGTAGTTTTTAAACCGAAAAAAACTTCAAGGCAGTTCTATTAACACCTGAAAATTGTGGGAACTTTGAGAAGAGAATTTCAAGGAATTCCAGCGAAAGTTTAAAGATTTTTAAGGATATTACGTGAACTTCAAAATAGTTCCAAAAACACCGATCGGGCATTTCTGACAAAACAAAACAACTTTAATGCTCATTGTTGTTTGATTCCTTGGATCCTGGGAATTCCCGGGAAATCGCTTTTTCCAGGGAAATTTGGAAACCCTAGATGAACCATTCTGTTAGTGCTTGGAGGAAGATATCTTTGCTTATATGGACATTTGTCACTTGAAGATGCTGACAAGTTGTCATTCAACTTTTGAAATATTTCATAACATATTCTCTAAGTCACAATATGTACAATGTAAAGTCATGTCATATAATGTATTGTCCGATTTTTTTTATCAAACTGTTTAACTATTATCAATTGATGGATCACAAATTATGATCCATTATTATTTTCGTTATATTGGCAAAAGTGTATTTTCCTTCATACTCGTCGCTTTTGCCAAACACTTCCGACGTACATTTCCTCGAGCAAAAAGCAAAGCTATCAAGTTTCCCTTCTCGTAGATACAACAGATAGACGATACCTACTTTCCTTTCGGGCTGGTCTTCATATAGGACTGACCTACTGCGCGAAGGGCATCACACGCGACAAACGACGTCGCTACGGTCGATGGCGGAGGTTAAACTTGTTCCGTTTCGTTAGCATTCAAATATCTTTCCGGCAGCGTGCTTATCCGTCGCACCGCCAAAATTGCTATCATCAAGATGCACGGCACATATTTTGATTTGCATTGAGATTTTCCACAGTTATATCCCAACTGTTCAATGTCAAAAGACGTGCATTTTGAAGAAGTTTCCTTGCTTTCATTTGTATACAAGAAGCGAGCATATTTGTGCAAATAAAATCATTGATTCAAACTCGTTGATGAAGCCGTGGCGCGGCATGGTGCCATCAGCGACCAATGTGCTACCAAGACAAGAGCGACTAAATGACGAAAATACTGACTGTGGAGAGGAAACTTCGCTAAGCGTGTTTACAGACGTCATTGTATAGTTTTTCCGAGTAAACACATTTTCCCACCGCCTTGGGCTACCAGCAGCAACCATCCCATCCCATCCCAACCGCCCCAGCACCGGTTCATGAAAGTAAACATCACGAACTTCTGTGGCGGAAAATGCAGCTGCTGAAATCTGACGTAACAGCAACAATCACATTCATTCATAATCGCGACGTCCTATCGATTATAATTGGATTGGACGCCCTTGAGACAACCCACTAGCCGAAGACAAAACACGAAAATCAATTTATTTCAAACAGCTGGATGAATAAAATGTAACAGAATGTGTAAAGATTAAACAATGCTCTGCTGCCAGAAGCCCTTCGTATCCACCCACAATCGATCGGTCCGAAAGTGCGGTCATCGTCTCGCGAAAGAGTAAACCATAAATCTCTCCTCGTGTTCCGTCATAAATTATAAATGCCGAAACAGTAGTGGAAGTGTAGTTACAAAAAAATTCTCCGCTATAGAAACAGTGTGCCTTCAGCTTTCTCCTCTCGGGAAAGATTCTGTTTACATAAGTCAGTAGACTTTTTCTGTCATAATTTATTGAACTTGTGCTTTGATGAACGTAAATTTTCAGCAACAGCAGAGAGGCGTTTGTGTTTACCCGCGGACTGATTTTGAGAAAATGAAGCAACAACAAACGATAATTTCCGCAAATGACAAATGCCGCAAGTTCGGGGAAAGATTAAACTTGTTTGACTTACCAAAGGTTGTTATGCATCGCTAAGTCGGAAACTTTCCACTGGATTTGCGGTCTGTTCCGTTACATGCAACCCAACCGCCGGATGGAACAGTGAACTTGGCATCAGGTTCAGTTTTGGATTTACATTTTGATGTGTGTAATCCAACCCTAGTTCTCCATGGCTTGCATGCACGCAGTTAATGCTTTGTTGCGTTCCTCCATAACCAGTCCGGATCAGCCCAGTCAGTGGTTGTGCAGTAGCCGGCCGGTCAGTCGTTGCGAATGCGAACTGTAAAATCACAGCATAAAGTCCGATAATCAGGCCGGATCTCCCTTAATGCGTACTCGATGGAAAATTAAGCATAGGGTATGTAAGTGGTTTACAGTTTTAACTTTCCGCGCTTATGAATTCAATTTCATGTGGGTACTATCGGTAATGATCTGAAGCTTCGTTCTGCAACAATAGGTTTAGTATGGCTGAAAAAGGGCAGCTGAGACATGAGAATCATTCAAGAGACATTAACACTGCAGGACCCAACCCAAAAACGAAGTCGTCATATTTCACAGCAAAACATTAATTTTGATATCACATTAAAATAGATGCACTTCAATCGTGTCGAAAATATGGTGTAATATTACTCGCCAAAAAGGACAAAGTTATCATTAATACAGGGCATGAACTGACATTAAGTTGATTTTACTGTATTTGTTTATTTTCGACATGATTGAAGTGCATCCTTTTGGATGTAATATTAAAATTTATTTTTTGCTGTATTTAACACGGTTGGCACGAAGTCAATATCCGAGTTATGCGTGAAAAACAATGAAAACAAAATGCTTCTTATTGCAGCAACTTCTTTGCTTGCGAGATAAATTAGGATTACCTATTTTTAAAAAAAATTGCATGAGGATATTGAAAAAGGGTTGTCGGGCTTAGGATTGAACCCATTGCCGTCTGCTCGTCCGACGTCGCATACTGAAACTGAGAGGGTCCGATGAAACAAACAAACGGCGAATCAAGTCAAGGTTCAAGGTTATCCTTGAGCATTTTCTAGTATGATCTCGACGATATCGCTTGAGTCTTTATTTGTAGATTACTGAGCCTCTTCGGAAAGCTGGCCAATTGGAACAATGCAATGATTGACCAAAGACGTCATGAATCAGAATTGTATGCACCGAAACTGGCATTTAATACCACGGGTATAGGTGAACCGCAGAGCAGTAACCAGAAAATCGGTCTGTGTTAATTTTTGATCCAGATGCTAAGACCTAAGAACATATCAATATTTAAATTAAAATATTGGGCTTGAAATCAAAATCCCATATCAGTGCTAACATTTGAAAACGGCGCAAAAGCCATTTGTAAACAAATGGTTTGTGGGCCCTTTACTCGCTACCCGAAGAACGCCCACGCAAACCAACAGCATCGTCAGGAAGGGGAAAATTTCCCCTACCCGATGTTGCTGTTGTGTCGCGTGGGTGTACTTCAAGTAGTGAGTAAAGGGCCCACAAACCATTTGTTTACAAATGGCTTTTGTGCCGTTTTCAAATGTTAGCACTGATATTATTACCTGCAATAATAAACCACATCGTTCAAGGGCTGTTACATGAAGGATCGCAGTAGGCGCAGTGAATCACGAAATGAAATGCAAAGCGTAGAGAAAAACAAAACTACGGAACCCATGGATTGGAGGAACAAATTAACATGGTGAGATCAGTCCAAATACTTTTTACAATAAAAAAAAATAAACTAAATAGAAATGGCTCTAATGTTGGCCTATGGATCTAAGGTTGGGCCCATCGCTAAAAATCTGCTATTCACCAATTTTATCTAGATGAATGCGTCATTGGGACGGTACTAATGGAAATTTTTGGTCGCTATTGAAAATTTAGTCGATTGCTGAATTTATGTATGGGCCCAAATTAGAGGCATTTAGGCCGACATTACATCTATTTCCCCTACGTGCCAGGATTCAAAAGAACATTTTAAAACTGGAAGTGTGTATATAATACTAATATTCAATTGATAGAGGTAATACATACATGCGGGGTTTATTGTAAGTGAAAGTAACCTCGCAATGGGCGTGACTCTCCAGACATTCTGAAATGGGTTGCTGGATCTGCAATAGAGCTATCACTTTCTAACTCCCGGACTTAAAGCTGTCTACAATGACCATAAATGTGACATTGTAGAGAGAGTTCTTCCATAATAACACTGCCGGCCAGTGGGGGTTAGAGAGAATAAACACACACACACACACACACACACACACACACACACACACACACACACACACACACACACACACACACACACAAATCGTTCTAGTGCGACGGGCAGTATTCCCATCATCCGATGATCCAGATCCTCCTGGATTTGGCTTGTCAACAATCAGCCCGATTTTGACCTTGAACCATTTTTCAATTAGCTTCTTTCGAATCTTCATGTCTTCACCATCCTTTCCTTATATGCTACTTTTCAATATCAAGATAGTATGGCACATGGAGAAAGTGTGAAGTGTCCAATGTTTCACAATTCTCAATAAGTATTAAAAAGATAAAAATAAATACCTGAAGAATATTTAGACATTTTCGATGACTGTTTATTGAAATTTAATAATCGAATCTACTTTGGGAATTCTCACTTGTACTAAGTGCCCCATACACCAATTTATTCAACAGCTGGGCACAAACACTGTAAGAAGGTAGGTGAAGCCAGTTCCATATGAAACCCTTCTTTATTGCGAAATGACTTTTATTGAAACTGAAATTATGTTTTTTTCCAGAACAAGTATTAAGTGACATTGACTTCTGTTAGCTATAACAAAGAATAATAATCTGGATTCCTGGAAACCAGAACATGTCCGTGAGTGGCCAATGTGGTCCACCATACACAATTTAACCACCAATGACATTTTTTTAGAGTTCTCATGTGATTTGACGTGTCGCATATGATGGATTTCGAGTTAATATGATTTTTACCACTTCCCCGGGGGTACCAGGAACACGACAGGGTAAATGAGGCCCTGGGCACAAAATATGATTCCTATTGATAGTATTTTCTAATTATCTAAATGTCACAATATAGATTTGTATCGTTTTTGATCATTTCAAGATCTGTGCTCACAGGACTCACTGGAACCCGTTCCGGCCATTTAACTGTGTTCACAGGACTCACTGGAACCGATTCCAAGGATATTAACTTATGATCTATGTGACCATAGTACCATTCATAGGGCGCTTGTTGCGTCCAATTTTGTGCAATGCTTGTCGAATAATCCGTCATTGTCCTTCTTACTCCGCTTTTAAAAGAACAAGTATTTTTTGATCGTTCCAAAAATTGATGCAAAAGCATAAATAATGTGATGAATCAGAAAATTTTATAACTCTTGCCCATAGATAAATGAATGCTTATTCATATGTAGCACAGTAAAATGTGAAATTTTTGCTCATTTTGAGCTACTAAATTTATTGCTTATGGCAGCGGTCTTACCCCGTGTTCCCCTATTTTTAATTTTAATATAAAATATGTAGGTTGCTATTATCTTCATTGCTCATGAAAACAAAGTGATCTGCAGTAAACTCTCTACAACTCGAAACATTGAAACCGAGTTACTTCTTCTTCCTCCTCGAATTTCAAGCTTATTGCTTATCGCATATTAGCTTATTGCGTGCTTTCAATTCAGTGTTCTAGATGCACTTCCACAGTTATTAATTGAGATCTTTCGATGCCTGTACCATTTTTGCATTAGAATAGTTGTGTGGCAAGTACAATCATACTTTATGCCCAGGTAAGGCAAGAAATTTTTCAACTCGAAAAATTGCTAGACCGGACCGGGAATCGAACCCAGCCACTTCTATCACGGTCTTGTTTTGTAGCTGCGCCTTAACCGACTGAGCTAAGAGAGGCCCGAAACCTGTTTGAAACCGAGTTAGCAAAACTAGATTTGTGGATTGTTAACTATATCAGGCCAAACATTTCAAAAGGACATAATTGCATTTATAAACAATGGCTTTAGTCATGACAATTACTGACACCAGCAGGTTAAGAAAGGTTTCCTCTATCAGCTAGCATTGTTAATTTGGAGGGGTGAGTTTTTTTTTGCGAGAAATTGACGGCCAAAGCCATTGTTTACAAAAGCGATTACGCCACTTTGAATATGCTTATTCGTTTTTGTATATATTAAAACACAATAAGGGTATAATGAGAGAGAGAAGGATTAGTATTTTCCATTTAATTCCACTACTTTATTTGCTTATCCTTGACAGATACGCGTATTTCGTCTACAATGTGCAGACTTCTTCAGTGTCTTGTACTAATACTCGACTAGTTAGTACAAGACACTGAAGAAGTCTGCACATTGTAGACGAAATACGCGTATCTGTCAAGGATAAGCAAATAAAGTAGTGGAATTAAATGGAAAATACTAATCCTTCTCTCTCTCATTATACAGGTATTCCACTAAGACGCCCACATTCATCAGGATTCACAATAAGGGGCTGTTCATAAAGTACGTAGACAGTTTAGGGGGGGGGGGGGTTGACAATTATCCACAGTCCATACAAATTTTAAAATTTTTGTATGGACAATTGTCTACGCAGGGGGAGGGGGATCAAGAATCCCAAAAAACTGTCTACGTAGTTTATGAACAGGCCCTAAGAATAGTGAAATAAACATTTAATTTCAAAAACTGTAACAGTCCTGCAAATTACCGACTTCAGACTCTTTGAACACAATTTTGGTGCCATACACCAATAAAGCTTCAAATTGATTTCAATCTGTTTACCTTAATATTTCATAATATACTGCCATGCATAAATCCTAATTCTTTTTTTTTACCAAAACCACCACACTCCCAAGGATACTAACGGATACTTATGATCTCTACACAGACATAAAGACCTAATTGTAAGATTCAAATGAAAGTTGTTGCAAGTGCAGCGTTTGCTGCTCGTTTAGTTATAGCGCATTGAAAAAAGCGCATGTTGGCCTATGGATCTAAGATTAGGCCCATCGGTAAAAATCTGCTATTCTAATTTTATCTAGTTGAACGCGTCATTGGGATGGTACTAATGAATATTTTTGGTTGCTATTGAAAATTTAGTCGATTGCTGAATTTATGTATGGCCCCAAATTAGGGACACTTAGGCCAAAATTACATACATTTCCACTATCTCTCACAAATGAAAACATAACACTTAAGTGTCTTCAGTAAAGTTGCTTGTTTTGATATTTTCTAAAACTTTGCGCAACATACCTAAGAGGTACAACGTGATTATAGAAAAGCCTTAGAACTTAGTTATAGGTACAACTGTCAAAAAATATCCTATATCTCGATAAAGTGAAGTCATGGGAAGACATCAAATACAGAAAAGTTTCTTTAAATAATATTTTCTCTAATTTTTTGGTCAATATATTCTCTATATTTGTTGAAATAGAAAAATTAAGATTCTTGCTTAGGAAAAATTAAGGTTAATATTTCAAAAGTTGCGGAACTGAAAACTATGAAAATCAATGAAACACATCAGAAGGCTAAAATGTTATAGTTATAATTTATTTAAAAAAAATATAGTTGTTATTTTTTATTAAACTTCAGAAATGTTCGGAGTTTTTTCAGAAAATATTGAATCACTCCTGAATAGCTCTACATCACTTCAGAAAGTCTTGATTGTCTTTTGAAAAATTTGGAATCTCTTCTGAATGTACTGAATCAATTCAGAAATCATCGGCATAGCTTCGGAAAGTACTGATCACTTCATAAAAGTTAGGAATCATTTAGGAATGAACTGATAAAAGGGATCCCTTCTAAAAGATCTGAATCATTCCCGATATGCTCTAAATCACGTCGGAAAGTACTGAATCACTTTGTAAAAGTTCTAAATCACTTCGGAAAGTACTGAATCACTTCAAAGGAACTCGGAATGACTTCTAAAAGAACTAAATCACTTCCGAAATGATTGGAATCACTTAAAAAAATATTAAAGTACTTCAGAAAAGTTTTAAATCACTTCAGAAAAAGATAAATTTCTTTTGAAATGCTCGGAATCCCTTCGTAAAGTACTGAATCACTTCATAAATTATTGGAATCCCTTCGGAAAGCACTCATTCAGTTCCGAAAAGTTAGCAATCACTTCGGAATCAACTGAATCAATTCAGAAAGGTTCATATTCTCTTTGTATAGATCTGAATTACTTCAGCAATCTTTGGAATCACTTCGTAGAAATTATCGGTCACTTTGGTAGGAACTGAATCAATTCATAAATGTTCATAATCACCTCGGAAAGGTCTGAATCACTGCAGAAATTTTCGAAATTAAATCTTATTATTCCTTGCATTTCTGAAGCGATTCACAGCTTTCCGAAGTGATTCAATTATGGTTCAGTTTTTACGGAAGTGAAACTTTCTGGAAAGATTCAATATTTTCCAAAGGGGTTGGTATTATTTTATGCAATGATTCAATGCTATCCGAAGAGTTTTCAAGCCTTTCTGAAGTGATTCAGTGGTTTCTGAAATTATTTCAAACTTTTCAAAGTGAAAGTTCTTGCGGAAGTGATTGCAACTTTTTGGAATTTTTCAGTACTATCTGAAGTGATTACAAACTTCGATACATTTCTGAAGTGATTCAGTACTTTCTCATGTGATTTCGAACTTTTCATAAGGTAATCAGTACTTTTCGAAATGATTCAGAACTTTCCGCAGTGATGTCGAACTTTAATTAATCGATTCAGTCCATTTTGCAGTAATTTCGAACATTCCTGAAGTGATTCAATATTTTCCGCAGTGATTCTGAATATTTCTGAAGTGATTAACTACTTTCCGTTTAGCGGCACCGGTGGTGTAATGGTAAGGGTGATATCCTCTCACCCCAGCAGGCCTGGGTTTAATCTCAGTTGGCGCCGCCGGGATGTTCTGAGGCATAACATGTCTGATCACGCCTTCCTTCGGAAGGGAAGTAAGGCCGTTGGTCCCCGGTTCATGAGTTGATGGATCGATAGGTAGGGTCCAGGTGTGGGAGCTGCCTCCCTGGCGACAGTAGCATTGGTGCTAAACACGGAAAACAAGATCGACGGAAAACAAATCAAGGAAAAAAACTACATTCCGTAGTAATTTAATTAAATGATTCAGTACTTTCCAATGTGATTCAAATCTGTAATGAAGCGATTCAATACTTTTCGAAGTGATTTCGATTTTTTTTTGTGATTCTAAACTATTCTAAAGTGATTAAGTACTTTCCAAAGTGATTAAAAACACTTTTGAAGTGAGTCAGTGCTTTCCAACTTAATTCCAAATACTTTGACATATTTTTTTTTGTGATGCTAAACTTTTCAATGTGACGCAGTATTCAAATGAGTGTTGCAATACCTTTCTCGGCGAAACTTATGACGGGTAGTGTATGTACATGTAAGTACAAACATTTTGGAAGTATTTTAAGATTGACCTATTATTAAACAAAGCTCAGTAGTATTTTACTGTTTTGTAAACTTAATTTAAAAATCGAGTTGCAGACATGTGCTAAGTATTAGGGTGGTTCAAAATATCTATATTTCTCCACTCCACTCAGTTGATTCCAAATTAGGTCCTGATCATTCTCCCAAAAGTTGAACTCAATTAGTAGCGCACTCGTACTGCACTGGCATTTTGAAGTTTATATGGGAATTACTATAGGAAAAGTAAACTTTTTTCTTTTCAGGACGATGAAATACCGAAAAGTTTGATATCTGTGAGTAGATGAATTTACGTATTCGCTTCAATCTAAGCAGCGCCCGCACTTTTATTAGCATTTTCTCAGCGTCACGCATACATATGCTGCTTGCTTCTCTAACCATTATAATTGACAGATTTATTCCAAACTATTTGAAAGCGTTTTTACAACGCTTCAAACTACTCAGGTGAGTGTGACTATTGTCGGCAGCCCCTTTTTCTTCGGCAACCTTTTCATTTGAACTGCGTGTTAACCAGCTGTTCTATTATCGGAAACTCGAGATCAACCCCGTTTTTGGTGTGCGTATATTTTATTTAAAGACAAATCTGGGATAACATGACTGCTCAGTCGTAAAAATGTAATCCGAAAGACTAAGAAATTGTTTTAATGCATTCAACAAAGTGGATTGAAGGGAGAATTAACGTTTAAATTTAGGATGCCTAAAACATTCAATGGGTGCTGAAGCCAACCCTATGTGAATTTTTTCATCTACAAATTTGCTGAAAACTGTCTTAAAGATTACGTTGCCTATGTTGAGATCATCAGTTTTTACATATTGAGGATGAGTGCTAGTCCCAAGCATCGTCTGTTGGTTCTCTGTGTAATTATACACACTTTATTTTTTCTACCGAAATCGGCTGTTCAAATCTCGGCAAAAAAAGTTTTACTGAGATCTCAGCAAACATTTCATTTGTTTGCTGAGATTCAGCAAACCATTATCCGAGACTCAGCAATCAAATTTCTTTTGCTGAGATCTCAGTGAAATTTATTTTTGCCGAGATTTGCACAGCCGAGCTCGGTAGAAAAAAACTAAGTGAGAAGCTCATCTGGCGGGTGGCAAATAATGCTCATGCTCATGTACCGTTCCGATTCAAATTTCGGACGATTCAAATTTCGGACACTTTCATTTTTAATTAAATATTACATCCAGTTAGAAACAAAGTAATAATGTTAGATGATCGTGGAGGGCACTAGTCAAAAAAATTTAAAATTTACAAGACATGTGGATCATATTCGACCGAGATAATCAACTTTTAAAAGTGTCCGAAATTCGAGTTTAAGTGTCCGAAATTTGAATCGGCACGGTACATTCTAAAAACACGTATTTTTCAAGCATATTGAGATCCGAATAGGTTCTGAACAAGACACACAACAACAACAGAGAACAATAACAGAGTAGGGTTAGATACTGAAGTATAGCTTCGCGTCCGTCTTCGCTGGTAGTCCATAAAGGCCACGAAGGAGCTCTCCATTCATCGATGGGGTTCTGCAGACGTCGCAAGTCTTCCGAAATGGTGCACCACTGAAGTCCTGCGAGATCATGGAGTACCCCGTCCTGAGTCTCGAAAAGATTCTTTGGTCGTGCAGCTTCTTGAGGTCATTCAATTTTTCGGTGCTTCCTTTGACCTTGCTGATGAAAAACGATCTGATACGGGACCATTTCGTCTTCCATGCTTTCAATATTGTGTTCGTTATCCATCTCCAGACATCCAGTGGCGGAATACTGTCCATACTGTCTGACCGGATGAGCCGTTCCCAGCTAAGTGGTCCACTTCGTGATCCCACAGCGTCCAGGAATCCATGTGTTTCGAGGAGCCTGTGTAACAATGTCCTGGATCCAGGGGTGGGACGGGATATTTCCTTCCGGGTAAGCTTGCTTTCTGTACATACATAATATTTTCTCATTTTCAATTTTGCTCAAGACCTCCATTTGATTGAACGTTAAAAAAAAAACAGTTAATGTTTACGCTTAGGATTCCCCTCACGGATTATCATAAATAGCTGTTGAACGAAAGAGAGATGAGAGAAGCTTTAGCATTTAAATTCAACTAAACCGGTATCTACACCTTAATATGCTGTTGACCCATTCAACAAAACTGGACTCAACTGCCTCATTCGGGAAAGAACATTCCACATGTATCATTTCCCAAAAATCTCAGCAATGCCATTTGTCAGCTCTAGGTAATAATTTTCCTCCGATCATAATAATTTCCCATCACCCTCGTCGTGACATTTTCCCAAAAGAAAGTATGCCACTAGCTCGCATTCTACAAACCGGCAAAATGTTTACACCCACCTCTCATTGAAGAAAAGCAAATTCACACTAACACTTCCAAAAAACGCCTAGTATAATTGACTTCACGCGGCGTTTAATACACTCTCAACCTGCGAAGCAACGGCAGACCCAAAAACGCGCTGCTGCAAAATCTCGCGCCTATCATAAAGAAAACAGGTTCCAACCGTCATCGTTGTCCGCTTTCCACATCAGCATCAACGGCAACAGCAGCAGTTACTAAGAACATTTCGCCAAGTCAGAAACAAAGCTAAATGAAAAGAGACACTCAGAGCCGTAGATCGTAAATAACTTGCAGTTTTGTTGATGGCGATGGCGAGTATAAAAGGAATTGATGGTTTGAAATAAAACTCGAAATTTTATGAAGAAAACTTGTCCGGTGTAAAAGCATTTTAGATGGAACACATTCTTGCACTGATCCAATACCTCCAGAAGCACTCTTATTCTTCACCCCCTCTAGTGGGGAACTGGAGGCACTCCGGAACAGGTTTCCTTTCGTTTCAATCACCAAACTTCGATAAGGTATCTCGGAGAGCGACGGAGGGCGCGCGCGAGTTACAACACAACAATGCACATACACACGATCAGCGAGGTCCGAAAGTCGAGCCCCACTCACCGCCGCCGTCGTGGTGGAGGCTAAGCGTCATCTGAGTTCAACAACACTGGCAAGACTAAATGTGCTCCTCGTGCGCGAGGCCAACCGAGGGCTCCCGTTCTCTCTCACTGACTGGCTCAGCCAGCCACCAACCCAACTAAAGTAAAGAATGCTGAATGCGAAGCAGCGTAGGGTCTGACTCGGTGTTTCTCTGAGCAGCATGCTGCTCCTAGCAAGGAGGAGGATGCCAACGACGCTGATGTTGGTTGCTTTAACTTCGAGTAGGATACTTTAAGGGTTGCCCTTGTTGTAAATCTACACCAGTGAACTTCAACGCATTCTTCTTAAAGTGTTGGTTCATCAAATGGGGTTAATACATATTGAAATTTTGAGCATCCTTAGCCGGCATCCATCCTTGGACGAACATGTGCCTGTAGTGTAATTGATGGTGCCCATCAGGCGAGTCGAAAAACGGTAATTCGAGTACATCGTTGCTTCTGAAGCGTCAGTTAAACTATATATATACAGAGTCAAATACATATGCTTAGCATGACAATGATGTCGACGATGACGGCGAAGACGAAGAAAGTGAATAACGAACGAACCAGATCGAATATCCCAAGACCCAAATGCTGTCGTAGCGAAAGCGTCCCTTTCAAATAGAGCAAAGGCTCGCTCAATTAAAATTGATCGTCTCACCTCGCAGTGGTGAATTCGATCACCACGTACTCACCTCAATCGAACACGCTTTGAAGACTTTATTTTAATGATTAACCTATAGCTTCCAGTGAGTGACCGCAAGGTTTTCCCCTATACCGAACTGACCACAGCACATCAGAAACCAATTACACCGTACAACATGTCTACATATGTATGCCACTGTTTCTCCCTCTTTCCTCTATCAGTTGAATATGTAGCTGAGTTACTGGGATATCACATTTTTATTTGTTCGTTTTGGTCATGACTGTTTGGGAATTGGTTACTCCGTTTCATCACTGTATGCATATCTCTGTTTTTCTTTTTCCAAGGTTTACACGGATGTAAGGCAAGTAAGCAAACATATGGGGTTGTATGGCTTATTCTGCTTCTACTTAGCAAGTGCTTGTAGCCACGAGGGGAATTTTAACGTTCACCTGTTGGAATGTCAACAACATGAAGTTTCAGAGTTCAGTTGCTCTGATGTTTGTTCTGCGTTCGCTTAGATTTCATATTTAACCCTCCAGCGCCCATAGTCACCTAATGGTTATTTTGATGAAACTAGTTGCAAATGAAAGCGATGCTTATCTACTTTCATATGGACTGGATTGGACGCAAAAATCACCAAATGAAAGGTACTATCCCAACAACAAATCGTCTAGTGAAGAAACGACTTCTTGGTCATTTTATTCAACTGCATGCTTAATAGTACTTGTACTATTTTTGTGGGAGTAGAATGACCACTAGCGTCCTACCCCTACATACAGACAACAGAGACAACCTATATTGGTACACCTTGAAATTTGCTTTTGGTTGACAGTTGGAAGTTTTTTTTTTTTGTTCAATTAGCGTTCTAGTTCTGTAGTAAAAGACGCAAATAAAATAGTAGCTTTTTTTTCCCGTAGTTTACGTGTGTTTAATCGTTTTTTCCGAAATTCGTTCCTTTTCCGAGGTTTCCGGTAGTGCTCTGCTCCTTCAGGTTATGAGCCCAGTAGTGAAAAGTGGACAGTTTCATTTTTTTTCGTGGAAAACGGGTGTGCCGGAAGAATCGCGGTTTTTCTTTCGAGAACCTTTTGTGTATCACGTGCAGTGGGAAAAGATGGCCGAAAGCATGAAGGTCATGTTCGCCAAGTTGAATGGCAACAACTACGTTTCCTGGAAGTACAGGATGATGACGATGCTTGAGCGCGAGGAAGTTTGGGACGTGATTGAGAAACCCAAGCCAGAGGAGGTTGATGCCGAGCTCCAGCAGTGGATCAAGGATGATCGGAAGGCTCGTACGACAATTGCGCTCTTCGTGGAGGATAGTCAGTTGCGTTTCATCAAAAAGGCGGCGACTGCTCGCGAGATGTGGTTTAACCTCAAATCGTACCACGAAAAAGCGACTATTGGAAACCAGGCCCTGTTGTTGCAGCAGCTTTGCTCGTTGAATCTGAGTGAAGGTGGAAACGTCGAGAAACACATCGAGGAGATGGAGAATCTTTACGAACGTCTGGAAAATGCTGGTGTGGAGCTTAGTGAGCTGCTGAGAATCATTATGATGCTTCGGAGCTTGCCATCGTCGTATCACAGCTTTGTTACTTCATTGGAGAACCGGCCTCAGGAAGATTTGACGATCGATTTAGTGCTGGCGAGACTTCGGGATGAGTGCAAAAGCGAGAATGTCAGCAGGGAAACGGTGTTAAGATGGAGAAGGCCATGAAGATGGTAGCGAAGCCAAAAAGTGAAACTCGGAAGTGTTTTTTCTGCAATATGCCAGGTCATCTGAAGAAGAATTGCAGGAAGTTTCTAGCAGCGAAAAAGGAACAAGGCCTAAGCCAGTCAAGTCAGAAGGATAGTCCAGACCAGCAAGCGAAGCAGGTGCAAACACAACCGGCGCCGGAGCAGCGGGATGCTGAGAAACCTAGTGAGAAACCCAGCGCTGTTTTTGGAGCTGTGTGCTTCGTCGCAGGAGATGTTATTCCCGGAGCATGGACTGTGGATAGCGGTTGTACGTGTCATATGACCAACGACCGTACTTTCTTCAACGAAATGAAAAGAGGTGTCGTTGTCGATGTGACCCTGGCGGATGGAACCAAAACGATGTCTGCTAGATGCGGTAGTGGAGTGTTGTTCGGTGTAAACGGAGATGGAAACCGAATTGCCATCACGTTGGAGAACGTCCTGTACGTCCCTTCTCTAGAAGGTGGACTGATCTCGGTCCGGAAGCTGGCACTCAAAGGATTTTCAGTGGTGTTCGGCGTAGATCGTTGCGAAGTAAAATCTGCGGATGGCGTTGTAGTGGCAGTTGGTGAAACCGTCGGCAACCAGTACAAATTGAAAACGGCCGAGCAGGGTATGCGTGCGGTGTGTGGAAACCATACCTTGTTGTGCCAACACACCTGGCATAGAAGGTTTGGTCATCGAGATGCGGATGTCATAGAGTCGATTAAGGCGAAAGATCTGGCAAGTGGACTGGAGGTCAAGAGTTGCGGTGAGCAGATAGTTTGTGAATGTTGTCTGAAGGGGAAGTTGACTCGTTTCCCTTTCCCAGCGGTAACTGAACGCAAGTCTAAGCAGCCTTTGGATCTGATCCACATGGACCTTTGTGGCCCCATGGATAATCAAACGCCTAGTGGTAACAAGTACCTGATGACCATGATCGATGATTTCAGTCGATTCTGTGTGGTCTTTCTCCTGAAGTCCAAGGACGAGGCAGCAGGGAAGATAAAGGAGTACGTGCGCTGGACGGAGAATGGATTCGGACGGAAGCCCCGCATCATTAGATCCGATGGCGGAGGTGAGTATACTAGTAACAATTTGCAGGAGTTTTATAAGGCTGAAGGTATCGACGCGCAGTTCACGGTTCCCTACTCCCCACAAAAAAATGGGGTAGCGGAACGCAAGAACCGAGTGCTTCAAGAAATGGCTAACTGCATGTTGCTCGATGCAGGCCTGCCAAAATGTTACTGGGGAGAGGCAGTATTAACAGCAGCTTATATTCAGAACCGGCTGCCTATTCGTGCTGTAGATCGTACTCCGTAAGAGATGTGGACTGGGACGAAGCCGGACCTGACCCGTCTTCGTGTTTTCGGGTGCTCCGCTTATGTCCATGTCCCGGAATGCAAGCGTAAGAAATTTGATCCCAAAGCAAAGAAGCTATTGTTCGTCGGCTACTCGGATCAGCACAAGGGTTGGAGATTCCTGGATCGTGAGAGTGATCGGATCGTCATCAGCCGCGACGCGCGGTTCCTCGAGCTTGATAACGGCTCGGAGCGGGAAGATGCAGTTCAGGAGGACCAACAAGTTCCAGCGGAAATGCGTGAAGAAGATGAAAGTGAAGTGATCCTGGTTTGGAACCAGAGTGATGAGGCAGTTGAAGAGCCTGAAGAGCAAGAAGAAGATGAATCAGTTTACGAGGACGCTGATGATACAAACGAGAGTGATTTCTTCGGTTACGGTGATGAAAGTATTCACGAATCCGGACAAGTGCAGAGAAGGGCACCGCGCTCTACGCGAGGTGTTCTTCCAAGAAGATATGACGATTTTGTCGTTGCGTTGGCATCTCACGACGAAGAACCCGAAGACTACCGGGAGGCGATGGCCTTGCCAGAGTGGCGAAGTGCGATGAAGGATGAACTTAAGGCTCACGAACAAAACCAAACGTGGGAACTTGTGAGATTGCCACCCGGAAAGAAAGTGATTAGTGCGAAGTGGGTGTTTAAACTCAAGCGCGATGAAAATGGAAGAGTAGTCAAACATAAAGCGAGAATTGTTGCGCGGGGCTACTCGCAAAAGTTTGGTATTGACTATACGGATATTTTTGCCCCAGTAACGCGTATAACTACGTTGCGTGCGTTGCTGGCTGTTGCGGGTAAGAATGGACTAGTACTGAAACAATACGACGTTAAAACGGCGTACTTAAATGGAACAGTTGAGGAAGAATTGTTTATGCGTCAACCCCCCGGTTTCACCGTAACTGGACAGGAGGAGATGGTGTGCAAATTGGTAAAAAGCATTTACGGTTTGCGTCAATCGGCACGTTGTTGGAATAAAGCGCTCCACGCTGTGTTGACGAAGAAGCTGAAATTTCAGCAATGTACATCAGATTCGTGTCTCTACGTACGGCACGTTCAAGGCGTTACGGTATACTTGCTAGTATACGTAGACGACCTCCTACTCGGAAGTGTGAATGAAGCAGAGATCAATAAAGTGGCTGAAGATTTGAAGGAAGAGTTCGAGCTTACCTGTCTCGGCCCTGTTCGACATTTTTTGGGACTGGATATTCAGAAAGAGGACAGAATCTACTCTTTGCGGCTTACGGCGTATATTGACAAGTTGGTGAGCCAGCTGGGTATGGATAAGGCACCACCAGTAAAAACACCTATGGATCCAGGGTATTTGTCTGCGAACCATGATAGCAAGCCATTTTCGGATCAGACCTCGTATCGAAGTGTTGTTGGAGCTCTTTTATACTTGGCTGTCAATGCGAGGCCGGATATATCTGTTAGCGTGGGATTGCTTGGACGAAAGGTAGCTGAGCCAAATCAAAGCGACTGGTCTGCAGCTAAGCGGATCGTGCAATATTTGAATGCAATGAAGGATCGGAAGCTGACATACGGACCTGGACAGGAATGGAAGTTGATCGGATTTTCGGACTCCGATTGGGCCGGAGATCAGCGAACAAGGCGGTCTACTACTGGTGTGACATTTTTCTACGGTGGTGGGCCGATATGCTGGGTGAGCAAAGGACAGGATGCGGTCGCACTCTCGTCGTTGGAAGCAGAGTATTACGCACTCACCGTGGCGTGTCAAGAAGCAATCTGGATCAAGCGATTGATGAATGACCTCGACGAACCTCAGGTCGATGCGATTACCATCTTCGAGGACAACCAGGGGTGCATATGCTTTGCGAAGGCCGAACGATCGAGCGGAAGGGTAAAGCACATAGACACGAAGAAGCATTTCATTCGTGACTTATGCGAACGGAAGATTATAGTTTTGGAGTATTGTCCTTCAAGTGAGATGATTGCTGATGCTTTAACAAAGCCGTTGGGACGACTGATGTTCAACAAATTCATTGAACGGATCGGACTATCGACTTAGGTGAAGTCGGTGGTCATTCAGGAGGAGTGTGGGAGTAGAATGACCACTAGCGTCCTACCCCTACATACAGACAACAGAGACAACCTATATTGGTACACCTTGAAATTTGCTTTTGGTTGACAGTTGGAAGTTTTTTTTTTTTTTGTTCAATTAGCGTTCTAGTTCTGTAGTAAAAGACGCAAATAAAATAGTAGCTTTTTTTCCGTAGTTTACGTGTGTTTAATCGTTTTTCCGAAATTCGTTCCTTTTCCGAGGTTTCCGGTAGTGCTCTGCTCCTTCAATTTTTAATAATAACTTCTGTTCAGGCTTTGTTCCCATAAATCTGGAGAATTTATTCAACCACAACATTGAACAATTGGTGCTGTATAAGGTATGCCCAGAAGCTTGTATTAGACTTATATGAGTTGTAACAGAGTTTATACGATAAATTTTTTGATTAATCAGCGTTTATTAGACATCACTGCTGGATTAGCATGTTGAGTAACGTTTGACTAGACATTATTATTATACATTTATTAAACGATTCAACTTTGAGAAAATTAACCCGAAAATAAGAAGGACTGTGACAGGGAAGGGTGTGTTTCTTAAGTGATTGTTTTCATTATTTTTGACGTGGCTCGCACCACATAGATATTAGAAAATTTATTAAATACTTGTACATATCGTTGCATGGGATTCGAACCATGTACCTTCCGATCACCAGCCGCTTGCCTTGTCATCTGAGTTATCCTAGATTTCATTATATGGGCAACTCAATAATCAATAAAAGCTTGCTTGAAAGTAAATACCTATCAGCACTCCCGATCCCAACTCTAGCTCCTTCAAGGCCCTGTGGGAATGATTAATTCATTCATCGTTGTTTTAAATGAGACCAATGTTACCTCTTCACCTCTCCAAGTCGAAAGAAAGGATGCTCGGTTTTATCTTAAAATAGATCAATTCATTCATTGTCCTGAGTCAAGTGATCGATGATGACTATTTAAATTAATTAGATGTAGTACACAAATAAAAAAGGGTTGAGCTTGGGATTGAACTCACGACCTTCTACTTAGAAAGCGAAAACGGTAACACTGATTTTGTCTTGTTGTTAAATCAATTGAAAACAGTCGAATTAAAGTGTCAATGTATGTAAAAATTACACTTATTCAGTTTGTTATTAGATCAAACATTTGATGTTCAATTGGGAAGACATTTAACGCTTTTACAGCTTTTAATAAGTAAATTAATCAGATCAGAGCAAACAGTGGAATAAATGTGCATCTATCGATCTCAATGAGCTTTTTCAGCACATAATTCGACAACTCGTTTTATTCAGCATTGTACACTGTTATACAGCATTTATTCAATATATATGCTTATTTGTGACTCTGAATTGTTTGTTGAGTATAGTTCCACAGAACGACTTTGAAAATTTTGACGTAGGACTACGTCTGTGATTTCTATATGGAGATACGCACTTTGTGAAAACCGAAAATGCAACATGTAACAAAATTATGAAATATTTTGAACGTTAATAACTCAGCTGCCCCTGGACCAATTTCAATAATTTTATCACCAATCGATCAGAATTAGGAATATCATCTTTTTATCCTCATCATTTAAGACTTTCCGCCTTATTACGAGTGTCACTTCACGGTGAAAACGAAGTGAAGTGACCAGTTATCACTCACGGTGAAGTGATTGCCGTGTAAATCAAATGGGAATCACTTCACCGTGAGTTATAAATTGTCACTTCACCGTGAAGTGACATTGGTAATAGGAGCCTTTATCATTATTCAAAATGTCAATATTGAAAATTGCACAAATGTGCAACTGTTGCTATGGTAATTAAAACTATCACCGATTGCCTGCGAAAAGCGATTTCCCTAACACAGATTTTAAAGTTGAATTCCGTCTGATCTCACCACACGGTGTTTATTCAATCACCACGTGGTGAGTGGTGGTGTTCTTCAGTACACAACTAAAACGAGCTGCAGCCCACATAAGCATCCATAGAAGGAGAAAGAAGCCGCACCGCTATTGATCGGAATCAATAGCTCTTCGTGAGTCGCTGTGGGCTATCTATGTCAAGCGCGTCATACTAAGGAGTAAAAACAGAAAGAACCCCGCTCAAATTCCTATTCCTAAACAAAACACAAGCTCCTGCTGCAGTTAACAAACAAGATGTATTATATAAGACCACGTAGTCCTACGTCACCATTTCGTACAAACCCATAGGGCTGCCCAACTAACAATTTTCGCAATGTAAACGCTTTGCTCATTTCATTTATACAGCCTCAAGCTGTATTCAAATGTTATACGATATGAGGAAACCTTTACTCAACTTCTTTACAAGCAAATCTGGCGAACTTAGTCAGCTACTTATGGCTGTTGTGGCGGTTGGGACAAGCTCTTATTGCATATCTATTTACGCTTCTATACAGCTGTTATCCTGCTGTTTAGTTGTGTGTGAACTTGAAAGGCGCTTACTCAACCTTTACCCGATTATCCAATAATCACTACACAGCTTTCTCTTGACGCCAGGTTAAATATTGTTTACGCTTTTTTTTTTGTTAGAGGAATTTATCATGTTTATTTTACTGCGAATTAAATTAATCGAAATTATTTATAAGCACACCACCAAATTATTTCCACTGTACCGGAACCAGGAATCGAACTCGAAACGACCGCAATGGCGAACCTTGATACTACCAACATCGCTACGCCAACACTTTGAACTGACGTAAACAAATTTACATGCCCTTCTACAACAAGATTGCTGAGTAGATGCTTTATAATAGTGCACATGAATCACTTTCCTCGACTAGTTACTTCAACTTTGTAAAGATTTAGAGTAAAAGCTGTAAAACTGCACAAGTCTAAAAATAAACCTAGTTGACTGTAAAATAGCTTCCAAAGTAGCGCTAACACAGTGAATTAGTTGAGTACAGGTTGTTTAGTTATTGAAAAGCACTTTTGATGGTTATGTTATTCAGTAAGAGTTGTTGGTTCTTTAGAAGCCATCAAGTAAGTAATATATTCGCTTTATTAGCTTTGTTTTGAAGCTAAAAGTTGAAAGTTGATTAATATTTGCATAGAAGTTACATTAGCGTTTATTGGACTATATTCAGTGCGTCTGACAAATTGAATAATGGTTGTGAAAAAGTTAAGTTAACGCTCTCCAAAACTATTTTACAAGCTTCTGCTTGTAGCTGTATCTGCAGCTTTGTTTCAGCTACTTTACAGCACAACGCTGGAAAGGTTGGCTTATAATGCTGAAAATGTTAGTTGGGTGTCCCTTGTAGTTTTTTATTCGATCCACGGAGGTATACCCGGTTTGTATGGGCCACGAGACGACATCCATCCTCAAACGAATAATACCCCTTCATATGGCAAATCAAATGACATGAGATTTCAAAAACCAGTTCAATGGTAGTCATTTGAAGTGCTCAGGACCGCACTGGCCACATCCGGCCATGTTCCAGTACCCCCGGAGAAGTGGCAAATTTCTGACTATGGCTAAAATCCATCACACGACACTTCAAATCACATGATAATTCAAAAATCAGTTCAATTATAGTCATTGGGAGTGCCACATCCGGACATGTTCTGCGTACCCTGAGGGAAGTGGCCAGTCTCTAACTAGGGACAAAACCCATAAAGCGATATCTCAAATCACCTCACATCATATGAGCACTTTTGCCGGAATGTCTATTAGTAAGAAAGGTCAGATCTCATCAAATTCAGGTTTTCAACTATGATTCCAATATATCTTGGTAAGAAAGTCAGCATATTTTGTGGTATTCTACGATGCCTTCTATTCAGCATTAATGGCACGTATGTATTAGGGTGGGTCAACTTTACAACCCCAAGTTTCCCACTGCTCTTTCGGGTCTTTGTGCTGGCGTGAAGTTTTCCGGTCCTCGCATTTTGTTGGTTTTGTGTCCCGGGCGCGATGATTTGATTTGGAAAGATTTTTGAAGATGTTTTCCCCTGTTACTTGGGTGCTTGGTGTGCCCTTGCTTCCGTTTGTTGCTGGTGTGACTCGATCAGCGCGATCTATTGTTGAGTTATTGCGATCAGCATAGTCAGCATATGCACGGAGTGGTTTGAAGGGGAAATGAACATGTTCTTGTTCGAGCTTGGTCTGTGGCTGATCGGTGATGAGCATGAAAGCCGGGAGAAATGAAGTGATATGGATGCCAAGTTTATCATAAATAGGGGAAATGGATGTTATGTCGGCCTATATGTTCCTAATTTGGGCTCATACATTTTTCTCTGTTCGGGACCTAACACTACTGCGACCAGTAAATTGATCTATTGTAGTATATCCCGTGTCCTATGTTTAATGTCACTTTCATCTATATAAAATTGATAAATAGCAGATTTTTAGCGATGGGCCCAATATTAGATCCATAGGCCTCATTAGAGCCTGTGATTGTGCAGCTGGAGCCGAACAAAAAAATGGTTTTCATGTCGCTTTGTGAGGGTGGCGTTATACAACAAGCGGAGTGAGGTGAATATTTGTCGGTGCTATGTTGAAGGAGCCGATCTGATTGATCGGTGGTGTGGTGTGTGCTGGAAATGGAGTGATATGAAAAAAAAGGTTTGATCTGCCAAGTTGCCGGGCAGCTATGAATTTGATTGGAGAAAAATATGCATGGAAGCTTCTGAAATACGCTCCCGGACAGTAGGGTAAACGCTCCTATCGGTAGTTGTGGTGCGTTGAAGGCGTTGGAGTTCTGTAGTTGTGTATGGAGACTCCGTACACAACTGTAGGAGCCTAGCGCTTCTGACGTGCCGCAGCTGTGGGAGCGTTTCCCCTATATGATCGGGATACATACATGTATTGATTTGGTGAGTATGTTCCAGTTGAGGTTTGTATCATGATTTTCGTTTGCTTCCCGGGGCGTTTGATCGGTTTGTAAGGTTTGATGTGTGTGATGTCGTGATCGCCGCCATCAAACATGCAGGTTTGACACTCGGTCGTTTAGATTTCGAGGCGTTGTAGGGCGTTGTGTAGTTTTATTTTTTGTATATTTTCCAGTCGCGTGTGATCCGTGTGCTACGCTTTAATTGTATTAAGGTTTAGTTTGAAGTTTCATTAATAATGTATTATTGTACTAATGAGGTACGATATTGTTTTCGAACGTGCAACTGTTGGAGAAATGTGGAATACTAAGATTATTTTACCGAAATCTGTGAAATTTTACCGAAATCTCAACAGCTGAACGTTCGGTAAACAGTTCGGTAATTTTTCACAAATTTCCAGCAATTTTTCACAGATATTCGGTGAAAAATTACAGGAGATCTGTGAAAAATCACCGAACTGTTTACCGAACGTTCAGCTGTTGAGATTTCGGTAAAATTTCACAGATTTCGGTGAAAACTTCATTAGCAAAATACTCTATAAACGCGTTCTATCATTATAAAAGCAATCATAAAACCATTCGGTCACCATATAATAATCATCATACTCATAAAATCACTCCGTTTATAAATTGAACTTGAAGGATGGATGCTCATAGTGAATAAAAGCAACATTTATGACAAGGAATACTCGAAGGATAGACGAAGTTGGATGAATCATTTCAGCGATGTTAATGACCGAAGGGATGTCGGTTTCGGCAAAATGTACTTCTTTAGAAGAACCAGCACGTCTGACTGAACCGGTACCATCAACAACTGAGCAATTGGTGGAGAAGAGTGAAATCACCGTGGCTCTGGAATTCATAAAACATTTTCGAAGGCCCTGGCATCACGCTCAGACTGGTGTTGATCATACCCTATATGAAGCAGTCTTAAAACAGACCAGCCTTCATTAGATCTTGCATATAGCTGATGATTGGAATAGCACCAAACCACTGAAAATATCAGCAGCGATTTTATTCGGTGAAAGGGTCCTCTCTTCCAACAAAATTTCATTCAAGCATACATAAACTGTACTTCGAGAACCATCCGAAAAAAGGGGATCTCTTTCGGAAACGATTCAGCTTCCAGCTGTTCCATTTAATGAAATGCTACAATCGGGAGAAAATCGCCTGGAAGAACGGTGGAGTAAAACCTCGTTGCAATGATCACATAGCGCAACAATCGAAAAATAAACAAACTTTGACGTTTGTAGGCAACTTTGCCACCATTAATGCTACCATAAATTAGAACGGGTTAGGATCAAGCAAAATGGCTTTAGATAAATACAATTCAGTCTGCAAGTTTCCTTCATAAAAGCCATTTAGAAAATTTAAAGCAGCCATTTTGAAAAAAAAATATGATCCAAAATGGCCAAATGTTTGCCCATTACAAACAATTATGCAAAGTTTAATACAAATCGGAGAAGTTCGATTGAAAATTAAATAATGTTTTCGTTATTTTCTCGAGAGTGCTCTGATAATTCATGAGTCCATTTCAAAGAAATTATTTGAAGTGAGTTTTCAAGATAGGTAGTACTTAGTAGTTTTGCCATCTTTGTCTCATCAAACCTACCGATCCTTTTGGCTCAATTGCATTTGGTTTTATGCTTAATTTAAATGCATATCGCTGAACCGAGAAAATTTGATAATTTCCGTGAAAATACAGGAAAAAGTACTAATCTGCATTTGCTGGTGCAAATTTTAGAAATACTTATGCTTGTTGAATGAAATTTCAATTTCGGTAAAATCACTCATTTAACCTAGTAACCTCGGCCTTATCAAGTTCGGCCTATTCATATTAACGTTCTGACCAAATTGTTCATCATAAAAAAATATTGCCCCTCATAGTTGAAGATGCTAATTTCAAATAACAGACTGTAGTGGTAATTTTTATACGATAGATGGAGTAGATGAAAGCATAGAGTTGATAGTTCCGTTAGAGTACGGCAGTGTGAAGATTGTATATAGATATTAGAATAGCGAGCTAGGACAACTTTTAAGGAAGGTACAAATCGGTTTTTTCATCTCTCTTTACCAAACTCCCCCTTTGGAGAGGGATGCTTATTGTGTGCTCTCAACTTAATGGTCTAGGAGAACTTCCACAGTTATTAATTGAAAGCTTTCGATGCCAATACCATTGCTGCATTAGTAATATTGTGTGGCAAGGACGTCTACGTCCCGGGAAGATGAAAAAATTTCCAATCCGGAAAATTCCTAGATCGAACCAAGAATCGAACCCAGCCACCTTCGGCATGGTCCTGTTTTACAGCTGCGCCTTTACCGACTGAGCTAAGGGAGCCCCACCAAACTGTTACTCTCCGGCTACTCTGAAGGATCTTTGTGGGTAGGGAATTATACCAACAATCAATACGGGAATTATACCAACAATCAATACGAAATTAACGATTTTAAATTGACTCACTATTTGTCTAGCCTATTGGTCCCAAGCAAATCGATTAACGTACCCCATTCTAGTCGAAATTCTAGTACTACGCACTGTTTGTTTTGATTCGCTATGAAAGTGTGACAGATAAAATGAGGGGTTATTGGTTTTTCCTATATTTCGAGGGGTGAATCGATTAGCTTGGGACCGAAGAGAGTACCAGAGCTGAGCCAAAAAGTTAAGCACGTTATTGCAGGAATCTTCTAGTCTTAGAGTTACCTCTATGAGTATACTGAGCTCTGGGTCGCTTATTCTGTAAACACTTTTGCCTACTTTGTTCACACTAATCACTCACCTGTGCAGAAGCTCTAGTACGCTTGTCGATAGAAAATCTCTGCTGTCAGAAAGAAAACCAACCAATAGCCATACCCAAGGTGAAAGGAAACCTATAGGGGACTATAAAGAGCGAGACCTGGATACCCCTTTATGGGTACGAATAAATAAATCAATAGAAAGATCTGGGAATGCTCCGGACGTATTAAAAGTTTTACGGTGGTGGTCTCGGCGAAGTACTGGACAGCGGTGGTGTTGCCAAAGGAAAGGCGGTTGGGATAGGCCACCCTCTGGCAGTCCGTTGGCGATGGCACTGGACAAGCGGTCCGGAATAGACCAGTCTATCCACTGCACTTGAAAAAGAAAAACCCGAAGTTTGACAGAATGTCCCTTCGAAGAGGCTGGCAATACTACCTGACAGGGTTCGTTAGCGTTGCCAGATATACCGATTTATCGATATTTATACCGATTTCCGAACTAGATACCGATATACAGATAAGGTTCCTCAGAATACCGATTTTTGAGGTGTTATAACGATTTATACCGTTTTTTTAAATGATCAAAATGATTATTGCCTGCCCGCGCTAAGAATTTCGGAGAAAATTATTGTGTGAGACTTGTATCTTTTTGAATATCACAAATTTTTAGAGCCTTTAAAATTCTAAAAAAAAAAAAAAACATCTTCAAAAATGTCATCGATTAATGTTTCAATTTCCTGCAAAAAACAGTCGATGGCTCTTTCTGGTAATTTATGGGGAATAGGGAAATACTTTTTAAACATTATTTAACTTCCTGGATTTTCTTCAAACTTTCCTCTGGTATTTTCTATTTACGATTCCTCTCGGAAACTTATTTCGACTTCCCTTTGAAGCTCCTTCAGCCTTCGCTCGAATGATTCTTCCCGGAACTTCAGGGATGTTTCTAGATTTTGATTGCGGATCCACTGCGGAAACTTCAGAGAAGTCCAGACTTTTGAGTAAGTTTCGATAAATTAAAGAATGTTTTAATAACTTCTGTTAAAATTCTAAAACCCGGTCCAGCGAACACCAGTGAACTTAAGGAAACATCATAAATATTTTGGATACTTCACAAGTCCAAAGAACTTCTGGAAAATTTAATAGTTTTCTGAAACAGTTCCATTAGTTTCAGGAGAATTAAGAGAACTTCAGGAAGCTCTGAGAACATCAGGACAATCAGATCAGATCAATAAATTTCAAGGAAATCGTAAATTTTAAAGGAGTTCTGAGAAACTCAGGCAATTTCCGAAAACTTAAGCAATGTTCCGAGGGGCTCATGCAAATTTAAGGAATGTAAGAGAAGTTACACGAATATTAGAACATTGTGAGAACATGTTATGGGAAGTTTCGTGCTTATTGATGGCAGTGTCGATCACTTTTAAAAATTAGAAAAATCGGGAAGATCAGAGAACTTCAATGATGATGTTACAATAAATTGAAGAAAATTGTGAGAGCGCTTAAGAAATTTCGTAATCTTCAAGGAAGTCTAGAGACTTTCAAAGTTGATAAGAGATATTCTGGTAGTCTCATTATAATCAGAGAAGTTCCAAGTATTTCAAAGATGATCAGAGTACTCCAAAACATCCGAGGAAATATGGAATATTCATAAGTACATTTCAGGAATGTTCCAAAAACTTCAGGAGCATTGCGGGGTCTTCAGGGATGTTTTGTGACCTTTGAAAAATTTTCTGGATCATAAGAACATCCCCCAAGAGCTTGTTTCTTACGGAATTATGTCCTTGTTGCTTTCGACTGTTCCGTAAGTGCTCTGGCTTCCGCCTTTCTCTAGAATTTTTTTCCAATCTACCTTAGGAAGTTTCTGCCAGCGTCTCCAGGAAGTTTCTTCGGTTTTCTCCAGGAAGTTCAATTAAACTTCTCCCAGAAATTTCATTCGCCTAGTTCTGGAATTTTGTCCAGTTGGTTTTTTTTTTACTTCTTTTGGAAGGTTTTTCCGAGTTTCTTCTGGCTTCCCCTGGAAATGGCTACTTCTGGAATTTATTTCCGATTTCCAAAACTTTTCGGTCTTCCGCGGATGTTTTTCCGACTTCTCTCAGAACTTTCCTCAAATTTCCTCCAGGAGAGCTTCCTTCTTCTTTCTCTGGATGTTGTTTTCAGCTTCCTCCAGAAACTAATTCAAGGATTTTCCAATCATATTTAGTCCAAAAGTTAAAATTTTCGCAAAACGGCAAAAATATAAAATTAATTAAAATAGAAAATACCGATACATACCGATTGTTTAAAACCTTTGATACCGATAAGCTTTAAAAAAAATCTGGCAACGCTGATGTCGACTACATACCTTTGAAAGATTGATGTACTAGCTCAAACCGCTGACAATAAATGGTTCGTGTGGGGTTTACGCAAACAGTGTTTACAGACAAATCAAAGGCTCATGTATATACTATGACAGCTATGGGATCAACCGCCAGTAAGGCTGTCCGTTTTATTACTGGGATTGGTTAAGGCTTGAGGTGCTCACTGGCAGACGGGTTAATTGATTTGCGATTTCTTGTGGAGGAGCCAACAAGTAACATTAAGGAACCAACGGTTACAAAACGTCTAAATATTAAAATAAATACTCTAGAACTACTTTCCTGCGAAATTCCCGCTCTAGACCACTATGCATTGGCTTCAAGATATTAAAACTTCTCAAACAATATTTTTTTTAAGAAATTGTTTAGAGAGTAACCTGTTCAACTTCCTCTTCTAAAGGTGATCCAAAATCTTCTACTTTAAAAAATAAATACTAAAAGCACAAACGAAAATGATCACCTGACAAAGACCAGAAAGCACTAACGTTTATTAAATTACTTCAGAAGAAGCAGCTCCCCTTGAATTAACATTTCCAACCCATAAAGCAATAAACTTTCCGCATACAGCACAGTACATGACCCGTTTACTCCCGAACCGACCGACATATCTTCCGTTGAAACAATCCACGTATAGGTACAACCGAATCAATCGATACTAATCGTTAGCACTGTATGACTTATTCATAACCAAAACATAAGGAAGTCATTGTTCGACCTGAGTGCAAACAAAAAAGGCAACGCGTCTCCACCGCGTTGCAAAGCGACACACAAACTACCCCCAAACGCGTGGCTGTTTACTCCACCCAATTTTAATGAAAACAGAAAGCCTCATCTAGCTACAGCTACATGTACTCACCGTAACCATTGGCGAATTCGGCTATCTTCTCCGAGCTCTTCAGCAGGCCAAAGTTACTCCACAGGTTATTGATTCGCCGTCCAAATGACTTCCTTCGTACCAATTTGCCACTCTGACTGTTACCATTGTTACCGCTACCGGTTGTTCCTTTTGAAGATTTTCTTTTCACCGGTTTCCTAATCTCATAACGATTCGTGTCCGCCGGAATTGATATGGCAGCCGCCTCCGCGATCGTCGCAGGTACATTGCCACCACCTCTAGCGTTGACATTGTTGTTCTCTTCGACGACGGTACTAATCAAAGACGACGGTTCACTTGGTTCTGGATCCGCGATGGGAGCTGTCCCACCTCGATTGGAACGCACTTTTGCGGGTTCCGGTTTTATGTTTCTGCGGAACAGCGATTTGAAACTGTCCACAAACCCGGAACTTTTCCGCGCTTCAACGCTTCGAATGTCGTAGGACTGAACCATTTTCACCAATTACTTATGGAACATTCCAGACACGTTGCACTACACATACTGAACGACGGCCTTCCCCGATGCAGGTCAGAAACACTGCTTTAACCCGTTCCGGTATCCTGGCGGGCCTGGTTCACTGAACTGTACAGGAGAAAATGTAAATTTTCTTCACCCTGCCTTCCCACACACACGCGAGAATGTTGTGCAATTTTTTGCTCTATGCTCCCGTGAATTCAAAACAACACTCGGGCGCGTGGTGCCTGGGTCAATTGCCCAGCACTAGACACAGAGGCCAACGATAACACTCGAAAAAAAAATGAACCACGCTCACGAAACGTTCTTCCTGTTCTGAGTCATTACCCAGCCGCGTCGCGAAGGCACACAAATGGCAACCCATCCGCGTCCGTCGTCGTCGTCGTCGTCCTCCTCACACTACATAACCGACCACCCCCAGAGTACCCACCCACCCAGCAAACACATGCTAATATCGTGCGGTAAATGGACTACCTCCACACTATACACTACACTACTAGTGAGGCGCATATTTCGATTCATAGAGTCTTGAATGAGGGGGGAGGGTTTCTTATGGACCTAGTTACTGCCGTTATTTCAGTTGGATAAAGAAAGTGGCGACTGATTGCTCACCAGGCGGCAATGAGGGGAGCACCAATCAAATCTGAACCATCATGCCAACCGGTGCAAGAGGTGAAGAACCCGAACCTAGAACAATCGGTTACACGTAAATTAGTCTTTTCTTTTCGTGAGTGACTCGATGGCGTTTGCTTTTCTTTATTATCACAATAAGTAAGGAAACGGAACAATGCCACAGTTGCTTAGGTTTTTGGGACGTTAGCGATTTCGTTGTAGAAATTTTGGATGTTTATAATAGTAGCAAATGTATGCTACTGCACGACACGTAGGTTGAGAAAAACATGTTTAAAATATTGAGTCAAAAATAATGTTCATTGGTTTTATAAGTAAACAAATGCCCTATCTGTTTTCCATTTAATTTTTTACCAAATCGCAAAAAAATCATACTTTTCAAGGAAGCCCGAATTGACAACCTTACGCTAATTAAAATTGTAAGCTACTATCAAGTGGTGATGCGTAAAATCGTTTGTACAGCACACACGCTTTGTTTACTCCTAAACGGCTGTCAATCATTTGAGTTTTGAACTTCAGCTTGTTTGATGCGAAAGTCATTTGTTTTTCAATAAAAATTGAATAAGTAAACAACATGGTCTACACTATTAGCTTCAGCAGCGTGACCTCACGAATGGTACTGTTTACAAGCACTTAGAATTTATTTCCGATAAAAAAAGTATTTTAAAAAATGCCGGGGTAAAAGTAGTTGCGCACGAACATTGCAAAACTATGGTTTACATCTCACTGCACTGTGCGAAAAATTATCGAAAAAATCCACCCATGAAAAAATCGTCCACGTAAACAGTACCACTAAGCTGTCATCCGATTGAGGTTAACCCCAATGATGCAAAACCTTATAAGTAGTATAGAAATATTAACCGTTGAGAGCCAAAGTTGACTTTATCAATTTGAGTGTATCATAGAGGGGACATAGTGGTCGGAGAGATGAACGGGACATTTCGCATAATGGAATAATGGAATGATTTAACTTCACTTCTGATTCTGTTTCCAGTCCCGTGGGGAATAACCTTGGAGTGCCCAGGGAAGTGTATTAGGGCCCCTGTTATTTATTATGTATATTAATAACTTGCGACGCATTTGACACTAACGATCATATGTTTAAGGACACCCCAAAAAAAACCATGCAAATATGTTTTGTTTAATGATCTCTCATTTTACGTTCAATTTTCGATCTCCAAAGGTTATTTGAATGGTATGAATGGTATAGCATAAGTTTTTTACTACTACTTTTATTTCAAAATTTGGCCAACCCAATTCTGAGAAAATCAGTCACGATTCTTCAGAGTAAATTTTGAAAAATATTGTAACTTTGGGTGAACTTTTAGCACACAAAATTTGAAAATTATATTGAACAATTTGCCTACGAGGAAAGTTCCATTAAATACCTTTCAAATGATCCAAAGAGAACGAAAATTGGACGTAACATGACAGAGATATGAACATAACAAATTTGGCATGTTTTTTGGGGGTGTCCTTAAACTTATGATCGGGAGTGTACGATTTTGCGACATTAATCTTTTTGCAGATGATACTGTGTCAGGGGGTAAGTCACTCTGCCACCTTGTGCTTAACACATCAAAAACACTCTTCGACACACTGAAATACCATTCAACCACCATGAGAACACTATTTTCACTGGATTTTCTTACGAAAACACTTCGCTGAATGCATGCAAACGATTCTTTATGCTTTCAGCTTCAATTTGACTATGTTTTTACCACTGAGAAAAAGCAATCTAGCAGGGTTTTCTTGAAATGAAACACACGCACTACAAATTGTAGCTGATTTCGAGTTGCCGATAATAGAACAGCAGATTTACATGCAGTTCAAATGGAACGGTTGCCGAAGAAAAACTGGTTGCCGACAATACTCGCTCTCACTAGAGAAGATTGGAGCTTTGTAAAAGCGTTTCAAAACAGTTTTTGACAATTCTTTCGACTGAAATTGTTAGAGCAGCTGGCAGCAAAAGATTGTAAACAAACCAATACTGCATATGTGTGCGTTTCATAGAGAAAAAGGCTGTAGAAAGAAGGTCGCTGTCTCCCTCCAGCAATCGGTAGAATTCCACCGCAATTGGGACATTGAAAAGACAGACAATTTAGCTTCTAAAACAAGCTAGAATATCTGCAACTGTGTATGAATGAAGGAGCGGATAATAATTATCACGTCAATTATTGACTGATAGCTTAAGAGAGGCATTTCTTTCTAGTTTGCTAGTTATTTCATGTACACAATACCAAATCAGAGAGTTCTATCCTACTAGCTGAGGCGTATAAAGAAGTTCGTATTCTTTGCAAAATTTAGAACCAGAGATTGCTTAGAAAGGGGCATACTCGGCTGGGTTATCAGGGCTTGATTGCGACTGGAATTCGTTTGGGATGGATTTGAGAGGGCTTTACTGGTTTGAGCCAGGATCTCAAGCATGAGAATTTGACGGCTGAGGGAGTACTTTTTGAGATCGGAGTCGGACATATACAGCACACTATTTTAGATATGTGATGCGGATAACGATCAGGGATGAGAATTTGAATTCTTGTAAGTTGTTAACGTTGACGTGCGCTTTTTACTGGGATTCCATGCTAACACTGTGCATTTTTAAGTTGGAAAATTTTTGAGGAGGGCAAAAAAAATAATTCTGTTTGTAAACAAATGAGGACGTAATGGTTGCCAGTAATCATTAATTTTCGCTCAACGTTTTGACAGCCAACTTGACAAGCAGAAACACGCAGAAACACTTTCTGACACCCAAAAAATACACAAGAAACACAATCAACACATGCACAAGGTGGCAGAGCTACTTACCCCCTGGCCGTTAATATCTCTGATATTTCCTAAAGCTCTCTAGTCTAACTTCTTCGACGTACTTGGAAGTTCTTTAAAATATCAATTTTCCTCAAGTTATCTCCACATCTATGAAATTATTTTGACTTCCCTAAAGTTCTCTTTCTATCCATGAATTTCTCAAATTTTCTTATAAGTTCATGCAGTTTCCTGAAGCTTTTGGAACCACAATAAAAAACCTGAAGTTTGCCTGAAGTTCACAAATTTCCAGAAATTTTGCGAAACTTTCCTTTTTTCTCGCATTTTGCCTATGAAACTTCCTGAAGTTTACGGAACTTCCCTTATGTTTTCCTGATGATGTTCGTGGAATTGTTCAGAAATTAATGGAACTGCCCAGAACATCTTTAAATTTCTCTTTGAACATGGATCTTCCGTAAAGCTTTCTTAATGTTTTTAAGTTCATTCCCAGAAGTTTTTTGTACTGTCCTTAAATTTTCTAAACTTCTTGGTGGTTTCCTCTATTTAACTGGAATAAATGGAAATGCCATAAAGTTCTCGAAACGAACCTAAAGTTTTAGGAACGTCCCTAAAATTCTCACAGTTTTTCTGATATTCATGGAACTGCCCTAACATTTTCAGAACTTACCCAAAATTCACGTAACTTACTCATATAGGTCTTTAAGCTTAAATTTTTCTAAATTTAATGGAACTGAAGTAAATTTTCTTGATATCTATCAGATTGCCCTGGAGCTGTCCGCAACTTACTCTTAAAGATCTTTTAACTTCCCCACATTTCTATCAATCAGAACTTCTTGAAGGTTTCAACATTTTTTGATACATTCACTAGCTAAATCTCGAGCATCTAGAGCTCAAAAAATCTCACACTAGCGAATAAATCTTTCATTTCTCGCATCTATTTGCATCTCGTATCATCTTTTTGCAGGAAATCTTCAAAATCGTGATAAATCTCCTTTCTATCTACTCAGCGTACGTGCAGCTAGCCACAGCAAAATACAATATTTTCTGCATCGTAAATAGAGTCGTCTCCCTCGTAAAATATGTAATCTAGTAATCCAGATGGGCATCCGAAAATGCCTTTATTGCCCAACTTTTATAAGAGGAGCATACGAAGATCGATATTTCGATCATTTTTACGAATTGACCACTTTTATGGATGTTCCGGAGAGGAGGGTTTCGTGACCACCAGTGTGCGCATGCTGGCCCCAGATTCAAATTCATTCATGTAGCATCACAACAAGTGATTTAAAAAAAATCGTTGGGCTTTTCGGATCTTCCGGAGGACCGTATCTTGAGTACCTAGCTCTGTGATCAATTTCAGTTCAAAGTTCGACGATAAGTTTAGCAACTATCGGTGCGAAAGCCAAAAACGTAAATCCACAATCGTGATAGCAACGACCGGAGCGTAAACAAGTTGCTAACTAAAATATCAATGGCTAAAGTTGTCCAACTAACAGCCCGAATAGCAACGCATTGGTGTGGGTGGTCTAACGGAACAATCTCATTTTTTAATACTTTGTTACAAGGGTGTTATAAACATTATCAACCAATAAAACGTCATCAAAATAGCCTTGTAATAATTTAACAACAAGTGGAATGACCAATGTGCAGGTATTTGAATGTAATATTCATCTACTCTGTATTCGTCCGATTAGTAAGTGGTATATGTCTCCAGTGGGATCCCTTGGCCCTCTTATCATTTTCAACTAAACTGACATGACAAAGAACTGGCATCACTGATAAGTTAGAGTTAAGGTAGCCTGCATAGTGCTTCAGTAGCGCCACCAAAAATGCGAGCACATTCCCTACTAAAACCTTATTTGGGAAGACTTCTACTTAGTATGTGATTGTGAGTGTTTTGTCTGTTTGTCTTTGACGACACGTTCTTCAGCGCTACACACCTAATTTATAATTTCTAATTCTAATGCTAATTCTGACTAGAGTCGGTGTATAATGAGTCACGCCAAGAGTGAAGCCAAGTCTACCTATTGAACTGTCAAATCGACTACCTATCGTGCAAAGTAAATAAACATTACGATGCTATGAAAGGTCTACGAAAGGTATTGCAATTAAATATAAAATAAAATTGAAGAAATCATCATAAACACGCAGCGAGCATTAAATGGTCATGGGATACGTTTGGTTTTGATCAGTAATGAGAATTTCTACTATTTTTTGATAAGATAATTTTACAAAATCACTGATATTATGATTCACTACAGCCGTTATTTTTGGTTCTCGCTAGAAGTCATTTAAAGTTGATGTAGAAGTCCTCTGTTGCCAAGTGAAAAGAAAGGGAATCCTTCGGAAACCGTGATGCGAGTTCAACTGTTTTTCTCTTGGCGTGACTCATTATACACCGACTCTAGTTCTGACTACATGGAAATCAAAACAAAGGTATTGGACATTTTTCCGAGGTGGGCACCACTGAGCAGCTCCGCATTTTATTTTGTTGGATCTCAGTGGAAAACTTGCCAAGATTCAGCTAAAAAATGGAAGTTTTGTCGAGATCTCAGCTAATAAACAATTTTGCTGAATCTCGGCAAGTTTTTTACTAAGATCCAACAAAATAAAATGCGGAGTTGCTCGGTGGTGCCCATCTCGGTAAAAAAAATCTAAGTGCGAATACTGTAAACATAAACATTATAATGCATATCCTATGTGCCATCTTATCAAGCAACCAGCAAAGAGTGTGCAGTCGTTTACAACATCATAATGTGGTTGATAATGATTATGTAAGTTGGATGAAAATGAATTACTATTGAATTAATTGATTATCCTTGTCTTCTTACAGACCGCTCTGGCAGGCTAGATACTGTCGGATGGCAATGGCTACGCCCTTTCGATAAATTAGTCTTGGTCATCGAACACCCCTCACCACGAAGCAGAGAGAAAATTTCTCTCTGATTTAATCACACGGTAAGAAAAAATACTCAAAATTAAGTTAAAAAAAAACTCAACGTTGGGTTCTATCATTTGAGGTCCGCCGTTGAGTGAATCAGAAAAGCGGCGTTGGTTAAAATTTACTCAACTATTGAGTAATAATAAATGAACTCAAATATAAGTTTATTTTCATTGAGGTTGCTTTTATGCGCCTTTAACCATTTCATTTTCACAAGCGTTTATAGACGAGTGGTCAACACACGGGCCCCGTAATCTCAATGTCCATGGTTCGTTTCCAGTCTTCTCCGTTTTATTATTTTTTTGTCAACTTGGTCAACGCCAGGATTACTCAAAATTGAGTTTTCTTCTTTAACTTAATTTTACCTACACTGTAACTAGCGAGTACCCATTAATGGGTGAAAAAGTACCCATTTTATGGTAGTGTATGGAGCTGTCAAAAAATGCGTAAATGAAAATTTCAAATAGTGGGTACTTTTTCACTCATTTCCGAAACCTGTTCAGGGATCAAAAATGGGTACATTTTCACCCATTATTGGGTGAAAAATATCTTTGTTGCACCGTAACGTTGCTCACGTACTTGGTGTACATTGTCGAGTGCCTTTGTTCCGTTCAAAAGTACAGAAAGTAATAAAAATGTATAGCTTAAAGAAAAAGTTAGATGGTGATAGCTTCAAAAAGCTTCAAGGTAAGAAATACTATATGATTTGAATGATTTCTTAGCTTACAACGTTGCATATTTGTTTCATTCCACAATTGGAGGTTAAATTTCTGGAAATTCGACTTCCTGTATTGAAACATACGTCTTGAAAACAAATTGCTCAGGAATCATTGACCCAAAAAAAATGTTTATTTTTACATGAAATTATAATATGGACATTTTTGAAGGCTTACAGTGTCCCGTTTCCAAATGTGGGGCATTTATTGAAGGTTATGTCCATGAGCTGAAACTTCATGTGAAGGAGTTCCACAAATTGAACACCAGCTCAAAGAACTCTATCACATTTAAATGTCGTAATTGTGGAGCTTGGCGTAGCACATTTAAGCATTTGAAGCGACACATTGAACAGGTTCATCCAAAACATATTTCATCTAGTGCAACCATTCCCGACTGCGATCCTCAAAATATGGAAGCTACTCAATTTGATGAAAAGGAACCCACAATGCTAAACTCATCATTTTCGACTATGAGGCAGAATCTGCAAGATAATGCCTCAGCAGCTGTAACTGGATTCCGATGCGATGTTTCCCTCCCGGAACGAAAAATACAATCTTTTATTCAGTTGAGCTCGGAGCTGCTGGATAGTTACCAAAAATATTCCATGGATCTTTTCAGAAAGTTTGCAAACGACACAGGAATTCCAACCGATGACAAGCGTGTGCTAGATGTGCTGGACCACTTGAATATTAATGGAATATTTGCAGATGTCAAAACTCCTGAACAAAACTTGGAGCATTTGTGTGGAAAAGCTATGACAAATGTCCCCGAGCCATTGGAGATCGTTCTGGGAAAATCTAAGGTTAATCGTATTGTTAAATACCATCCAGTAAAAATCCAAAACATCCGAACGGACAGAATGAAGAAATTTGGCTGCGTTAAGAAAAGCTTCTTTACGAAGGACACCATGCACTACATTTCAGTTATGGATATTCTCATACTGATAATGCGCAACAGGCAAGCGAGGGAAATGATAGCGAGAGAAAGGAAATCCATTAGCAGCGTTTGTAGTTTTCTGGATGGAAAATTGATCGAATCAATTGAATACTTACGGAAATACCCGTCTACAGTACGCCTGTCCATACACATCGATGACGTAGAATATTGCAACCCACTCGGTTCCCGTAGAGGAAAGCAGAAAGTTACTGTGATTTCGTTCAAAATTCAGAATCTTGACGATAAAATTAATTCCGGCCTCGACAGGGTGTATACGGTTCTCATGGCTCGCTCTCACTTGGTAAAAAAATATGGGTTGAGAAAAATCTGTCAACCACTTGTGGAGGACTTACTCAGACTTCAGTCGGAAAATGGCATTACGTTCAATCTAGGAAGTGAAGATGGTGAATTTGTTTTGCGGGCTACAGTAGTTCATGTTCTGGGAGATACGGCTGCAGTACACGAACTATTCGAACTTATGCCTGCGCAGTCTAACGTATTTTGTCGTGCTTGTTATATCACTAGGAACTGCTTTCACAGTGGCCGTTACGGAGCAGAATATTCTCCCAGAACTAGAGAGAGCGTTAACCTTGACATCGTAGCAGTGGAAAATAACGCTACAACACCTTCCAAATGCGGCGTCCTTCGAAGATCTGCACTAGATTGTTTGCAATATTTTCACTTCACAGAAAATATTTCTTTTGACCCGATGCATGACATTTTGGAGGGGCTGGTTGGAATGGTTATAAAGGGAATATTGAACTATATTATCAACATTGCCAAAGCTATTACTGATACCGAGATCAACGAGAGAATAAAGAATTTTGATTATGGAGTTGCGGAGGCTAATGATAAGCCTTCAGGGAACTTTATGGCAAAAACTTTGAAGGGAAAGGGTAATATGATCAACCAGTCTGCTTCTCAAAGTTGGAAACTGCTTAGAATTTTTCCGTTCATTCTCTCCGATGTACTACCAACATTTCAAAAATTTTCAAATTTGATTACAGATTTGCTTTTTATTACATATTACTCGTTTTCCACATGCTTAACGAATGAAATGATAGAAATATTGAATTATTTTATTCAAAAGTTTTACGAAGATCTGAAATTGGCATTCCCTAATAAAGCTCCGATTAATAAAGTTCACCACATTTCCCATTATGTAGAAGTAATCAAACAGAGTGGTCCAATTGCTAAAATGAGCTGCTTACAATTTGAAGCAAAATTTAGAGTATCCAAATCACAAGCAAAAACATGCCGTAATTTTCGGAACTTAACGTCAAGCATGGCTAAAAGGATCAACTTGAAACAAGTCAACACAATAATAAATCACGAATACGAAACGGATCAAATAAATATTAAATCATGTGCTCAGATAAATAAGGAATCTCTGGACTATGCATTACTATTATTTGATTTCCCTCAAATCATTACTTTTGTTAATCACCTGGTCATTAATGGTACTAGTCTTAGACCAGGTGTTGTAATTAAATATAATACTCATACAGGACAAAAGTATGGCATAATAAATGCAATTATTGAAAATCATTCCAGTACAGATAAATCTTTCTTATGTATCATTCAGATGTTAAATATCATTGAGTTTGTTCAAAATCTTAATAGCTATAAAGTATCCTTGTCAGATAATACTACTCGAGTATCTTTTCTTAACGTGTTAAACAAAAAGGTGTATAGTCTATGGAATCTGCAACACACTGAACCTGAAAATAGATTCTTGTACATTAGCTTAAAATATACTGACTAGAATTATTATCTTTAACTACATTGCAAGTAAAACAGTAAAGCACTAGTTTTGTATTTCTGTTTAAGTTTATGTTTTAGTTCTAATTGCCCGTTTAGCATCATTTGTAAAAATAAAAATAATCAAATCAATTATATTTTTCCTAATGTTGCTATGTCCAATTGTCTGTGGATAGTAAAAGTTCAGAGCATCGCGTATAATTATAAAATTATTAAATGTAAAATTGCAATGTTGCTATTAATATGACTAATTTTGTAAAATAAGAAATAAAAAGTAGAAGGGTCTGTGCCTAGGGGCACGAACGGAAGCTTGACGTAGGACCACTAGTGGAAGGAATAAATGTGAAGAGCATTTAGTTCTTTTAATTGATCAATTATCTATTATCCCAACTCTTTCCGTTTTGAATTGTAGGCGTACCAAATTTGTAGTAATTTTTTTCAAAGAGAAAGTTGATTAAGAGAATCAATCAAAATCACTTGCACCCCTGCTTCCAAGTTTGGTTACAATATTACAACTCTGGAGAGCATTTTGTGTGGTCGTTGGGGGCTTGTGGTTCTGAATAAGGACAAACAGGCACAGATAAAATTCTATTCCAACTCTTTACTGATTTAAGCTTGATGGCCCTGAAAGGAGCCGTTTTATTGTAGAGGACATCCATGGCCACTTACGATTGGCGTGTTTAGTGTAGTGTAGCACCACGGACCTCATTTTTCAGGAACACCTTCAGCACACCTCGTAGATCAGACCGGAGGAAACATGGAAAACATGTGGCAAATCTACTCATCGCTGAGTTCCTGCACTTTATGTGATTTATGAGTTGACTAAACTCAAATTTGGAACGTTCTAATTCGCCGTGATATCACCTTGAAAGATATCGGCGCCGGTGGTGTAGTGGTAAGCGTGATTACCTCTCACCCCAGCAGGCCTGGGTCCAATCTCAGCCGGCGCCACCGGCATGTTCTAAGGCACAACATCTCTGATCACACCTTCCTTCAGGAAGTAAAGCCATTGGTCTCCGGTTCATGAGTTGATGGGTCGATATGTGGGGTCCAGGTGTGGGAGCTGCCTCCCTGGCGTCGGTAGCATTAGAGCTCAGTACGGAAAACTAAAGAGACTGAATTGGGTAAAGAGGCGACATCTTATCTATTTGACAAGTCTTCTGCTCGATTGGAATAACTTTTCCTATGACTTTGACAGATAATCCATTGTTCCAATTTTGACATGTCGTCTCTTAATAAATTCAGGCTCTTTACGGAAAACAAATCTCGCGTCACTTTTCAATTTGGTCCTATCTACATTGATCGATTCTCTTCATCGACACTCTCCTTCGTAAATAACTCGGCTTCACAAATGTTTCCTGCCGTCTTCGTCGAATTAGATGTTAGATTGTTGTTTATTCCATCGAAAATATCCGGCCGTGGCGATTCAAAGTTGATCAAGGTTGAACAACATAATTTGTACCCCTGCTTCCAGTTTGATTACATGAGCATTTTGTGTGATCCTTGGTTCTGAATATGGACAAACAGGCAGATGAATTCTATTCCTACTCTTTACTGTAATAAGCTTGGTGTCCCTTAAAAGAGCCGTTTTGTTGCCAATGTTGGTGATGATTTAACCTCCGCAACCAAACAGAGTGCGTCTCTGTCACTTCAAAACGTAGATGACATCCATGGCCGCTTACGCTACACACGGATCTCATTTTCAGGAACACCTTCTGCACACCTCGTAGATCAGACCGGAGATACGTCAGACACCGCCACGGCGAGCCAGACGACGGATGGTGGTTATCTCGAAGAATTTGCGTTTGGTTCTGAATATGGCGATGAGTGTGCAAAATATTACGCAATTCCATCCTCCCTATTCGCACGCGCACTTCGACTTGTTTCGTCTACTTACTACTCTCTGACGACTGTGCTGGGGAAGCAGCATATGCATGTAGGTAATTGGTGGATTGGGGCCTCCCTTAGCTCAGTCGGTAAAGGCGCAGCTACAAAGCAAGACCATGCTGGAGGTGGCTGGGTTCGATTCCTGGTCCAGTCTAGGAATTTTTCGGGTTGGAAAATTTCTCGACTTCCCTGGGCATATAAGTATGATTGGACTTGCCACACAATTATACCAATGCAAAAATGGTACAGGCATCGAAAGCTCTCAATTAATAACTGTTGAGAGCACGCAATAAGCTAATATGCGTTATGCAATAAGCTTGAAATGCGAAGAAGAAGAATAAGAAGAAGAAGAAGAATTGGTGGATTTATTAGTTAATTCGACGCTTTTGGACAATGCTGGACATTTACCAGTTTTTCAATAGTTTTTTGTTGAAAATCAACATTCGGAAGCATTGTTTCTGCAATATTTTGCGTAGCAATATTTTTGATCGATTGGTAATAAAATTATTGAAATTGGACCAAGGGCAGCTGAGTTATTAACGTTCAAAATCTTTCTTAATTTGTTACATGTTCTATTTTTGGTTTTCACAAAGTGTACCCCCATATAGAAATCAAAGACGTAGTCCTACGTCAAAAAAATCGTTCTTAGTCTTATTGTCTGTGAAAACAAATCGATATCGATCAAAACAACATTCTACTTGACGTTCTATTCGCGCATGAAGGTACGCAGAGTGCCGTTTGTTTACATATTTTCACATTTTTCACAGAACACAAGTTTACGGATGATTCGCTGAAATATGTGTCGGAGACGGATCTCATAAAAATCGGAATAACTGAGATGGGACCCAGGCTTGTTATTCTGTCAGAAGCAGCCAAGAGGAATTGTCCATCACCAACTCCATCGACGTCCGGAAGTGGTCCTTTAAAAGAAAAAAATGTGGATGAAAACCGTGTTCCGACTGAACCACTAGTCGAGCAAAGAACCGTAAGTGTTAAAAAAAATAAATACAATTAATATGATTACTCAACCTACCATCTTTTGTAATCTAGATTCGGCAGATTTTGGAGTCCAACTCAAAATTTCGGAAAATTTTGTTTTCAAAGCTAGATGCTGGTATCGTACCGCCGCACAACGGCTTATTGCTGATGGTCCGTACTTTATGTGAAGGAATGTTCGCAGGTCAACAGTACGTATATGAGTAGGATAAGTAGTGTACGGGAATATTAAAAATGCCGGTCTTCACTTTCACTGATGAATATATTCGAGCAAATATATGCATTATGTTAAGAATTAGGCTGTATTCAGACAATAGATACTCATAGTATTGCGCGTTTCACACCAAATTGGACTATGTATGTCTATTACTATAAGTGTCTATAATTCAGACCTGAAGTTGTTAAGTAATCAAAAAATAAACTCAAACAGTATACATAAATAAGCTCCGGAGGTAAACACTTTCACAAATTTTCAGATATCCCACCACTGACCAGAAGTTGGCATTGGCTATAAAAATCATAGACGCATTTCCCGTTTTGAAAAAAACAAAACTATCAGAAGTCAGCCCAGATTACGTAAGTTTTCATTATGATAATTCAAGCTGAACATTGCATTAGGTCCTAAGTAACATTGAGAGATTCTCTTCGTCAACTTTCTCTTTGTATCCCCACGGCCATGTAAAAACATTCCCAGGTATTTCCAGCACGCAGATCAATAAAAGAAGTTTTTATCTAGCATCTAATATGACAAACACAACAAGAACTGGTTATGTGCTCAAGTTAATAACGAAAGAGAAAGTCGACGAAGAGAATCGATCAATGTTACTTAGGACCTAATGCAATGTTCAGCTTGAATTTATCAATAACCTACTAATAACCTACATTACATAATCATTATTTACAGTCATTTTTCTTCTGGAAGAACGGAGGTAAAGGACCAGGCCATGAGCATTCCGGGGTCATACAAACACATACTCGAAATGTATGCAAGAACGTTTCACCAAGCAAAAAAAAGTTCACCCGCAAACCGAAAAATAAACAAGTAATCAACGTTTCATCCGAAATAGTTGAGATGGCTCAAGAGATGGCTCAAATCGAAGCAACATCGAGTAGCTTCAACAACATTGCTAGAAGCATGGCAGAGACGCATGACTTGCTCATTATGATGTTAGATGCCAAATCAAAAACTTTCGAGATATTGAATGTTTTCCCGCATTTTCGATCATACAACGGAATGATAGTAAGTTATATTTTACTATTATAGTTTAGAATAGAGATTTTTATTGTTTTACTGTGAGTGTGATAAAACGAATCACATAGTCATTAGTCAATATGATGCTGATCCTATGATGTGACTGAAACATCTTCTGAAAACATGAGTATGAGAACGTCATAACAGCGTCGTAGCTAATGACGTCATAGTGCTGATGAAATCATTGGCTCATGAAATTTCACACTTTATCGCACTCATTCTTTAGTCTCCAGAAATGTGTTTTAACAAAATAAGCTTTTAAAAACCATAAGCATAATTTTCTAATTTTCAGATTCAGAAAGCGTACGAGCGATTGATGCCATCATACAATAAGGAGTCCAATTTGAAGCAAGTATTTGCTAGAGGTCTTCTAGTAAACAGAGGCACTTTTTCGACGTTTCTTGATGGTATGTTTAACCTCGTGTTTAACCTTAAAAATCTATTTGTATACTTTCATATAATTAATCATGTAAACATAACATTACACAGATAATGTCCGAGGATGTCTACGCATTCTCGTTTCCCTCACCAGAAGGGGTGTACGAAAATCTTCCTTGGAGGAGTCTACAGACATCGAAGCAGAACTAGCGGCTCCGATAATTCGATGTATCACGGTAATATATCCATTACGCTAGATTTTGCTGTTGTTAAAAAGACATTTTTTTTTTGCAGGATGCTGAAACAGCTTTACAAGAGCAATTAATGAAGTATGTTGCCTGGAATGTCGATGCTAACGTTGATGTGGCGCCCCATCTGATTTTCAACGGCAACAATTACTTTATTTACGTTGACGCTCAACTCATCCACGGTGGAATTGACTCCATCCGCGCGCTGGACACTCTATTTAAAGTGTTCACTGTTTTCAACATTCGTCCGCCAGCAGAAGTGCAAAAAATTATTGATTTCATCGAAATCATATGTTATGGAATCAAAACGACTAGCACCCGTCAGATGGTCAATCGTTTGGTTTCATCGTTTAAGGAATCCATCCATGCTGACGAAAAAGATGCTGATGAATAATGTATAAATATCATTGTTTTCATTAATTATTGCAATGATGTTCAATAAAAACCAAGTACAAACCAAAAGCATAACCATTAATATGTTATTTTTCATTTTATTGATTGATTTTAAAATAATTGCAAATTCTCAAATTTCAGATTAAGTCCCATAAATAAATTTTAAAAAATGGGTACTTTTTACCCAGTCACGGAAAACAATGCATTCTGGAAATGGGTAAAAAGTACCCCAAGATTTGACGTATAAGCTCTTTACCCATTAGTGGGTAAAGACGTTTTACCCATTTTATGAGTTTACCTACTTTACCGCGAAATGGGCACTTTTTCACCCATTAATTGGTACTTTCCAGTTACAGTGTAGCCCCACGGAAGCCACGTGATGAGTAAAAGGAACTCAATTTTAGGTACTTTTTTCTTACCGTGCAGGGTGGCCAGACCTGCACAGAAAAACAAAACTACCCACCGCTTGGGTTTTTTAAACTCAAATTTGAGTTATTTGACCTCTGCCCGTTTCATTTCCTCTCGCTATTGTTGTCAAAAATAGAACGAAAGATTCGACTCAACCGTCTAGTTCCGTACACGGTAAGAAAAAAGTACCCAAAATTGAGTTCCTTTCACTCATCACGTGGCTTCCGTGGGGCTAGGTAAAATTAAGTTAAAGAAGAAAACTCAATTTTGAGTAATCCTGGCGTTGACCAAGTTGACAAAAAAATAATAAAACGGAGAAGACTGGAAACGAACCATGGACATTGAGATTACGGGGCCCGTGTGTTGACCACTCGTCTATAAACGCTTGTGAAAATGAAATGGTTAAAGGCGCATAAAAGCAACCTCAATGAAAATAAACTTATATTTGAGTTCATTTATTATTACTCAATAGTTGAGTAAATTTTAACCAACACCGCTTTTCTGATTCACTCAACGGCGGACCTCAAATGATAGAACCCAACGTTGAGTTTTTTTTTTAACTTAATTTTGAGTATTTTTTCTTACCGTGTACGAGAAGCCAAAATTGAGTAATATGCGATATACCCAAATTTGAGTTAATTGAACTTAATTTTGGGTAGAAAAAATTGAAAATAACTTAGCGATGGGTAATTTTTTTTTGCCGTGCTTAAATGCAAACTACTTTGAGCCGGTTTACCCAAATTTGGCTTATCGTACGGAACATGGGAGGTGAGTGAAAAGAACTTAATTTTGGGTTGTTTTGAATTTCTGTGTGTAGAGTCGATGTATAATGAGTCACGCCAAGAGTGAAGCCAAGTCTACCTATTGAACTGTCAAACCGGCTACCTATCGAGCAAAGTAAACAAACATTACGATGCTATGAAAGGTCCACGAAAGGTATTGCAATAAAATATAAAATATAATCGAAGAAATGGTCATAAATACGCAGTGAGCATTAACTTGTCATGGGATACGTTTAGTAATGACCAGTAATGAGAATTTCTACTATTTTTTGTTAAGATAATTTGACAAAATCACTAATGTAATGATTTACTACAGCCGCTATTTTTATTTATGGCTAGAAGTCATTTGAAGTTGATGTAGAAGTCCTATGTTGCCAAGTGAAAAGAAAGGGAATCTTTCGAAAACCGTGATGCGAGTAAAACTATTTTTCTCTTGGCGTGACTCATTATACACCGACTCTAGCCAGATCAACCAATTTATCGGTAGTCCTACAGATTTTCGGGATGCCTACCAATTCACAGACGAAAGGTTAAAAACTACCGATTTTTCACTTTTCCTATCGAGAATCACAGATTTTTTGTAATATTGAAAAATGTTCAATACCTATGTTTTGATTTCCATGTCGTCAGAATTAGCATTAGAATTAGAAATCTCGATAACTTTTTCAAAGGGACGTATAAGCTTTTGTAAACAATGCATTTGATCGTCAACTTGGCGTAACTGGTAGCTCGCACACGCATACTAACACCAATATCAATTAGCGGAAAACTTCCCCTATCTGATGGTAGTGTTAGCAGTTACGCCAAATCGACGATCAAATTCATTGTTTACAAAAGCTGGTACGTCCCTTTGAAAAAGTTATCGAGAAATATTGATTTCGCCACGTTTAAAGCAGAAGAACTGAAGGACAGTGTATTGTTTTGGAGCAGAGTCCCCCGCTCACAAACGGTTTCAAGTATCGGGAAAGCCTTCCCTAATAAAAAAAAATAACCATAAAAGAGAGCTAAACAACGTGTTCGGGGTATCATCCCCACCATTTGTGGGATAGTTTACCCATTCGGGATACAGTTCGTTTATGATATTTGTTTATTAGGGTTCTTAAGACGGCCTACCGATAAAAGTTTCAAGAAGCTACCGATAATGAAAAAAAAATATCTGGCCACCCTGCTAGAAATAGGTATGCTGGCACCACAGTCAGTCTCGAAAAGTTTTTTTTTTGTATCCGCGTCGCGTAGACGCGATTTCTAAACGTCTGAAACGTCTAAAGCAAACCCCACACGCTTCAATATATTGACGTGAAGGGGAATTATTGACAATAATATTGATGGTGTGAATTCAGAAATATTGTCAATCTCGATATATTGACGTCAATATAGCATGTATTGACAATACGATTATTGTCAATAAAAGCAATCGTGTAGGGTTCACTTAAGGCGTAGTGTTTTTCCTTGCGATTATTGATCAATTTTTGTGGAATCCGATTTCCCTTAATCCGCTGGTCTCTGAGTAGTATCCGCTGTGTTGTTTTTTTACTCTACTCATCGTCGTAGCGGTTCCGCATAACTCGTCTACAATCCGACAAATACCACTCCTTTCCTTCCATCTGACATGGTGTGCCGTGTCCATCCGAAGATGAACGTTGAACCACAGACAAACAGACATAGCCCTTAGACAAGCGTATTTTGCATGCTCACTAGCACTATCTATCATCCACATTCCCAAGCATTGTTTTGCAATCGGAGCATCCCTCGTTCATGCAATTTTTTCACTAGTTGCGTTTCCCTCGTTCTGTCAACGCTGATAAAAACAAAACAGATGGAAGTCAGAGACGTCGGTTCTACGAAATTTACCGTAGATCTATAGAATTGATTGAATTTTGCAGAAATATGGATTTGTAAGAAAAATTCACAGAAGCTAAGACTGTTTTTAGGGATTTGTTTTGTTTGTTTAGTGTGCTTTTTCTTTTGCTGCAAACAAGTTTTTAAACGAGGTCACTAATTAGTGCTCTTTCTACCACCGTTCATCACTAATGTGTGTACAGCAAAAAATATAATATGTATCAATCAATGAAATTCATGGTGAAGTATTGAACATCAATAACTGGTAAAAGTTGATAGAATATTACCATAGAGGTAACTCTAAGACTAGTAGGTCCCGAAGAAACGTGTTCAACTTTTTGGCACAGCTTGGGTACTCTCTTCGGTCCCAAGCTAATCGATGCTCCCATCATAGGAAAATCCACGAACCCCTCATTTTATCTGTCAAACTTTCATAGCGAATCATAACAAACATTGTGTAGTACTAGAATTTTGTCTAGAATGAGGTACGTTAATCGATTTGCTTGGGACCAATAGGCTAGTCAAGTAGTGAGCCAATTTAAAATCGATAGTTTCATATTGATTGTTGATATTACAGTCATCAATATGATTTGTTCTCGAATTCTGTGTCTTACATCTTACAGCCTAATATTAGGAACGTAATGACTAATGTGCAGCACTTTTGATGTAATATTCAACAACTTTTTTTCTGTATTTGTCAGATGTGGTATGTGTCTCCAGTGGGATGCCTTGACCACTTATCATTTTCAAGGGCTGACATCTACTAACTAGACGTTAAAAAGAACTGACATCACTGATAAGTTCAAAATGTGGTAGCTTGTTCGATGCTTCAGTGGCGCCACCATGACAAATGCAAACACTTTCCCAATTAAAATATTATTTGCGATGAATGTGATTGTGAGTGTTATGTCTGTTTGTCTGTGGTTGAACTAAGGTCGTGCGAGGGAGTTGAAAACCGACTAAATCTTGGGCTAAATGTACGTCATGATGGAAGTACCATAGAGGTAACTCTAAGACTAGAAGGTCCCGAAATAACGTGCTCAACTTTTTGGCTCAGCTCTGGTACTCTCTTCGGTCCCAAGCTAATCGATTCACCCCTCGAAACATAGGAAAAACCAATAATCCCTCATTTTATCTGTCAAACTTTCATAGAGAATCAAAACAAACATTGCGTAGTACTAGAATTTCGACTAGAATAGGGTACGTTAATCGTTTGCTTGGGACCAATAGGCTAGTCAAGTGGTAAGCCAATTTAAAATCGTTAGTTTCGAATTGATTGTTGGAAGTACTTTGATGAGAATTATAACAAAATTTGATTGGCCAACGAAGTAGCCTCCCTGGATATCACTTTCCTTCTTGATCCGAGTGGAAAGTTTGTGAATCTGATTATGATATTCAAGGATCAGTACGTGAAATATGCCAATCATAGCAAAATTATTAAGAAAAATATAAGTCTAATCCAGGCCATGCGTGTCAAGCAAACTATACATTCTGTTGGCGATCGGATACGGACCTACAAGACCATCCTTTCGTGGTTTGCTCGCGTGGAACATATAGGAGAACTGGGGGTACGCCCGTCACCCCAGCCCTTATATCTGAAAACAGTTTTTGAAAAACTTTATGAGCACAGGCCATGTTATTTTTTACTATTGTTGACATTTTGAGACATGTTGGACCCACTGTGAACTGTCAAATGCAAAGAAAACAATCAAATCAAATGTGAGCATCGTTCAGACGCATTCGGCTGTAATTTTTCACTGACAGAACATAAGCAAATAATAGCAAACAAAGTTACATAAGTCTACATATTCTCGCCCGCATTGTTAACTATCAACGGATTTCAACGAAAGGTAAGTTTTAGCAATAATTAATTGATTATCGAGTTGTTTATAAAATTTGTGCCCTTTGGGGTTAGACCGTCACTTACCGATTGGGGTAAGCCCGTTACTCGTTGAGTGGGGTAAGACCAGCATGCTCTTTGAATATCCAAAAGATGGTAAACCAAACTGTCCATTTTATCTAATTAATGCCGCGTAACTACAAAAGAAAAACCTATCTTGGAAGTTGGAGCAAGGAGCAGGAAGGACGCAATCTATAGTGGAGTTTCTGTGAAGCGTGCCTCTAAGGCTTTTGGAATCCCAAAGAGCACACTACAAGACCACATCCAAGGCAAGGTGGCAAAATCAAGGGGACTGGCGATTCCTTTTTGGATTTCTTCCGATATGGCCTATTATCGTGAAATAATTTGCGGTCTAAATCGCATAAAAAAAATTAAGTTTTATTTTGCTTAAGAATTTGTTTGCTATTTAATTATAAAAAGAAAAAAGAAACTAAAAATGACAGATATCAAACACATTTTGTGGATCATTCAACCATTACACATGGAGTCAATAACTACGATTTATACTTGCCTATTCTTAAAACATTTTAATTCTCTCCCTTTATACCGACCTTTGCGTCGATACGGAGGGTAGTAGATTTTAATATTTTTTTAATGTAGAAGAAATAATGTTTATCAGCACTGATGAGTATACATCATGTTGCAGAGCATCGATTATCTAAATTCAAGCACCCAAAGACCACTGACGATAATAGGAGAAGGTATCGCCGAAGCCGGCATTTACCCTATATGTAATATTTTTATCGCTCATCTTTCACTATCTGAATGCATCACTATTAAACCGCCTTCCAATCCAGAAGCCATTTACATGCAACTATAACTTTGAAATAAATCACATGCCACCAAACAGTACTGAAATAAACCTGCTATTACATTCAAGCCCGCACGTCACAACGAAATCAACCATCACCCATCAATCGCAAAAGTCCAAGCCAAGGTCCCCATTCACGCGTTTCTACACTTATCCTTGCGTTATCCTTCGATTCTAATTCCTTTCACGTAACAATCCGACCGAATGCACTGTCCAAGCTAAACTAAACCGCTGTTGGGTGGTCAATTTTCCACCATCAAAAGTCCTGCATTGATTGAGTTCTCATAAAGAGAGACCGGCAACGACTGGACGATGGACTGCAGGTGGGTCGTACGAAGGCCTCATGCAAAACATTCCCGCCAGCCAACTACAATCGAAGAAGAATGGGAAAATCCTATTTATAAACCGATTATTTGCCTGACTATCGATGGTTCTTATTCTTCGCTAGTATTGTGCTCCTTATTGAAAAATGATGCTACTAAAATGAGCATAGAACTCCGCAAACACGCCGCAGACCAATGTGCGCGCTTATATGTTATCCTCATCGTGCGGCGGTGGTTATGCACAACTATCTTGCAAGGTACAATACGGTAGGTGGTAGCGTCCGCAAACACCTACAAATAATGGGGTGTCTTTGTGGCGGTTACACTGGTAGGTCTGCTTGCATGGTGTGTCTTGGACTCTCTTTTGTCAGAGTCTTTTGGCCCATTATCAACTTATCTGAATATGTACCTACCAACATAGAAGCATATACAGCGGGAAAACAGTCGAAAGCAGAAACGAAAGAAGCATAGATTCCGGGCAGGACAGCTTTTCGACTGTTGAGGTATTTCCGGGTCAGGCCAAACGAAGCCAACTTTTCATGGCATTGAATTTCAATCTACATAATGACCTGTCCAAATATTCTTACGAGCGACGGAAAGTGAGAGAGGCATTGATTGTGTCACCTATTGAGCAACTATCAAATGCGAAAGTGTTCAACGGACAATAAGTTGAGGAACAGTAACTTGCCAAAAAAATAACTGAAAGAAAACTGGATCCTCAAAAACATTTGATTTTTTGGAAACATGCAAATTTGGTTGTTTAGGGGCATTGAGGTAAATACATATTCGTTATCTGCATTAAAAATGGAACCGAAATCCAAAATTTCATCAATTTTGGTACACTGGAACTATTTTAAATAAGAACGATTACATTAGGCAAAAACTCATCATCTTAGCGCTCCTTGTTGGAACTTTTCATGGGAACGAGCTGTCAACGGATAGATTTAGTGTCAACGATCAAAAATTTAAATCTTGATTTAAAAATCGAGATGAATGTCTACGAGATCGATAAAAAATATCGTTGTGCTCAGAAAACGAAGCTCTATCAGATGATGTACAAAAATTGGTATATTTTTCAAAGTAAAACAACCCAATTTCTGAATTTTTCAAGATATTTTTAATTTGTTCATTTGGTAAATCTTCACTGCTAAAAAAAATCTTTACGGAGTCGAGTCAATGATCGTTTACATTTTTAAATGGAACAAGATCACTAAATTTTCCATTATGAATCTATCTGATCTATGAAAATTGACAAATATCCAATTGAATTGACTATGTCATTTGAGAACTTTGATCACTCACCCAAAGTAACCATTGGCAATTTATTTTGTGTTTTTAGATATACAAAAGGCTTGGGTTCAATCCCAGTCGGCGCCGCCGGGATTTTCTGAGGCATAAAATCTCTGATCACGGATGTAAAGCCGTTGGTTCCCGGTTCATGAGTTGTGATGGCCCAGACAACCAGAAGTCGTATAATAATGTACAGACAGTATCGTAAATTGCTACAGTTCAAATCAAAATCGCACATAAGAATGGCATACCTCGCATTATATTTAAGTTAAATCATATACACACTCAGCTAAGTATTGCTTGTTCGGTAATGTATTACCGAAAATATTCGGTGAACGAAGAACATTACAGATTTTTCGGTAAGCAGATTTAATTTTACTAATTTTCTGTAAAGTTTGAACGAATCTCCGGTAATCCGATTGTAAAATTAACAAACTCAGTGAAAAAATTACAGTACAAACTGTAAAATGAGACAAACGCCGAATTCGGTGAAAAACTACCGAACATACCGCAAATTTCAAATCAGTTTACCGAACTCTTGTAATTTCTGACTGTCATATCCTGAGATCTTTGTTTATAATTTAATAGTGAAAAGTGCGACCGGTATACTCAATGGCACAAATGTTAATGTTTGGTGATGGACAAGGTATGGAATCGAATTCTTAACGAGGTTGACGTATTCCACAAGTAAATGATTGCTTAATAAGCTCGATTTTTTCCAGGCCTCAGCGATATTGTGTTTTTCGGGCACGATCAGACTCCAGCTGATGTTTCCGGATTGCATTGTGACATAGAAAAAGTTGTTCGAAGGGACAGAATCATCGAATGAATGACATTTCTTATGATAAAATTCTAAACTTTGTAAGGAGAATCCCGAAATTATTACAAAGCCATAATAAACTATCAAATATTCACACAGCAATAGTTTTTAATAAAAATAAACCGAATTTATTATTTAAATAAAAACAGATTGAATATTTTCGTTTTACGAAACAGTTCGGTAAAAAATACCGAACCGTTCGGTAAAAAACAACCGAAACGTTCAGTAATGTTGACAGTTCATCGAAAAAATTGTTTACGGATCGTTCGGAAGTCTTTTCGATTACCGAACTGATTACCGAACGTTCAGCTGTTGAAAGTTCGGTAAAAATTTACCGAATACGGTAAAAATTTCTAAGTGTGTAGAATGCGAATTTCCGATCGATATGCGATGACTCATTTTTCCATCGTACTGCATCTCAAATTAAATCGGATTACATCGTAAGACTTTTCAAAATGAATTTGTTAGTACAGATTAAATCGTATATGATGTTAAATCAACTCGTTTAAAATTAAGTTAAAATATGCACGTATATGGCCTCCACTTTTGTACGTATAAGCCATTTATTTGCATTATATACGAATTGTTTGCTTGTATATATGTTTGTATATCACGAAAAGAACTTTGAATATACGTGCATTCTGGTTGTCTGGGGGGTCTATAGGTAGGGTCCAGCTGTGGGAGCTGCCTCCATTGCGTCGGTACACTAATACAATTCCACACATTTTTATTGACGAATGTTTTTATGACAGGTGGGCAGGAACTCACGGTCTCTCAGTGTTGGTGAGTTATTTGCCGTTAATGTTCACGAAAAGTTCACTATTTTGCCATACAGAAATTCGAAACAAAAATTTTTATGAGCGGATTTGGACAGTTTTTGACCTATTTCATGCGACCGGAAGGTGTATGCTGGTCACAAATGCCGTGTCAAACTGATTTCCTACGCAGTTAATCAATCTTCGATGTAAATTTCACTAATAAACACGAGGAGCATTTCTTATAGCAAAACTTGCCATAACAAAATGGGTATAGTTCATTTTGGTAAACAAACTAACACCAACAATCAATTCGAAACTAACGATTTTAAATTGGCTCACTACTTGACTAGCCTATTCACACAGAAAAAAATATTTTAAAAGTAATAATATTTGACGTAAAATCAATAAGAAATTCATTTTGTTTTGGCTGCAAAAAGAAATCATTATTGTTTCAACAATCCAGTATTTTTGTTTCTAAAAACCCATGGATTGTTAAATCAAAAAGAAAATCTTTTAGAATTTACAAGAGCTTTCATGGTTTTGACGTAAGCTGTAAAATTTGGCAGCTGGGTCAACAACAAAAATATGTTTGTTTTTAAAATAGATTTCTTGTTGATTCAATCTGACAATTCACGCAGTAGAAATAAAAATGTGTTTATTGATGTAAAAATAATATGGCAATTTTTTTTATGTTTCGTTTTCATTTTGAAACAAAATTGCAGAAATTGTAATTGAATTTCTGCCCCCGGTTCATGAGTTGATGGGTCGATATTTAGGGTCCAGATGTGGGAGCTGCCTTCCTGGCGTCGGGAGCATTGGTACTCAGTACGGAAAACAAGATCGACGGAAAAAAATAAAGGAAAAAAAACAGAAAAATTGATTATATTTATCAACTGCAGCTCGAATTGCAGCATACTTACTTAACTCAAGTCTCAAGATTTTCGAAAATCTCGCACTTATTTTCCGAAATTTACAATTAAAAACAATACTTACGTGGAACGCGTAAGTATTTTTATTGTTTACATTTTTGTCCGGGTGAAAACGAGGGAATGGTTGGTAGTTATTTTTGCTTTCATGGCCCAGAGAATGGACACAGCAAATAAATGCTAAATTAAAATTAACTATTGTTGGCTTAATAATAGAATATTGTTATTTTTACAACAGTTGCATTTGAAAAGTGGGTGATTAAAACAAAAAGAATCCTATTTTGAATTTATATGAATAAGTATTATTGAAACAACAAAAAGCAATATAATTTCAACTGGAATTGTTTGCTTAAATACAATTAAAGATTTTTTTGGTTCAATGCAAACAATTTTCTGTCCGTGTTGGTCTCAAGCAAATCGATTAACGCACCCCATTCTAGTATAAATTCCAGTACTACACTATGTTTGTTTTGATTCGATATGGAAGTTTGACAGATAAAATGAGGGTACGTGGATGTTTCCCCGAATAGAAATTGTAATGTAGGAAACATCAGCAGACATCTTCAATACATTAAATTTTAGCGTGTATTGCTGTACCCTTAATGTATTCAGACTTCAGTGTGACATTCAAGTACATAAAAATACATTAGCCTCAAACGTTATACATCAGAATCAAACGTCTTGACGATGTTAAGTTTGACATCAGAATACATCCAATGACAACAGAACCTACACTCAAAAATATTACAAAACGAATATAGATTAAATTTTATGCATTTTATGGTTTTTCAAAATTTATACATTGGTTCGATTAAAATTTTCGTCAAAATTATACTAAGTCCGAATAACGGAGTGGCATTCGATCAGTGTTTACTAAAATGATAGGAAAAAGAACATCTGGATTCTCTTCAGCGCTTCGTGCTGGTGAAGAGCTTCGTCCCGGCGGATTTCTACTGCGCCTGGGCAGCTAGACTGCGTGTGCAAGAGTTCATCCTAATGAATATCGAAATTGTAAGTATTTTGTAAATAATATTCATAGAAAATAAAATAATTTAAAAACCTTCCTTAGACAATTTTAATTTGTATTTGAGTTGCGGAGAGTTGCGATTTAGCGTAACTTTTATACTATTTAGATTTCAATATTTTTTTAGTGTAACGTTACATTAGAATCAAACTTCATCACGATGTAATTTGTTGCACGCATAAAGCACCAGAATACATCCAATGACAACAGAACCAAACGTTACATTAGAATCAAAGTTCATCACAATGCAAATTGTTATCCCTCGGTCCCTCGCCGCATGCGAAGTTTGTTTTGTCCTGAGTCAGCACTACACGGTGAATGAGAACAACCCAAATTTGAGTTTAGTTCACTCATAAATCGCAAAAAGTGCAAGAACTCAGTTTTGAATTAATTTCCCTCATGTTTTCCAGGTTTTTTCCAGGAAAATTTGTCCGAATATGAGAAAAGTAAAGATTGGCTTCTCTGGATTCTCGTCAATTTTCCTAATTTTAGGGCAGATTTTTGAGGATTTCCACAGGAAAACATGCGGCAAATTTACTCATCCTGCACTTTTTTCGATATTGAGTACATTGTACTCAAATTTGCGTTCATCTCATTGGCCGTGTACAGTTTGTTTTCGCAGTGGGAAAAAGTTTGGTTTTTCGACGAATTAGCCCGGGAAAGTGCCGATCAAGGTGACTACATATAGGTGTTCTAATGTGTCAAATTCACGATTCAGCTATGTTGGATTTTTGTATGGAACAGCTACCGAGTTTGTTTACAATTTGCTCTAAAACCACACTTTTTCCCCCGCGACCTCCTCGTCAATATAGTGACAAAGCTGTATCACTATTTATATACCCACCATGGTGCCGATGTGTCCGTCGCGAGTTTCAATGTTTTTCTGCTACACTTATTAATGTAATGTAATGTAATTTTGTTTTTTTTTAGAAAAGTGTATCAGTCCCAAGCCGAATCCCGGTAGGGAGTCCGAAGCTGGATCCCGGCGGGAAGTTTGCAGCCGGATCTCTTTGCAGGTTAGTGAGTGTGTTTACTAAAAGCTACAATAAATTAGAAGTGGACCCCGATGGAAATCCGATGACGGAGCCCGATGACGGGTTCCGTAGACGGATCCCGATGACGGGTTTCGTAGACGGATCCTGATGAAGGGATACCGTAAAGGGATCCCGATGGGGAAACCGAATACGGATCCCGATGGGGAAACCGAATAGGGTCCCAATGGGAAAACTGAATAGGGTCCCAATGGGGAAACCGAATACGGATCCCGATGGGGATTCCGTAAACGGATCCCGATGAGGATTCCGTAGACGCATCCCGATGGGGATACCGAATACGTATCCTGATGGGGATACCGAATACGGATCCCGATGGGGAAACCGAATACGTATCCTGATGGGGAAACCGAATACGGATCCCGATGGGAAACCGAATATGGATCCCAATGGGGAATCCAAATACGGATCCCGATGGGGATTCCGTAGACGGATCCCGATGGAGAAACTGAATACGGATCCCGATGGGAAAACCGAATGCGGGTCCCAATGAGGAAACCGAATACGTATCCCGATGGGGATTCTGTAGACGGATCCCGATGGGGAAACCGAATACGGATCCCATCCAAAGTGTCATGCATTATTGACAAATTGGCACAGCGATTTAAAGGGAGATCTGGAGCCACAGCGATCTTATTGGCATGATTGTCTGGTAGTTCACTCAAAAATGCTATAACAATCGCCAAGCTCGCTGTAATGTCACCAAGTGCCTCGTCACCCACGAATAAGCGCCTATGTCAGTGGTCTAATAACTCTTAGCGCGCTAATGGCATACCCAACAAACAATTTTAGCTGCAGCTTAGCTTATACAGGCAAAAAATAGCTGCATAAGGCAAATTTTGGCTGTATAAGCTAATCTGCAGCTAAAATTGTTTGTTGGGTAGTTCCCGTGCCGCATAGAGAGTTGCCGCAATGACATTAGGTTAGCTAAGGTCAGTTAACGACTGGTGGGAAACGTTTGGTTCTAGCATCGGGAAACATCTACATAAGAAAACATTAGAATACATTTACATATAAAAACATCCGAACAACGTTTAGTTCTAACATCGGGAAACATCTACTTTAGAAAACATCAGAAAACGTTTACATATAAAAACATCCGAACAACGTTTAGTTCTAACGTAATGTACATCAGAAAACATCCTTAAAACGGTTGGTCCTAATGTCAAGAGATTGAAATTTTTGACGTCAGACCAACATTAGAATGGCAAAATTTTGTTCCAAAATATTCTGATGTATACACCATGTTACGTTGCTTAAATACAACTAAATCATAATGTTTTCTAATGTTTGACATCAGGCATACATTTGATTTCGATGCTGATGTAGACATCAAAATCAAACGTTGGGCTAATGTAAATTTCTATTCGGGATCGAGGGGTTTCGAGGGGTGCACCGATTAGCTTGGGACCGAAGATAGTATACCAGAGCTGAGCCAAAAAGTTGAGCTCGTTTCTTCGGGACCTTCTGGTCTTAGAGTTACGTCTATGCTAACACTTCTTCCCACTGTGTCACCTATGTATTAGGCGCCTAGGGGCTGGCTAAACTCGCAGGACAAGAGTTTTTTTAAACATCTAGTGAGTTTGAGGAGTTTCAGCAAGCCTGTCGGTGAGGAGTTTCCTTGGATCTAGGTTGGGAGTGGTATAAGTGGAGTGCCGGAGTTAAGCTTCTTTTTCTGCTGCTGATGGGTTGCGAACCGGGGAGTGGTTAGGGGATTTTCGAGGCGTTGTCGGTGATATTTAGGTAGATTAGTGCGATCGGAATCTATGGGTCAGAGAATGGGACGGCAATCATGGACCAGATACAGAGGACGGAGGGGATGAGTATTCAAGCCGGATACTCTTTGGAGTGTAGAATGGCTAACTTGACCCCGGGGTGAATGCTAGTCCTATCCTCGATGAGTTCTTTCAGACGTTGGTATTTAATTTCTAGAACTGAGAAGCGCATCCCAACAAACAATTCACAGTCACAAATAAGCATACACATTGAATAAATGCTGTATAACAGTGTACAATGCTGAATAAAACAGGATGTCGAATTATGTGCTGAAAAAAGCTCATTGAGATCGATAGATGCGCCTTTATTCCGCCGTTTGCTCTGATATGATTAATTTACTTATTAAAAGCTTCATAAACGTTGACTGTCCTCCTGATTCAGAACCAGAAGTTTAATCTAATAACAAACTGAATAAGTGTAATTTGCACATACATTGTCGCTTGTTGGTTGAGCAAAGCTGGGGCAACTTTTTCCGAATGTAACAAGAAGGAAATAAAAAGGCACCGTTTACCCAAATCTTATATTGTTAAAATAAACATGCTTTTGAATTTTATTCAAACATAAATATTTTAGTTTTAAACATGCTTTCAATTTACTTTGAATAATTCATATGTTTAGAGTATAAACATTTATATTTTTGTTTTAAATGAAATAAAATTCGTATCCGTGAACAATCACTAACGAGACAACCCCATGCCTCTGTCCCATTAATTAATTAATTAATTTAGCTTTATTTAGGAGGCTTTCAGCATTAGGCTGGTTCGCCTCCAAACCTCTGTCCCATTCTTATTTTCGGATTAATTATTCCGTAGTTGAATAATCGTTTGGTAAATGTATGACAGACATACTGTCTACACTGATAAATTGAACTATTCCCATTTTGCTTGAAATTTAATCAATTTGACATTAAGCTCAATTTAATCAAATCGAATGATTAAAAATTAATCCTCTCTTTCTAAACAATAAGCATCTGATATTAATCCCAGTTTAATCATGGTTGATTAGATAGTAGATTATCTTTTTTTGAATAAATTTTAATCATTTTTGATTCTATTTTAATAATTTTTGATTGAATTTTAATCTTTTTTGATTATATATCAGTATGGAAAAAGAATAAAATTTAATACTGGAAAGATTATTTCGAATTTAATCATGCATGACTACTGCCGAAGTAATCACGGCTCGGACTCAATAAGGTGAAGCGGGAAACTGCATACTTTTTAAGCTTTTTTGATTTAATTTATCTTTGAGTGTAATTAAACATTATTTCACATGAGAATCAAGCGCTTATATATATATACACTAGACTGATGCAAATTTTGACATTTTCGCTCCACAGTGCTCAAACGGTTCCAAATCGGGTCCTGATTAGTCTCCCAAAATTTGAACTCATTTGAAAAGAAACTGACTTGGCACAAACCATTTGAAGTTTATATGGAAATTACTATGGGAAATCCAAACTTTTTGTTCATTGTCTTCTTACCTTTTTCCATATGGCACTGTTCAAAAATTCAAAAGCTATACTTATGGAAAATTTTCTCAGCTTCAACTTAGCTGAATGTAGTTGTTGAGCCAAACGTCAAATAAAATAGTTATTAATTGTTTAAGAGATTGATAATCTTATGGCATGATCAAGCAGCTGTTTTGTGAGCAACACTGTATCTTGCAGTGTGACATAGTAGCCATGATTTTTGTGCTCTATTCCAAGCGCCAGAAACACCAATGTTGCCTGCTGAACAGTTGATTGAGCATATTCGTAAGACATTAGGGGCTTGAATTATTGATAACTTTTGATGCTAACATTATATTGAAAAGTGGTTCAGGACAAAGTTGTAGCTGAGAAAATTTTCTACGAGCTAAGTTATCATTTTTTAAAGCAGAGCTATATTGTAAATTGTTAGATGGATATGAACAAAACATTTGGTTTTCCCATAGTAATTTCCATATAAACTTCAAATGGTTTGTGCGAAGTCAGTTTCTTTTCAAATGAGTTCAAATTTTGGGAGACTAATCAGGACCCGATTTGGAAATGTTTGAGCACTGTGGAGCGAAAATGTCAAAATTTGCATCAGTCTAATATACACCTTTATACCATCGCTGTTTAAGGAAGTAATGATGTCTAGTAAACGCTTAATAATCAAAAATTTGATCGAATAAGCTCTGTTACAACTTTTGGAAGTCGAATAAAAGCTTCTCGGCATTCCTTATGTCAACACCAAATATTTTGATGTTGTGGTTGAATAAATTCTCCAAATTTGGGTGAACAAAGCCTGAACAGAAATTATTATTAAAAATAGTAAAAGTATTATTAAGCATGAAGTGGAATAAAGTCGTCAAGAAGTCGTTTCTTCAATAGACAATTGTTTGTTGGGATCTGCTGGATCCTTTTCCGGTCATGTTTCCAGTTACCGATCGTCAGCCACTGCTTGGGGTCCAAGACTGCATCAACTAAACGGAACTGTTTTGCTGAACTGAAGATTATAAGTTGAGGGTGGTTTATGTTGTTACTTTTTTCGAGATTGACCGAATGCGAAAACCACGCGATCATGAAAGTGACAGTAAACATAAATACACTAAAACATATTAGAGTAAACAGATAGATAATTCTAACTTATCCAACATTATCGAAGAATAGTGGATGTGTTAACAACCGGTCAACACTCGTGTTTATTTCAGTTACCATGGGTACGTAATTTGTGATTAGCCCTGGTTCCTTTCAATTTGTCTTATATGTCTGCGTTATCAACTATGTTCAAATCAAAACAAAAATACTAGCCCTTTCTACGCTGCATTTTGCACACACATTATTTTCCTTTCCAGTGTGAGATAGCAGAGCTTGGAATATATACGTATGATACGATTCATCTCGATGATATCTTTTTTTATATATCGGCAGTCATATTAGCGCGGGTTGAGCGTTGGAAATCGCGTAAATGAAGGAGCGCGGATTTCGCGTAAATGAAGGACTCCCGCACGATTAGGCAAACAATTAAACTTGTCAAATACCATACAATATGAATGTTTTTGGAACCGGTGTGACATGTAAATGTAGGAAATGGATGTTTGACGCCATTTTGGAATCCAAGATGGCGACCTATGTTTGCTATAAAACTTTGAAAACTCGTCAAACATCATGAAATATGGGTATTTCCGGAACCGGTGCGGAATGTAGATGCCAGAAATGGATGTTCGACGCCATTCTGGAATCCAAGATGGTGACTTCCAATATGCTAGAACACTATAAATACTCGTCAAATACCATACAATATGGATATTTCCGGAAACAGCGTAGCTTGTAGAAGTCGGAAATGGATGTTTGATACATTTTAGAACTCAAGAAAACTATGAAAATATTAATATTTACGGAGCTAACGTGACTATACTCGTCAAATGTCATACGATGGTGATATATAAGAATTCGGCATGACAATAATAAATCAAAACATATACAAACATCTACTCTACTTAGGATTTTATTTCTCTGCTTGTTAAAAAATGATTGCACGTTGCCTTGAAGTTCATTAAAACATCACTCTTTCATTACTTCTATTATTTGAGTTAAAAATATCTTGTCAAGAACTGGTTGGTTTAGTTTGACAGTGAGAAAATCTTCTAGGGTGTTTTCACCCAAGGATCGCGCTGATCGGAAAACGTTAACGCCAGAGCACTGAAATCACGTTCCACTGATACTTGCGTCGATGGAACGGCGTAAATTACAGCAGCTTCTTCAAAGAGATCCTTTTGCGTGGTTTTCTTCTGTACCCAGTACTCTCAAACGTTGACATGGTGTGGTTGTCGCAATCCAACATCCAACACACTCAACTGTTCTGGAAGCGTTTTGTTTGGGATACATTTTGGGTCTCCGCTTGAACCTGCTAGACAACCTGCAAACATGTCCGCTAAAAACTGTCCAGTTCATCCTGCTGAACAGCTGGCTCAATAAACGTGGCATGCTGAGTGCAAGGTGTTTCCTTCTTCAATGCTGAAATCTGTGCAGATGTATTTAGGATGAATTTCTAAAAGGTAGAAGCTAATAGGTTGACAATTTAATAAAAAAAAATATTAAACAATCCTATATGAAAAGGCACTGCTACTGCATTAAACTACTATCATTTTGATAAAAAAAATCAAACTGATTCTTGAATGTTATTATTCAAAAACCAAACAGGTAAAAATGCCGAAAAGACTCAAAATATATGTGATGCCCTGCATCGAACCACATTATTTTAATAATTGATTTCTTCGCCAGTTAGTCGTCTGTCACTTCGTTTGTGGTTATAATTGTAATTGTATTTATATAAAACACTAAACGCACGACACTGTGCGGTATTGAGTACGCGAAATAATAGCAACAACAAAATAAATACAAACTTAAAAACGAAATTTTAGTATTCACTGACCGAATTCCACTCCGATAATCAGAATTAGTATAATTTTGACGAAAATTTTTATCGTAACAATGTATAAATTTCGATTAACCAATGCATAAAATTTAATCTTTACTCGTTTTGTAATATTTTTGAGTGTATGTTATGCCAAATTGTGACACCAGCGCAAGACCCCTCGTCCAGCATAATTGGCTATGTCGACAAAACATGAAAAAGTATAAAAAATCTCGATGAAATCATTTTGACATTCCTGTCGGCATAAAAGACGTTTTGATGCGGGAAGCGCCGCAGGTTGATGAAAAAAAGCTAAAAATTCAATGAAAGTGCAACAATCGCGCCGTGAAACAAGTTCTTTTTGTCTAATAACCTGGTAAAAAGTTGGATTTTTCATCTGAAAACAGCACGGCAAGTGTGCCGAAGGTTCTAGTAGTGAAGTTTACCGGTTGATTCGCCGTAAATACACTGCCATTGTCCCCGGGAGAACAAGTTCGGTTTAGTGCTTACGGATTCACCCTCGCATTGTTTATCCCGTAAGTTTTGTTGAAATCCTATTTCGAATAATTTGTACGGCGTACGCTAGAAGGATCAACCGTGGTGTTAAGTGTGCAAAAGAAATCACGATCAAAACAGTATCCGAACCGGCGCTGCGTGACAATCTTTCCCACCCACTCGAACGAAAGCACAAACACTTCCGGCAGCGGCAGTGATGCTATGCTAATTATCATTCTCATCGGAACAGTTCAGCTTGGTCGGTTCGTGAGAGGGCTACTGGTGTCGTCGGAAGAGGAGAAGGAGAAGGGCGAGAACTTCCACTACAATCCGGTTTACGTGGTACGTCGCCTTGGAAGTGCAATTCGGACGCTGCTCGGAATGGACGGTAACAAGATGGGCAAGATCGGTTCCAGTGTAACCGCCGAGACTACTATGTAAGAGATTTGAGGGGGGGCAGTGGTTGGTGGAGGTGTTTTATAATGATTGTGTGTTGTTTTTAGTGTATTCAACAAAGACGAAAAGCAACACTGTTTGGACATAGGAGGTCGAAATGTTACCGTCATCGGCGGTAGCGGTAAGCATGACCATGGAAGTTCCAGGGTCAAATTGAAGAACATCGTCGACTACAAGTGGGAACAGAAGAACTACCCCGGAAGACTGATTGCCTGCCACAACGAGGGAAAGCTGATTGCGTATGCTATTACAGGTGAGTGTTGTGGTTTTTTTTTTTTTTATGTGGAGAATTTGTTGGAACCTGGCTTTGTTTTGCAGTGAATCACCGAGCAGCACCGGAAGGAATGATCCGTATCGTACATCTTTCGCTCGGTCAACGTGCCCTGATAAAGGGCATGTCGGGCGAAGTGCTCGACCTTCAGTTTGCCCACATCTCGTCGCAGGTCATACTGGGCATAATAGAAAAAGTTGCCCTGCACGTGCACAAGGTAGACATTGTAAGCGAGAAAGTTGTCTGCACGCTTCTACTAAAGGTGAACGACCCCATCGATACTCACATTCCAATTTGCGATAAGATTTGCTGGTGTCCGTATCTGTCGGACAATGGCTATGTGGATGAGTACGCCAGTCAGCTGTTGGTTTGGACCAGGGGCGGCACCTTCCAGTGCTACAGCGTCAGCTCCGTGGTTCGACATCATGGCAGTGGTGAGGTTGCCGGAAAAGACATTTCCGAAGGTGGATTCAAGTTCCGAGAAACTCTTCCCCTGATAACCGAAGCGATATTCTCCGCCGATGGAACGACGCTGGCCGTAAGCTGTGAGGATGGGGTAATACGATTCTACCAGGTCTATCAGCACACCAACGACAGCAACCCACGATGTCTGCATCAGTGGAAGCCTCACGGCGGAAAACCCGTCAGTAGTTTCTTCTTTTTGGATAACTACACCGAGGAAAGTGGAGAGTAAGTGAACTGGCCTGAGTTGCCTTTTGCAGTCATGTAGCTAATATATCATTTTTTTTTCAGTCAAACCCTCTGGAAACACGCCATTACCTGTGCGGAAAACAACTCCGAGATCAAGGTGTGGTCCTGTGAAACCTGGGAGTGCACTCAGACGATCACATTCGTTCCCTCAATCGAACAACCGCTCAGCTTTAAGGCGGAAATCGATCCCACCTCGTCGTATCTGGTCCTAGCAGATATGACCACCCGAGAGTTGTATGTGCTGCAGGTGCGCAAAGAAACATTCCGCACGGAAAATGGACCTTCCATCACCAACGGAAAGTCCGCGGAAGACAGTTTCAACTTTTCCAAAAGTGAAGGAAAAATCAACGAACATAACTCCACTGTGGCATCGAACGTCAGTTCGACTGCCTCCGCAGGCTCCAGCTCAATTATCACCAAGGCATTCGTGTCATCGGTTGCCGAATTTCCGCTACCCTCGCCAATCCTGAGCTTCGGCATCCTGAACGCAGCAGTTCGCAAGTGTAAAACGAGCGACGCCTATCTGATCGAAGAGCTGGACGATTACGACGAAGAGAACAGTGCCCTATACAGCGTAGTGATCCGGATGTACCTCGTCCAGCCGAAAAGCGTCCAGGAGTGCCACCTGTTCTATCAACCGACCGTGACACTCAGTACGGAGGTCTATAGTACGCTTTCCAGCATCAGCGGCGAGTATCGCAATATAAACCAATCCTCGCAATCGTCCGGTTCCACGAGAATGGATGATCAGCTGAGCATGGCGGCCGAACTGGCCAACAAGACCCTCGGTATCGGCGGTGGCGGCGACGGCGATGGAGAAAATGCATTGAACGTTTCCGATAAGATCGGCGCCAAGGTGAGTGAGTCCGGGGAACTGGGCAGGATGCGTTCACCGAATGTGGTGACGACGACGGTGGCCGCTGTGGCTACCGCTACTAGTTCTAACGGGACGGTAGCGGTTGCTGTTGCTGCAACCAGTAGCAGTGGCAGTGTCGGTAACAACCAACCGAAGCATCCCATTAATCTGATGACACCGGATTCGTTCAGTTCAACCGCCGAGAAGACAGGTACGTTGAGTATTGGCATGTATATGCGGTTTCCCATTTTTTTCATAATATCTTTGGATTGGTTTTCCCCCGATAAATCCGTATTTCTTATGGTATTTTAACGCTTTGTGCAAAGTTTCAGTAAAATCTATCGAAAACTCGAGCATTGCAACCGATATTTCTAAAATTAGCTGTTTTACAAGAGGTTGCTCGTGGAAACCAGCAATAAGTTACATATCTTCATCTACAATACTTTCAAACATAATTTTATCACGTTCTATGTGTGCAGCTATGTGTCATGAACTCAATTGAATATTTTATTTTAATTTAATTTAAACAGTCAATCAAGAAGTGGTATTTAATCAACAGTTCCATCACATAACAATAATGTGGAACTTGAAGCTCAAAAGTTGAAACTTTCTTTGCTTTTGAAGTGTTATAGGGGAAATGACGGCTTCGGCATGACAGACTATTTTCGGCAACCCAAATTGAAACACTATTTTCACTGGATTTTCTTACGAAAACACTTCGCTGAATGCATGCAAACGATTCTTTATGCTTTCAGCTTCAATTTGACTATATTTTTACCACTCAGAAAAAGCAATCTAGCAAGGTTTTCTTGAAATGCAACACACGCACTACAAATTGTAGATGATTTTGAGTTGCCGATAATAGAACAGCAGATTTACATGCAGTTCAAATGGAACGGTTGTCGAAGAAAAACTGGTTGCCGACAATACTCGCTCTCACTAGAGAAGATTGGAGCTTTGTAAAAGCGTTTCAAAACAATTTTTGACAATTATTCTTTCGACTGAAATTGTTAGAGCAGCTGGCAGCAAAAGGTTGTAAACAAACCAATACTGCATATGTGTGCGTTCCTTAGAGAAAAAGGCTATAGAAAGAAGGTCGCTGCTTAGGTTGCCGAGAATACGTAAATTCCCCTACATGGACATCGATCTGTCAAAGTATGTTTCACATATTTCAAACGACCCAGAGATCCGTGGGGATTGTCAACGTTTTCCAGAAATTGCTCAGTTTTTGCTTTTTTACTTAAACGATATTCTATTACGGTGCTACCGTATGCGTGACAATGTTTGCACCATCGTACAAATAAGGTTCACGTTTCACCTGTGCATACAATGCCTTGGTTTTCTTTGCATGCACGTAACTTATAGCTCATACCGTAGTAGGCTGTGTATAAAAGAAAACGATTTACTTAGTTTGACAGTTGCACCATGACGAAGTGGCAGCGTATTCGTGATTTGTCTCACGCGCAAATGTCGCAAAAAGACATTATTATTATTTAGCTTTATTAAGGAGGCTTTCAGCCTTGGGCTGGTTCGCCTCCAACTCGCAAAAAGACATTTCAATCGCCGTGGGAGTGTCCCGGTGGACCGTCAAAAGTGTTTTAGACCGAGAAAAGAAAGGACAACTATCCGCGAAGGTGGCTACAGGTCCTCCGAGGGTTATCACTGCTATCTAAAGGAAGATTCGGGTGAATCCAGTGCGTTAAATAAGGAAAATGGCAAAGGAACACGGTATCAGTGACTTTACGGCACGGAAGATCGTAAAGGTAGATTGCGGGGCGAAGTCGAGGGCACGGAAAAAACTCACATGATTACCAACCGCATCCGTATTTCAACAAGATGGGGCTCCGTGCCACACCTCGAACCGCACTCAGAAGTGGTTGCAGGAACATCTTCCGTTCTGGGCAAAGGATATGTGGCCGCCATCCAGCTCGATCTTAATCCGCTGGATTACTCAATATGGCACGTCATGAAGGCCAAGGCCTGTTCTAAACCCCACCCGAGTACAGCAAGCCGCAGACAAACATTGACCCGTACCTGGAGAGAAATGGATCCAGACTACATTATTAGCAACTGCCGTGCATTCCGGAAGCGTGCGGAGGCCGTAATTGCAGCAAGTGGAAACTCGAAATTTTTTAAATTTTGACATTTCTCAATGAAGCAAACATTATCACGCATACGGTACTTAGCATAATGAGCATCCTGTATTTTAGCCTTAAATTTCTAATTGTTCAAAGTAGCTGATAGTAGGTTCAATATAAGCATTGCAATTAATTTCTTGAAAATGATTGCATTGTTTATTGTTTATTGTTGTTTTACATCAACAGGCTGGATGAAGCCCCAATGATTTTAACCTTATCAACTATGGTAAAAAAAATACTTTCAAGCATGGTCATAACATAAAAAAAACTTTGAAAAACTTATATCTTATAGTCAATATCTTAACTCCTGCCGGCGAAAAACAGAAGAAAACTTTCGACGAAGCGCATCACGGGAGAGATGAAAGTCGAAAACAGATGGAACTCTGTTGAATGTTCTCTGCAGTCCGCAAATCTACGCTCCATAATTTGTGCGACGTAGAGGCAGTCTTAGCATAAGGTTATTGCGAAGCGGTCGGGGTTGAACATTCAGGTCAATTTGCCTCAGGATAGCCTCACAATCTGTCCTTCCTTGTAGGATATCGGCCACGGTTAGGGCTCTGTTTGTGTCTCTTCTAGTCCGGAGAAGTTCTAGGTCGATAAGTTGACAACGGCTTTCGTAACTTGGTAATCGAAACGGATCGTTCCAAGGCAATCTACGCAACGCAAAACGAAGAAAGCGACGTTGAACAGATTCAATTCTCTCGGCACCGTTGTTGTAGTTTGGGTAGCGTCGATCGAACAAGCGAACAATAGAGAGATTTTAGACAGTAGATATCAGTGAAGTTTTTAGCTATCCTAAAAATGAACTCTAAAGTTCTTGACGCCTTATCAACAACATATGCAATGTGTTGCTTGAATGAAAGCTGCGAATCCAAGATCACACCTAGGAGCTTCGATGACCAGATGCACGTTGTTGAAGTACAGTATAAAAATTAACGGTCCCATGTGGCTTCCCTGAGGTATACCTGATGTGGCGAAGAAGCTAGCTGATCTGCAATCTCCTATGGCAACTTTTAGTTGCCGACCGGTAAGATATGATCGAAACCAACTCAGAAGATTACCGCATACACCGAGCCTGCGGAGTTTAGCAATCGCAATAGCATGGTTCAACTTGTCGAAAGTTGCGGATAGGTCTGAATAAATAACGTCCGTTTGAACCCGATCCGACATGCTTTCGCTTATATACGATGTGAGACACAGCAGATTGGTAGTTGTAGAGCGGCCGACAGTAAACCCATGTTGATCAGCACTCAAATACTGCTTGCAATGGGACAGCAACGGTTCCATAATCACTAGCTCGAATAGCTTCGAAACGGCACTTAACGATGTAATTCCTCGATAGTTATCCACAGCTCGTTTCCTTCCTTTTTTGTGGACGGGAAACATGTGCGCAAATTTCCAGCAAGATGGAAATATGCCACCTGAGAGAGACATTCGGAACAGGCGAAGAAGCGGAATTAACAAGCTAGCAATATGTCTCTTCAAAAATAAAGATGGAACTCATCAGGTCCAGGATTGAAGGATGACTTGAGTAGAGTCGCGGCCTTAGAAATCATTTCTGCATTAACATCAATTGCACCCAGCGTTTGATCGTTTACTGGAACGTTCCTGGCAGCCAGGTTAATATCGTCGTCAGTTAGTGTCTCATTAGTGAATACACTGGCAAACTTTTCGGAAAAAAGGTGGCATATATCCTGAACAGTGGCAGCAACTTCTCCGTTGAATTCCATAGACGATGGGAGGCCGGATTCCCTGCGTTGCTCGTTCACGTAGTTCCAAAAGGATTTCGGGTGTAGCTTAAGTTTGCGCTGGATGCCTCGTTGGAAACTTGAAAAGCATTCACGACTGACTCGCTGGTACATGTGATTCAGCCTCACATAATGTAGTTTCAGAGGAAGCGTGCGATACTTCGTAAATCTTCTCAATGCTGCTCTCTTGATTGACTTCAACCTACGTAGCTCTCTCGTCTGCCAGGGAGGGTGAGACACTTTGTGGTGAGTTCTTTTCGGGACGTGTCTGTCAATGACATATGCCAAGACATGTGAAAAGGTTTGCGTTGCAGCCTCAACGTCATCTGGATCAAGGATGTTCTCCCATAGCATGCTAGACAATACATCTATGATGCTACGGTGGTCAGCTCTACGGAAGTCGTAAGAAACCGTAGCAGTATAGTCGCCGAAATCACGCACGAGTTTGTCCTCAACAGTGACAATTAGAGGAGGGTGATGTGGAACTAGCTTAGTTCGTGCACAAGGAGCCGAGGAAATTGATGGAGCCCTGTCCTATGTGCTCAGGAAGCAGAGGTCCAAACTACGACCATTTTCGTTAACTACATGGTTAATTTGAGAAAGCGTCGCTGCACTGTAGTTGTCGAGAAGGCTAATAGCTCCTGCGTGAAATGTAGAGCTATCAGGATCTGGATACAGGAATCCGCTATGAGGTGGACTCCACGAAACGCCTGGCAGATTGAAGTCACCAAAAATGAATATCTCATCAACTGGAGTGGAACTTTCGACAACTGTGAAAACTGACCGACAGTGAGTATCGATGAGTTCATTGTCGCGGACTCGATCAGGTGGAATGTACAGAGCGCATAGAAATAGTGTGCGATCACCCAGATTGATGGCTGTCCAAACCTGCTCCACATTGTTCCATGAATCGTTCTCGATGGCCTTTGCCTCCAACCCGCTACGGACAGCTACAAGGACACCTCCACCAGTAGATTTACGGCTGTTGTTAGGATTCCGATCGCAACGAAAGACCTCGTAGTCAGGACCGAATACTTGACTGGAAAGCGTTCGATAATCGAGCCACGTTTCGCACAGGACAATAATATCGTAGCAACGATCCGATACAGCTAGGCGGTACTCTTCAACATCAGAATTCATTCCACCGGCGTTTTGGTAGAAGATCACGACGTCCTGCTTGCGGCAAGGAATCGAACGACTGCTCTCCCTGGAAATCACAGATACATCAGGCAATAACTGACCATCATCAAGTCTCATTGGATACTCGCCATAGTGAGTGGGTTGGAAGACCCCCTCTCCGCATCCGACAGCAGGTCCGGGAACGACTATGATGAACGAAGGCTGCTAATGGCAGGACTGAGACGGAGGGATTGGGGGCTTCCATGGGGCTTTCTACGGCGCGTTCCGGGTTTCCAGGATTAGGAGTTACAGAGGCATCATCGCAATGACTAACATAGTTAGAATTGCTGAAAATTTGATCGGCATCAGGCAGTGAATAGTTAATATATTGATTGTACTTGCTTGTAGAGGCAAGGTGGAAGACTCCTGATTCATATCCAGCCACAGGTCCAGGACGACTATGCTGAACGCTGGCGGGAATCGGCACGACTGGGCTGGAGTAACCAGGAGCTTCCAAAGAGCGGTCTATTTTGCGTCCCGGAGATGAATTAGGATTGTTCGAACAGTAAAGCGGATGTTGTGAATGAGCAGTATCAGAAGTGCTTCTCAACTGGAAACAGCCGGCAGGTGCTTGAAGCGTTGCACTGGAACACGGAAACTGATCAGGCAAATGACTGTAACTAATGTATGCATACTTGCCTGAAGACGATGCTTGGGAGACCCCACCACCGAACTCGACCGCAGGGCCAGAACGACTCTTACCAACCGCATCCTGGAGCTACGGGTCGAACGATGCAAGAAAATCTTGAACTTCCTTAAACGAAAAAACCCGGTAATCCTGTTCACCGACGAGAGCATGTTTACCGTCGATCCCGTATCAAAAAAATGGACCTGGTGTTCATTCCAGAAGGCGACAAGGTCAACACGGGGGGGTCTACATCGGGATTTTAAGTAAGCATGTTCTTCCGTGGATCAAAGAACAGTACGGTCCGAAGCCAAATGTTGTATTTCAACAAGATGGGGCTCCGTGCCACACCTCGAACCGCACTCAGAAGTGGTTGCAGGAACATCTTCCGTTCTGGGCGAAGAATATGTGGCCGCCATCCAGCCCCGATCTTAATCCGAGGGATTACTCAATATGGCGCGTCATGAAGACCAAGGCCTGTTCTAAACGCCACCCGAGTACAGCAAACCTCAGACAAACATTGACCCGTACCTGGAGAGAAATGGATCCAGACTACATTATTAGCAACTGCCGTGCATTCCGGAAGCGTGCGGAGGCCGTAATTGCAGCAAGTGGAAACTCGAAAAATTTTAGATTTTTTTAAATTTTGACATTTCTCAATGGTGCAAACATTATCACGCATACGGTACTTAGCATAATGAGCATCCTGTATTTTAGCCTTAAATTTCTAATTGTTCAAAGTAGCTGATAGTAGGTTCAATATAAGCATTGCAATTAATTTCTTGAAAATGATTGCATTGTTTATTGTTTATTGTTGTTTTACATCAACAGGCTGGATGAAGCCCCAATAAGTTTAACCTTATCAACTATGGTAAAAAAAATACATTCAAGCATGGTCATAACATAAAAAAAACATTAAAAAACGTAGGGGAAATGACGGCTTCGGCATGCCAGACTATTATCGGCAACCCAAATTGAAACACTATTCGCCGAATGCATGCAAACGATTCTTTATGCTTTCAGCTTCAATTTGACTATATTTTTACCACTGAGAAAAATCAATCTAGCAAGGTTTTCTTGAAATGAAACACACGCACTACAAATTGTAGCTGATTTCGAGTTGCCGATAATAGAACAGCAGATTTACATGCAGTTCAAATGGAACGGTTGCCGAAGAAAAACTGGTTGCCGACAATACTCGCTCTCACTAGAGAAGATTGGAGCTTTGTAAAAGCGTTTCAAAACAGTTTTTGACAATTCTTTCGACTGAAATTGTTAGAGCAGCTGGCAGCAAAAGATTGTAAACAAACCAATACTGTATATGTGTGCGATCCTTAGAGAAAAAGGCTATAGAAAGAAGGTCGCTGCTTAGGTTGCCGAGAATACGTAAATTCCCCTATATCTTATAGTCAATATCTTAACTCCTGCCGGCGAAAAACAGAAGAAAACTTTCGACGAAGCGCATCACGGGAGAGATGAAAATCGAAAACAGATGCAACTCTGTTGAATGTTCTCTGCAGTCCGCAAATCGCACCGTACGCTCCATAATTTGTGCGACGTATAGGCAGTCTTAGCATAAGGTTATCAGTCTGGTTAGCTTCCCGGGAAAACCGTTCTCGTCCATAATCTGCCATAGCTCTTCACGGTCAATAGTATCATAAGCGGCCTTGAAATCGATGAATAGGTGATGCGTAGGGACTTGATATTCACGACCCTTTTGGAGGATCTGCCGCATCGTCCGTCCGCAAAACCGGCTTAATAACTTCCCACAAATCTGCTTGCTAGCCGCGATAGACGGCGAAAGATGATCTGGGAAAGCACTTTGTAGTCCGCATTGAGAATAGTGATCGCTCGATAGTTCTCACATTCTAGCTTGTCGCCTTTTTTTTATATATATGGGCATATTTCTCCCTCCTTCCACTATCAGTCGGTGCAGACAAGTGGCCAACTTATCCGGGTCCATTTTAATAAGTTCCGCTCCGATACCATCTTTACCAGCTGCTTTGTTGTTCTTGAGCTGTCGGATAGCATCCTTAACTTCACCTATCGTGGGAGCTGGCATGTCCCCCTCATTCACTGTACCTCAGATGCACCGTTCAGATGTTCATCGTAGTGCTGCTTCCACCTTTCAATTACCTCACCTTCGTCCGTTAAAATACCCCCTTCTTTATCCCGACACATTTTGGCTCGCGGCACAAAGCCTTTGCGGGATGCGTTGAGTTTCTCGTATAACGATATAGCTGCTGCATTTCTTCGCACTCCAGCTCTTCCAGGCGGCACTTCTTATTCCGTTATCCCGGAAAAGATCGTCCTCGCCCGCGCTGCGTTCTTCTCATGGGGTAAGTCACTCTGCCACCTTGTTTCTGTGCTCACTGTGTGTCACATGTGTGTTTTTGAGTGCCGGAAGGTGTTTGTGGGTGTTTCATCGTGATGACCGAGCTGTCAAAACTTCAACCGAAAAAATATACTTTCTGGCAACCATATCCTCAACCATAGCATAACGCTGAAAATGACAGAGCCCCCTGCGACTCCTTTGCTGTTGTTTAATGAAAAAGCAAAACCGACGGGAAGGTTATTTGGGTTTTTATACGACCGCAGCTCGGTGCATCGGCTTTCAGAGTGAGACAGGCCCTGTCGCTGCAGGAGGAAGACGAATGGGCACGTGCCACCAAGGAACAAGGACCAAGCAATGGGTGCAATTTGCGATTAATTGGTGGGGCCGTGACCGGGCTGCTGCTGGTGAGAACCTACGATTTACAATGAGAAACTGTTCCGTTGCGTTTGTCTTGGTTTTCTTGCGAGACATTTACCTTTTTTAGCATCTGTTCCTCCTGATGCTGCCACTTTCGTGGATCCCAACGGGTTTCGGATTTCCTTTTCTTTGGATTTCAATCCAGATCCAGAATGTTTTTCTTTCCCGGCAGGATGGTACGACGGTGTTTTGCTCGTTTTTTTTTCTCAATAATTAAATGACAATCGAATGTAAACAGTATTTGCAGTGGTGCCAGAGTTGATTAAAAAATTTCCTTATCATACAACGTAATGGTGTTTGTGGGTATTTTAAGTGTGTCGAAGTGTGTTTTTGGTTAGTGTTAACACAATGTGGCAGAGTGACTACCCCTTGGTTCTTCTCGTCCAAAACCGTCTGACACTCCTCGTCGAACCAATCGGTCCGTCGATTCCGCTCGCTTCCGTTAATGGCTGCTTTCACGTTGTTCCAGCAGTCTTCAAGAGGGGCTTGGGTGAGCTCTCCTTCATCCGGCAACGCTGCGTCGAGGCATTGCGCGTAATCAGTTGCGACTTCGGAAAGCTTCAGTCGCTCCAGATTGTACCGTGGTGGGCGTCGGTACCGAATGTTGTTGGCAACGGAAAGTTTTTGGCGCATCTTAACCATTAGAAGGTAGTGGTCCGAATCGATGTTTGCGCCCCGATAGGTCCTGATGTCGATAATGTCCGAGAAGTGCCTTTCGTCGATCAAAATGTGGTCGATTTGCGATTCTGTCTGCTGCGGTGATCTCCAGGTGTACCGATATGAAAGGGTATGCTGGAAGTAGGTACTACGTATGGCGAAATCGATGAGTCTGAGCTGAGGCCATTGGCGTTCGTTAGCTGGTGAGCGCTGAACTTTCCTATAACCGGTCTGAATTCCTCCTCCTGGCCGACCTGAGCGTTAAGATCTCCGATAACGATTTTGACGTCATGGCTTAGGCAGCTGTCGCATTCTCGTTCCAACTTCTTTATCGTCATCGTCACTTGCTAAGTGAGGGCTGTGCACTAGACTGATGCAAAATTTGAAATTTTCGCTCCACAGTGCTTAAATGGTTCCAAATTGGGTCCTGCGTAGCCTCCCAAAATGTGAACTACTTTGTAAGAAACTGACTTGGCACAAACCATTTCAAGTTTATATGGGAATTACTATGGGAAAACTTATGTTTTTGTTCATATCTATCTAACAATTCACCACATCACTATGGTTTTAAAAATGATAGCAGTGATTGTAGCAATTTAACTACAACTTTGTTGAAAACTACTTTTCAATAAAAGTAATTAATGATTCAAGCTACTGACGTCTTATGATTATGCTCATTCAACTGTTCAGCAGGCAACATTGGTGTTTCTGGTGAGAAGAATAGAGCACACATATCCTGGCTACTATGTCATACTGCAGAATACAGTGTTGCCCACAGAACAGCTGCTTGATCATGCCGTAAGATTATCAATCTCTTAAACAATTAATAACAATTTAATTTGACGTTTGGCTGAACAAAAATATTCCGAAAAGTTGTAGCTTAGAAAATTTCCCGTAAGAATAATTATAGAAATTTTCGAAAAAGCAATATGGAAAATGGGTAGAAGACAATGAACAAAAAGTTTGGTTTTCCCATAGTAATTCCCATATAAACTTCGAATAGTTTGTGCCAAGTCAGTTTCTTACCAAATGAGTTTAAATTTTGGGAGGCTAATCAGGACCTGATTTGAAACCGTTTGAGCACTGTGGAGCAAAAATTTCAAATTTTGCATAAGTCTACTGTCCACGTTGATTATGCTGACATTGAAGAAACGGCCTTTGATCCTCAACTTGCACATTCTGCTATCGATAATGCTGATATCAACCGCTTCTGCATTTCGCCCATCACGATGAAAGCTGTACCCAGCTCATGTGTATTGCCGCAGCTCTGGTAGATGGTAAAGGGTGTCCACGATGAAATTGCCACACACAAAATTGATTCGCAAAATTCGAGTTTTCATCCGATTGCCATCAAATTTTCAGGGATTGAGAAATAACTATTAAACTTCATTTTACCATTTTACTCGTATTTTATTTACAGTCCATACGCAAATGCCCGCACCTTGGCCTTAACCCCGGCCATAAGATTCTGCACAACCTGTGAATCAACCGTTTTTTGCATGTAAACCCATACTTTCTTCAGTTCCTCGACTGTCTTCACTACCTTAGGTCGTTTAAGAAGGTGCTGCTTCATAATCGCCCAGTACTTCTCGATGGGGCGGAGCTCCGGAGTGTTGGGAGGGTTGAACATTTTCGGCACGAAATTGACCTTATTGTCCGCATACCACTTCAGCACGTCCTTGGAGTAGTGGCATGAGGCCAAATCCGGCCAGAAGATTGTTGGGACGTTGTGGGCCTTCAGGAGAGGAAGCAGCCGCTTCTGGAGGCACTCTTTTATGTACACCTGTCCGTTCATCGTGTCCTGGGTCACGAAAGGTGCACTCCGCTTCCCGCACGTGCAGATGGCTTGCCAAACCAGGAATTTCTTCGCAAATTTGGACATCTTCTGAGTGCGGACATGCTCCGGAACGCTGAACTTATCCTTGGCCGTGAAAAACAGGTTGCCGGGGATCTGTTTGAAGTCGGCCTTCACATATGTTTCGTCGTCCATGATGCAGCATTCAACTTTCGTCAGCATGTTGAGGTACAACTTCCTGGCACGGGTTTTGGCGGACTTGTTCTGCTTCTCGTCGCGATTAGGGGCCTTTTGTACCTTGAACGTTCGAAGCCCAGCCTTAGTTTTGGCCTTCTGGACAAAACTTCGGCTTAGGTGCAGCTTCTTAGCCACATCCCTAACGGAGGCGTTCGGATTTCGGTTGAAGGCCCCAACTACGCGGTTGTGATTTTTGGTGTTGTACGGAATACTTTTTCCTTCACTTCTGGGCTTCCGATCGGTGGTCAACCGTTCCTCGAACCGCTTAATCACTCGCGACACCGTGGAATTCGCGATTCCCAACGTTTTAGCGATGGAACGATGCGAGAGATCCTTGTTCTCGTGATGAATGCGCAAGATATTATCACGCACAAGCTGTTCTTTCGACTCCATTTCCGCGAGTTTTGATCACAGGACTTTAAAACTTGCAGGATGTAAATAATGCACAATGAACTAAATCCACCCAAATTTTCATTAAACTCTACCCAACGGTTAAAAAGTTAGAGCAATTTCATAGTGTGGCAATTTCATCGTGGACACCCTTTATAACCATCCCTATACTTATGTATCGACGATCTCTTCCAGCAAACCTACTGCAGCGCTACAATGTCTAACTAGCGGACTCTCAATAAATTGGAAAGAATGCGGGTACTTCCCAAGAAATTGAAAGACTTGCAATCGTTAGTCCGTTTTCGTTGCCTGGGTCTATGCCGATTGTTCCGGTCCGTATTTACATTGTTTGCTTCTTGTACTTTGGTTTTTTTTTTTACGGCTGGCTTGTAGGGCCTGCACCAACCCCCATTGTCTCGCCGGAGGACCATCGTGCACAGCACTGTTTAGAGTCCCACGCTGGCACCAGGACGTTGATCAGCCGCTCCTAACATGGATAATAGACGCCGTTTAGAGCCGCACCTCCGTGGTGAACAGACGCTCGAAGACTGCACTCTCCGGAGAGAGGAGTCCCCCCTTCCCTGTCAGCATACGACCAAGGTCCCACCGGGGTTGGTTACCCGATCTTTCCTATGGTTACTCGTACCCCAGCCGGCACCGCGGGAAGGTAGGGATAGGAGTAGCTGAACAAGAGGCTAAGTGGCCACGCCCACAGAGGTCTATTTTATACCAGCAGATACGCGAAGTATCGATGGTACGCATTGTCCAGCCGTTTTCGTTAGATGCATCATTTTTGATTTCTTAATGTAAGCCCCAGTAAAGTAAAGAAAGACGTAGTCCTACGTCAAAACACATCTTATTATTGTATTAATTTATTTGCCCTCTCACGACCTATTTGAGAGATGTTGGACTGTTGGACATACAACGAAAATATGATTTGCCTCAGCGTAATTTGAAACAATAAATCTTAACAAACAAGCACTCATAGCAATAAAACAACCCTGGATTTTCCGAAGCTTCTAACCGTAGTTTTCTTACTCCTTTCAGAGAAACACAAAGCTGATGATACCGTCAATCCGAATGTGCTGAACACCCTCTTCATGCTGGCCAATGTCACCAAACAACAACAGCAGCAGCAACAACAACAACAACAGCAGCAGCAGCTGAAAACATCCGGCGAATCTCCCATCGAAAGCTACAAGGAAAAACCTTCTCCGTTGAATATGCTGAACATCGTCAACAGCACCATGATCGAGGAACAGGAACAAGCCAAGGTTCGAAAGTCGGTTGAACTGCAGCAGAAGGCACTGCTGGAAACCCCACCTGTTCCGCCGATGCCGTCGGCGGAGATGCTGGCCAGTGGCGGTTCTAGTCCCAGCCGGGAGGTGCAGGAAATACTCTCACTCAAGGAGAACGATTGCCTGAATGAGTACTACGACTCGGATAACATTTTGTTGGACGAAACCGACGGAATCGGTGCCGACGATGACGAGTTGAACGATCTGGAGAATGAGATTAACGAAGACGAAGACGAAGATGAAGTGTACAACTTCAAGAACATCGATGATGATGACGACGATGATGTGCTGCAGCAGCGGAAGGTGCAAGTCAAGCCTAAGAAGACACAAACCGCTCAGAGTTCAAAGGAGGTCAAACCGATCAATCAGGAACAGGAACCGTCTCAGGAGAAGGTGGTGAAAAGTGAACCTAGCAACAATATCGATTGGCCAAAAGTACCGGAGGTGCCTCATCCTCCTTCGGCTCAACCTCTACCACCGCCAGGTCCGATGATTGTAACCGTACCGCAAAACAGCAAACAGCTGGACGATCTTACTCAGAAGATGGATCGATTGATGGACGTCGTTCAGGAGCAGTCTCATCAAATCTCCGGTCTACGCTCGCAGATTCATGAACTCAACCGGGCCCGGCTGGAGGATGCCAAAACCTATCATCGGGAAATCAACAAGCTACAATGTATGCTCCCTGCCACGATTAACAATACCTACAAAGATGGTCAAAATTCTCACTCAGAAATTCTGCACATAAAACTAACGGAAACCATGGCCCGGATGCCGCAGGTTATGGTCATGCAAATCGTGGAACATCTGCGGCCGATCCTTGCCCGCGAACTGCAGGTTCAAGTGAGCACGATAGTAGCATGCAAACTGGACAGCCTGATGCAGTTGATCAAGATGGAAATCGGCAGCAAGTTGCAGGCCAGTGACGCCATGTTCCGGACCAACATCGAGAAAATGTGTCGATCGCAGGTGATTGAATGTGCTTTTTGAATGGGGTCAGGAGTGATGCTAATGATGAGTTTTGATTTTCCAGCCAATTATCGACGCATTTGCAAATTCAATCCAATCCGGTGTGAGAAAAGGACTGGAGCAAGTTTATTTGGAATCGCTGCGTACGATTATTTTGCCCGGTCACGAGAAAGTCTCACAGGAATTGTTCCGCCAGCTAAGTCACACCTTCTCTGCCGGGACGAAGGAATGTAAGTACTAGTCGTAGTTCTTTGTAAGGTTGAAAGATTTGAAATCGCCCATTGGGATCGGGGTTGTTTTTTTTTTCAGACATTCAAAAGTTGGACCAATACCTCGCGCAACAGAAGCAAACCACGGACCGAACAAGTGATGTCATCGAGCTGGTGAAAAAGATCCCCGAGCAGGTCAACACCAACACCGACCGTCAGTACAAGGCCAATACATCCGCCCTACGGGAGGACGTCAATCGGGACTTTAAGATGCTTCAGCAGAACCTTTTGAAGGTCATCCGAGAGAACATCCGGCATGAAATCGAAAAAGGACTGGAAGCGCAAGCCTCTTCGCTGGAAGATTCCGTACTTTCGGCGGTACGATCCCAGACACAAACGCCAGCCCCAGCAACTGTGGACATTCACGAACAAATTCAGACACTCCTCGCCTCGGGACAGATCAATCAAGCCTACCACAAAGCGTTGCTATCCAACGACCTGAGCTTGGTGGAATTTACCCTCGAAAAATCGGACTACAGATCGGTGTTCAACCCATGCCCTCTCGAACAGACTGTTCTGCTGTCCCTAATCCAGCAAATTTCCGCCGACATGACCAACCACAATGAGTTGAAGCACAGGTAATGAAACAACTACACTTTCCAAAGCTGAGCAATCCCACTAAATTCCCCTTTCGAAAACAGGTACCTCTCGGATTCGATTGTCGCCCTCAACTTTAAAGACCCGATCACGAAGGAGCACGCCCCGAAGGTGATGCGCGAGCTGATGCAAAACTGTCAAAACTATCTGACCTGCAATCCGGGCCATTCGATTATGGTGACCAGCATCAAATTTCTGATGATTGCCATCAAGGCGATCGCCAGCTCCAAGCGGTTCGATGTCGCTGAAAATAGTCCGCGGACCAGCAGCAAACCGTTTTGATATCAGTGGAAGTAGTCCGCGGTCTAGGTACTGGACAAGGACGACGGCGCCCTAAAGTTTTATATTATTTTTTTTTTTTGGGAGAGCGCATTGAAATTTCTTGACTTTTTCACTTTTTTTTTATATATCTAGACGATGAACCTTTTGCTTCCCAACTATCAATAGTTATCAATTCTACTTGAAGCTATCGAATCTGATCTCTGTTGACTTTTATTTATGGACACACACAAACACAAACACTTTTTGTGTTTTGCAATGTTTGTTTAAGAATGTTTCAATGTGCGCCTCTTTGTTTTTGACTTTAGCTAATTATGTATATGAAAAGCTAAACTATAATCATGTTTCAAATGCTTCCAACTCTCTCAACTTCAATGTTTCTATATCTAAAAAAAAAATTGACGCATTTCGTTTGTTCCTATCTGGAGCTACCTATATACCTAATCCTTTTGGAAGATGAGCAGAACTCTGCGCGTCACCCACATTTTTGAATTATATCCCATCAAAAAAAGGCAATTAATCTTCTACTGGAAAATAAGATCACACGAAATGAAATGCGTTGTGCTTGCCCGTAGTCGCATATCACTTAATACGATACGATAGGACTCCATTCATCTCGTCGGCTCTTTCTCCACTCGTAAAGGAAGTTCCTTTGGTTATTACTGTTGAAGACAATCACATTCGGGATCTCTGTCCTACAATTTCCGGAAAGCCGATCATCGTAGCATTGCCGATGTGCTGTCAAGCATTGATTGGGAAAACATACTCGATTCTGATAACGTCGAAACCGTTGCTTAAACTTTTCCACATGTCTTGGCTTATGTCATTGACAGACACGTACCTAAGAGCGTTCACCAGATTGCATCGCACCTCCCTTGGCAGACGAACGAATTGAAGAAGCTGAAATCGATCAAGAGAGCCGCGTTGAGGAAATTCACTAAATATCGAAAGATGTCACTGAAACATCACTACGTTAAACTCAATTATCAGTTCAAGCGAGTCAGCCGTCAATGCTACTTGCATTATCTGCGAGGGATTCAAAGGAAATTCAAGTCGCACCCGAAGTCTTTCTGGAAGTACGTGAAGGAGCAGCGCAGAGAGTTCGGTCTACCATCATCCATGATATCCACTCCACAGGAAGTCTGCCGCAAGTTTGCAAGTGTCTTCTCTGACGAGAGCTTAACCAACGAATACGTGACTCTAGCAGCAAGCAACGTTCCACTTTCCGGTCAAGCTCTGGGTGGAGTTGTTGTCAACGCTGAAGTGATAACGACTGCCGCACTAAAACTAAAGCCTTCTATCAACCCTGGACCGGATGGTGTCCCTTTAATCTTTCTGAAGAAGCATATCGCTAACTTACTGTCACCGCTACAACATCTGTTCCGATTGTCCATATCGTGTGGCATTTTCCCATCGAACTGGAAATTTGCGCATATGTTCCCTGTGTATAAAAAGGGTAATAAACGGAACGTGGATAATTATCGTGGAATTACATCGTTGTGCGCAATTTCGAAGTTATTCGAGTTAATCATCATAGAGCCTCTGCTCTCCCATTGCAAGCAGTATCTAATTGAAGATCAACATGGCTTCACCTCTGGTCGATCTACTACCACGAATCTACTGTGTCTGACATCGTACATCACGCTAAGTATGGTTGAAAGGTCACAAACAGACGTCATCTACACTGACTTGTCTGCTGTCTTCGATAAGATAAATCACGCCATCGCGATCGCCAAATTGGATAGACTTGGGATTAGCGGAAATCTCTTGAGATTGTTTTGCTCATATCTCGCCGATCGTCAGTTGGTGATAGCCCATGGTGACTGCCAGTCCAACATTTTCGCAGCTACGTCAGGAAAGAAAGTCATCTGGGACCGTTGATTTTCTTACTCTACTCAACATCTACTTACGGATCTGATCGATTGATGATTGTCAATTCCTCCAACGTCAGTTTGAAGCGTTTGCCAGCTGGTGCCATTTGAACCGAATGACACTAAATCCTGCGAAGTGTTCAGTCATCACTTTTACCCGAAAGAAAGAACCAGTTATTTTTCACTATGCTCTCCGGGACACCATTATTGAACGTGTGAGCCATGTAAAAGATCTAGGTGTCATCCTGGACTCTCAACTTACATGTAAGCAGCACATCTCGTACGTCGTCGACAAGTCGTCAAGGACATTGGGCTTTATCTTCAGAACAGCTAAGAATTTCTCCGATATCCATTGCCTCAAGTCACTGTATTGTTCCCTGGTACGTTCCATTCTAGAATATTGTTCTGTGGTTTAGAGTCAGAACAACAACAATGGCACTGAGAGAGTCGAGTCCGTTCAACGCCGCTTTCTGCGATACGCGTTGAGAATGTTACCTTGGAGAGACCCGTTTAATTTGCCCAGCTATGAAAGTTGCTGCCAGCTGATAGACTTGGAGCCTCTTCGCACCAGAAGAGATACTTCAAAAGCCCTGCTTGTCGCGGACACGTTACATGGCAGAATTGATTGCATGTCATTCTTGAAGCAAGTAAACATTAACGTCTAACCCCGAATGCTTCGTAACAATGTTATGCTGAGAATGCCACTACGTAGAACAAACTATGCAATCAACGGTGCAATAGGCGGACTGCAGCGAGTATTTAACCGAATTTCATCAGTATTCGATTTTCACCTGCCACGACTAACACTTCGGAGACGTTTCTCTTCATTCTTCTCCAGGAAATGGAAACAGTCAATGATCATGTTTTAATGTTTTGTAGTTTTAACTTATGACTTTAAAATTAAACCTCTCCCTTGCGTGGAAACATGGTAGCACAGGTGATCTACAAATTTTTGGTCCGTCCCATGTTTGTCGATCTGTCACGTCCATATGATCAACTATTGAAAAACAATTAACATATTATTGCTTTTAAAGAAAAACTTTTTTAATGGATTCCATTATTTTAGACTGTATGGAAAATGTTTTGCTCAAGGACTTTTTTTTCAAAAACACATTCAGGCCTATTCTGCGCGGCGTGTGAGGTGAGGTGACTCGCTGTCACTAGTGAAGTGACAATTCGACAGTGAGCATTCATAAGGGCGAATACGCGATGATCGATTCTCTTCATCGACTTTCTCTTTGCATTGCTACAGCTAAGCGAAACAATTTTCTAGAATTTGTTCAATGCAGAGTAGTAACAGGTTGTATTGGCTATCAAAAGCAACAGCAAACGCAACGAGAAACGTTATATCTAGCGAGTTATTAACAAAAGAGAAAATCGATGAAGAGAATCGATCATCGCGTATAGGCCCTTATGCATGCTCACTGTCGAATTATTGTTACCTCGGGTGAGGTAACTCTCCATTTGATTTGCACGGAGACTTACCTCACCAGAGATGACAATAATTGTGACAATTATTGTCACTTCACTGTCACCTCACCTCACTCGCCGCACAGAATATTAATTCGACAGTGAGCATGCATAAATAAGGGCGTATACGCGATGATCGATTCTCTCCATCGATTTTCACTTTGCATTGCTACAGCTAAGCGAAACAATTTTCTTGAATTTTTCCAATGCAGAGTTGTAACAGGTTGTATTGACTATCAAAAGCCACAGCTAACGCACCGAGAAACGTTAAATCTAGCGAGTTATTAGCAAAAGAGAAAATCGACGAAGAGAATCGGTCATCGCGTTTACACCTCACACGCCGCGCAGAATACGCCTACCTATATACAAACAAGACTCTTGTTGAGTGAGAAGCTCCCAGGAAGTATACAGCAAAAAGGAAGAAATTAAATTGGACAATAATTCAACAGTGAGCGTTCATAAGGATCTATTTGCAATGATCGATTCTCGGTACGTTTGCTGTTGCTTATGATATCCAATACAACCTTGTTCAGCACAGCATTGAACAAATCGACAGTGAGCATGCATAAGGGCGTATACGCGATGATCGATTCTCTTCATCGATTTTCTCTTTGCATTGCTACAGCTAAACGAAACAATTTTGTAGAATTTGTTCAATGTAGAGTTGTAACAGGTTGTATTGTCTATCAAAAGCAACAGCAAACGCACCGACAAACGTTAAATCTAGCGAGTTATTAACAAAAGAGAAAATCGATGTAGAGAATCGATCATCGCGTATACGCCCTTATGAATGCTCACTGTCGAAATTTCAGAAAACTTTCGTTTAGCCGTAGCAATTCAAAGAGACCCTTATGAACGTTCACTGTCGAATTATTGATGCCATAGGGGGGAGTGTGTTGATTTGGCATTATCTGTGAACGATCTCCTGATAAAAACCCCATAATTTTTTAACAAAATACCTTTATTCACCCGCCTTCAAGTGCTCAATTACATGTTTCGGTAGTTTGACTCGTTTCCGTTTCTTCTTCTCGATCGGATGATCCTGAACTCCTTCCTGCTTCCCGCTGGGAACCAATTCTCCCTTCTTCACCTTCTTAGACTTCTTACAGGACAGAGGATTGGGGTGCTTCTTTTTCTTCGCCCTCTTAGGTTTTGGTTCGGTTTCAACCAGTAGCCCCTCTTTCCTCTTCAACGAGTTCAGAGTCTTTTCATCTACCGCGCGCACCTGAACCTTGGCCTGTGTCTTATCGGCGGCAGCCCGAACGCTAGCTTCCGACGGTTGCACCAAAGTGGAAACCACATTGTTGTGCAGATAGAACAGCGGAATACCAGCCCGGGATTGAATCCACTCCTGCAGGTTCCGATCCTGGGTGGCCACGATGTAGTTGCACGTTTTAGTCATAGCCTTGATGCAAGCCGATCCCGCGATCGGTTGCTTTTCGTGGCCACATTTATGCAGGAGAAACTTCTTCAGCAACTGGCAAACGGCAACCAGCGGACCGCCGATGTTTTCCGTTTCGGTGATGATGCAGGCCGTGACAATAGGCTTCAGTTCGCGTTGGAAGTATTTTTTGAGCTGATCTTCGATTTGGATGCGGGCCTGGAATCAGAAGTTTGTTAATAGAAGTAATACTATTGAGGTCCAGATATTGTATACCTTGTAGGCAGCATGGCAGAAGGTTCCATCGACAAGCACTAGTAGCGGTTCTCGAAATCCGAAATTGTTGATGTAGAAGCTCATATATTTACGAGCCTTTTTGTGCTTCGTAACTTTCATGATTCAAATTATTTTTTTAAGAAAAACCTGTAGTTTTCATCAATTGCACAGTCCCGAAAAAAAACGTAGGTATAATCCGGAATTCTATCCCCCAGAGTGGAGTACACCGAGCAGCGGTAAACGTTGTTTTGATTTGGAAATGTCAACGCGCCATCTGCAGATTCTTATGTCGACTGATGCTCGATCGAAAGAAAAATCGACGAATGAGGGGTGCACGGATAGACCAAATTTAATACACTCAGCGAAAAACGGTCAAAATTTTTTTATGTTTTTGATGCACTCAAAAAATATTCAATACGAGATTCAATACTAGATAGTGTACACTAGAGTCGGTGTATAATGAGTCACGCCAAGAGAAAAACAGTTGAACTCGCATCACGGTTTTCGAAAGATTCCCTCTCTTTTCACTTGGCAACAGAGGAATTCTACATCAACTTCAAATGACTTCCAGCGAGAAAAAAAAATAGCGGCTGTAGTAAATCATTATATCAGTGATTTAGTCAAATTATGTTAACCAAAAATAGTAGAAATTCTCATAAGTGATCATTACCAAACGTATCCCATGACAATTTATTGCTCACTGCGTGTTTATTATCATTTCTTCGATTATATTTTATATTTTATTGCAATACCTTTCGTGGATCTTTCATAGGATCGTAATGTTTGTGTACTTTGCACGATAGGTAGCCGGTTTGACAGTGCAATAGGTAGACTTGGCTTCACTCTTGGCGTGACTCATTATACACCGACTCTAGTGTACACCTAGGGGCAAGCCAGCTGTAATCAAAGTTAATATTTTTGCTCCGAGTAAATTTGAGTAACTCATAATTACTCAACAATGATCAAAGTAGTCTGGCCTTATATACATCCACAAATACAAATCACAGTGTGAATAAACATTATGTGTCAGAGGAGAAGAAGAATCTGAATTATTTTATAAATTTCTTGATACAAATCGTTATTCAATCAATTGAATTCATTCACAGCATTAAATCTAAGCAAATTCTAATAACTTTGCTTTGAAGGGAAATAAAGTAAAAATGCCATATCCGAAGATGGCCTGACATGAAAAATGTATCCGCATCACCCGGCAAGACGTGCTTTATTAGGCCTTCATGTTCTTGGCAAAGCAGAGGTTCTGCATGTCTACAATTGCGAATTGCATCATTGCATAAGAATGAATAAGTTGAGAACTCAAGATGGATGGGAGCTTGATTTAGTTTTATGGAAACAAAAAAAAAATTAAATATGGCTTTACGATGACAATGTATTGCTTTTCTATTAATCTTGGGTTGAACTTAGTGGCAAATAAAAATGCCTATAGTTATTTTTTTCTGAAAATCATGACAACCAGCATTATTTTTCTAGACTTCTCTGAATGCCCAAGTATTATTGCAGAACAATGAGGTTACTGCATCAAAGTTCTGCATTAATTCGTGGGCATTCAGACAAAAGTCAGAGAATACTATTACAAAGTAGTAGTCGTTACTTTGATGTCTTTCGAAGATTCAATCTGTGGTTAATTTAACCAAATGAACTTCGGAAAATTTATCATATTTTGAACCTGCAAATGCTATCGTCAACGTTGACCAATAACAGCCTGCATTATACTCGGATGAAAACGGCTAATAAAGGATTGGCATGAAGCAGTAGAAAGGTCATGGGATCTATCTATGGATGGTTATCCAGTGTAAACCACCATTTTCTCTCTTTATTTATACTGCAATTCCACTACGACGCCCACATTCATCAGAATTCACCTTTCGACAATGGGAAGCTGCAGAATTTAGAAATATTTATCACCGTTGAACGTCTTTCTTTGACAGTTGGGGAATGAACACAACAAGGTTGCTGTGTTGCCGTGCATCGCATGTAGAACAACTCGAGTTACTCAGAGTTGCTCAAAATTACCTCAAATTTTACTCATGATCAAAAGCTGTCTTGCCCCTAGGTGTACACTCATAAGATAAATCATATCTAGATAGAGCTGGAATTAGGGCCTAACAGCTTTTGTAAACAATGACTTTTCCCGATGTTTTCTAGGAATTCAAGGCACGCCAACGCAAACCAACATAACCATCGGCTAGGGGAAGACTTCCCCTGCCTGATAGTGATGTTGATTTGCTTGGGCGAGCCTTCCCTAATAAAAAAATACCATAAACGAACGATAACCCAAATCATTGAACTATTCCATAAATGGTTTGGATGATACCCCGAACACGTCGTTAAGCAAATTAACCATAACATTTTTATTAGGGTTGAGTGTCTAGAAATCATCTAGAGAAGTCATTGTTTACAAAAGCTGTTACGCCCTATCCAGCTCTATCTAGATATAACCAGTGGAAAATATCCACATGAATTTCACATAACTTTCATGTGATCCCATATTTGGAAATAGCACCACTAAATCACATGAACGTTATGTGTCGAATGAAATCTATATGATGTTTCATATAGAATTTCTTATGCTATGTGATATTCAGATAAAAATCATTATATTTTTATTGGAAAAATACTATATGCGTTCCTAATAGAAATTAATTAAAAACTTTTTTGAGTGTAGCATATCAGGTTAGCTTTAATTCAAGCTGAACATTGCATTAGGTCCTAAGTAACATTGTCAGATTCTCTTCGTCGACTTTCTCTTTGTATCCCCACGGGCATGTAAAGACATTCCCATGTATTTTTAGCACACAAATCGATCAAAGAAGCTTTTATCTAGCATCTAATACGATAAACACATCAAGAAGCGGTTATGTGCTCAAGTTATTAACGAAAGAGAAAGTCGACGAAGAGAATCGACTTACTTAGGACCTAATGCAATGTTCAGCTTGAATTGTGCTAGAAACATAAAGCATACATGACCACAGCAATTCTCTTAAGCCCATTGGCGTTGACGGCGACTCTGTAGCTCTTTACTCCTATGAGAAAATCCATAAGCAAACGTCAGACTGTGCGTGAAACATGGCGGACTTTGTACTATCCTTTCACTCCACCGAAAATTCCCATAAGAAACTGTCTATATTTGCTGAAAGAGCAAATTTTTCGACGGTGCCGTCAACGCCAATACAGTACCATTTAAAGCGAACGAGTGCGAACAAGAGAGAAACAGATTAGTGGGAAAATAAACCGTCCATTCATCCATGTGTGCTAGATAGAGAAAGATGATTAAACGTCAAAAAGGTCTATTGCCTAATCCATCCTTCGAGTCAAGTATGCGAAGTGTGTATTACCGAAGACCGAGCCGAAGACAAAAAATCAAGAAAACTGACAACTCTTCCATTTTCTCATACGAACGCTATGAGACAGGTACAATCACGTCATCTGCCGCTCAAAGGTAAATGCTTCGAACGAATTTGATAGCAACGATTACATCCTCAGACGAAGGGTTTGTGTATTTGCTCATTTTTCTATGCGTTGCTTCCACCTTCACTCAAGCGCAGCGCTATAATATCTTTCGCTTAGATTCTGGCAAAGTTGCCAGTCTTCTTGGAATGATGTCTTCGGTATTACTCAACAAACAAACGCCTATTGAAAAAAATAACAGTTAGTGAACAGTAACAAATGTCTGGAGAATCTATTCAACCACAACATTGTACTACTTGGTATTATATAAGGTATTTCGATAAACTTTTATTCGACTTACATGAGGTGTAGACATCATTGCTACCTTAAACAGCGATGCTGTATACACATTGCTTGATTCTTAAGTGAATTTATGTTTGTTAGCTGAGATCTCGGCAAAATTCCCGTTTGAATCTGAATCTCAGCAAGTTTTTTACTGAGATCCAGCAAAATAAAATGCCGATCTGCTCGGTGGTGCTCATCTCGGCAAAAACAAAGCTAAGTGTGTATATTCGGCAAGAACACAATTTTGGTTTAAACATCGTTGGTTCGTTTTCATTTGCTGTCACTAAGGTTTTATTTTCATTTCAATGGAATGAGAAACAACCTATAATGATACATCTAAGCCTGTTTTTACAATTGGGTTGATTATGATTACCACCTCCGTCACTATCTTACCGAGCAGCGACGCAATCAACCAGTAGGTCTCCGGATACGGATACGAGTCTTGAATTGACCTGGGTCTCAAGCAAATCGATTAACGTACTCCATTCTAGTCGAAATTCTAGTACTAAACAATGTTTGTTTTGATTCGCTATGAAAGTTTGACAGATAAAATGAGGGGTATGTGGATTTTCCTATGTTTCGAGGGGTGCATCGATTAGCTTGGGACCGAAGATAGTACCAGAGCTGAGCCAAAAAGTTGAGCACGTTTCTAAGCGACCTTCTGGTCTTAGAGTTTCTTCTATGGTGGAACTTTCATTTAATCGTTCAGCAAAGTTTGATTCATTTTCTTGAAGGGTAATTTCTATGCAAATTCAACGGTCCAATAATTGATATGTAAGATTGTAGTTCATTTTTATTCAATGATTCATGGGCATATGGTCTTCCTTACCTTCATTGTTGTTCTCTACTTTGCTTATGTTGATTACACGAAGCAGGCTTGCAATTGCTCATTACAGCTCAAATGCTAATTTTTGGAATTATGAAACTATGAGATACTTTAATGATAATTTTTATTTGCAAGAAGCAAGAATGGGTGGTAAAGTTTGTGTTTGACACATAATTTATCAATTTTGCTTAAACTAACATGTTTTATGTATCATACAAATACTTTACCTTCTCTTCTTGCATCTTGTCAATAAGAATTACCATTAAAATATTGTATTGCTTCATAAATCCGAAAAATAGCATTTTTGCTGTAATGAACATTTGCAAGCTTGACACGAAGTATTATTTTTTTTTTAGTACACAGCAAAAAAAGTTGTTGAATATTACATCGAAACTGCTGCAACCAGGTCAATCCCTCGGTTGTGTAATATCACATTGTACGATGTACATCGATTTTGCGAACAAAATTACATCCATTGATGTAAAATTGTATCTGCTTTTTGCTATTACATCATTATTTCATACATCAGCTTGAATTACGTTGATCGATATTACATTTTTTTTTGCTGTGTATGTTGGAGAACAGTAAAAAATTAAGAAATTCCAATGTCCTACGTTCGCGCTACGTTCTGATAATTGCTATGCTTATACATTCAAAAGCTTACAAATACTTGCTTATATAGCAGAATACATCTAATAGCATTACTGTAAATTAATTACATTTACATAGCTTTATATTGCTGGGATTAAAGGATTGTCGGTCGTATTAATTGTATGTGATAAAAGTGGGCTCGGTGGCCTAATGGTAGCCATTTTTACTTACTGGGCAGAAAACCATGGGTGTAATCCCAAGCCCGTTACACAATTGAGCTCGTACGATTGCATAATTTTCTTGTCAGGCTTTAAAAGATCGCATCACTTTCCAAACTGATTCCAGATCACATTTACCCTCCCTATTAACAAAACGTCCCTCCTGTGACAACGCAAAATACTAGTCATCTCATCTAGGGAGCTTGCGTCTTCGGCATAGTTGTACAGGAAATCAAGACCAAGGTGGTACGATCGAAATCCGTAAAGTTCCTTCGGCACATTCTGCACGATAATAATAAAAAACTCAATAGTTTCGATGAGCTTGCCATAAGACCATGTGATATTTAAAATTTTAAACCAACAATATTAGGAAAAATATGTTTATTCAATTTCTTACCAACAAAAGCCATAAAAATTCATCCAAAAAAATATAATGCAACAAACGCTGATCCCTCTCATATGACCTACATTCCTTTTCTCTCATCAGAACTCAATTGACGAAACTGTGTACATCGGAAAACAAACAATCACCTGCCAACTTCCAATCAAAATAAATTGCTTCATTTACTTTTCGGTTGGTCCTTCTTATAACTAGCTAAGTGTTTCATCTATTGTCACTATTTCGTCTACCGTGTACAAAAACAATACAGCTTCATTCGGTAATCATCCACGCAGTAACTCTGCTTTCCGTAGAGGTTCGTCCGGCTAACGCTGCCAGTCAATGAACTCCTGTTGAACGAATCGATCCGAACCGTGGCTTCAAACTCCGCTTCACCCGGCTTCGTCAGAAATCGAACGCTAATGTCGCTGAATTGGTTGATCGGTTTCTTGGATGTGATCTCCTCTGTCAATATCCCAAGACTTGCATCCTCGATCGAGTACAGATGAAGCGCCCCACACTGGGGATACTTTTTGAGCATTTGATTCAAGCTTTCTACGGTGTAGCGTGCAACGGCGATCACCCGATAGTCGTTGGTTGCGACCGGTTTGTGATCGTGACACGTGCACCAGTGCGGAGCAATACCAGCATCTTCGCAGGTTCTTGTCGGTGAGATTGGCAGAAATAGACTTATTCCACGTGGCACCGGTTTCGCTTCAAGTAGTTCTAGCGATCTAAGTTTGATGGCCGATTCCGATACTAGGGGTAGGTTTGCAAGGTCTTTGAGGGTTTCGTAAAGATCGAAGTGGGTTGTCAACTGTTGTCGATTCTTCCGCAGATTGCGGTAAGCTGACGGGTATCGATGTGGGAACCATTTTGGGAGAAGAATGTATAGAAAAGGTTGCCGTTCCTCCATCATGCCTTGATATGTGTTTCGATAGCTGCCCCACCGTATTCCATGATCACTGAGTAGAATAATGGCTGACTTGTCCAGGAAGCCTTCCCGTTCCATATGCTCTAGCAGGCCTCTGTAGTCTTCGTCCACCAGCGAAGGGTAGTTCAATAGATCGTGGGTCATCGTACATGCCCAGAGAAGAGAAAAACTTAGTCGATTCTTCATAGAAGAAACGACCTTTCTGGCGTATTCAACCAATATCTGCGTGGGGTTGCGACCACCTAAGCAGAGCTTGGCGTTTACTTTCTTATTGTAACCAATGGAAGAATCTGCTTGACGGAAAAAGCTCCGCAGGTAGTAATCCGTTGGTTGATCACGGAATCCTTTCTTAAGGTAGTTGAAAGTTTCCATCGTACTACTATCCTCGGCATAGAACGTTCGGTAACCTAAGTCACCGAATTTTCGCCAAATGAAAGGACATAAATCGAAAGTACTGTTGGAATATGGAAGACATGCGGCTGCCAGATCCTCTACGTCGAGACCGGTTAGCGCCGGGACCAGATTCGGATACGTATTGTCGCCAACTTTGTTGTAGCCGAACATTTCAACGCCTGCAAATGGGAAATAATATTTTAGATCGCTCACAAATCTTCAATTAATTGCAGAATTACCTTTCAATCGATCAATCACCATTTCGGCAGTTTGCTTCATCTGTCGATGAAAGTTTAACCTGGATACGCTATCGATCCCCAAGATCATCATGCTAAGCTTTTCATCATCTCCGCCTAACCGTGCCTTCAGATCGTTCCTCGTCTTTTCACAACGCTCTTCGACAGCTGGCTTCAGTGGAACGAACGCAAAATAATCCCTATAGAATACCAACTGCTTCATTTCCGGATGAGTGCAGATGACTGCAATGAATTCGTTATTTATTTCTAGCCTCTCGCCGTACTCGAAACAAATCTCTTGCCCAACGATTCTCACATTGCTATTGGACTTGCGCTCAAATGGACGATAGCAGCACTGAATCAAGCTAGCGTTGCTCAACTCGTAATGCTTTTCGATGTCCTCCTCGGTCAACTGAAACCAGATCGAACTGCTGTCGCTCTGGATCACGGCCGGAGTGCAGTTCAGAGGTTCCACCTTATGGAGAAACTTTTGAACGTGTTCGTCCACGATTGGCAGGCTGGGCATCTTGCAGCCTGCCGTGTTGACAAAGTAGGAACTATTGTAGTTGAAGTGCTGTTCATCATCCTTGGTGACGAAGGCTTCCTCCCAGTACGGGTTCCCTGTGCCTCCACTGTACAGCCACGTCGGCAGGCTGATGCTGTACAGAAACACCAGGAGGATGCTGACCAGGATCAGTGCAAGTTTGAACCGTGCCTTCCGGGATGGTATCTTGAAGTTGTGGACGCTACTTCTCGATGGGCTGCCACGTGCTATCAGCGTTCGATAGTCGACTCCTTTTGGCATGATTCTGGAAGGAAGATGGATAAGGATATTCGGTTAAATCTAACACATGATAAAGCTGGTTAAACGCTGAATAAGGGAGTTTAGGTTTATAAGAATTTTGTTTGCCTTTGCATTCGGCTGCAGATCTGAACTGCACACCGAAGAGCTCTATGATGGTATGAACATTTTTCACGGATGCCAGTAAGATCATTTGTTTTTCATGGTTAACAAAACAATTTTTTGTGCTTCCGCTTATCCATGGAATCTATAGTATCTATACTGGAAATGGATTGGATGTGAGAAAGGGGTGTTAAAAATGTTCAGAGAGATACGAGTCTGAACACGAAGAGGATAAGTGTAAAAGGTGAAAAATCGGCTGCAGCAATATTAACCAAAACTCAACGAACCAAAGCAACATACCCGGCACGGATCCAACATTGCTTCAAGCTACAGATCAATCAGCCTCCTTTCAGCGCTGAGCAAATTGTTCGAGAAACTCATTCTTAATCGTTTGCTCAAGTTTGTTGAGGAATACAACATTTTCCTTCCGGAACAGTTCGGGTTCAGAAAGAGGCACTCCACCAATCACCAGCTAGTTCGGGTGATGAATAACATTCGAAGTAACAAAGCTGTATCCAAGTCCACAGCCATGGCCTTGCTAGCCGTTGAAAAGGCGTTGAAAAATGTTTTGAATGACGGAGTTGTGTACAAGCTTTGTAAATTCAATTTCCCATTACATCTGGTTCACTTTTTCCGCTTTCACTTTTCACGCCGGTGAAGGATGTTACCAAGCTGGGTGCCGAACTAGCAAAACACAAGCTCCTACCTCGCTTCAAGCTTTGCAGCATCGGTACCAAAATCATGTGCTCCGCCCTGTAGGAGTACAAACAAATAGGATGTTTCCTGAAGGACAACAACGTGGACTTCTTCACGCATGATCTGCCATCGAGCAAGCCACTGAAGGCGATTTTGCGTGGATTACCGTCGTTCGAGGTGACTGCGATGAAATCCGAGCTGGAGCTGTTTGGGCTCAAGCCTGAGGCAGTGTACCCGATGAACCGGCGTCCCAACCATAACACCAGCTTCCGTGATCCGTGGTGCATTTCACGAAGGGATTCACCAGTCTTGCGGCTCTGAGATCCAAAATTCGGGACCTGTTTCAGGTCATCATCCACGAAGATACAAATGGTTCCCAACAGTCGGACAGTTCAGCATCGTCTCGCTGCTGCTGCGCTCCAGCCAATTCCAGTTTCATCCACCGCCCCTGGTTTATCATATGCTGGTGCTGTCTCAGGTGAGCCTGTCGACGATCCTCCGTTCAACTCGGAGGAACTTGTGACGCTCGTGGCCGAGGTCATCATCATCATGCGCACCTGCAAGACTCGATCTGAACATCTACACGCTGCCCTGTCCCTTGTCACTAACTATGGACCGTGAAGCCATCAAGATCGTAAATTGGAATGCTTGCTCCTTGAAGAGCAAAAACAGCGAGTTTGTTGACTTTCTCAACGAAGGGTACATCGACATAGCCGTCATCACCGAGACTCACTTGAAGCCCGAGCTGAACGTCTTCCTTCCCGACTATCGGCTCGTAAGGCTTGACCGCACCAGCTCCGGGGGAGGGGAAGTGGCCATCGCTGCGAGACGGAACATCAGCTGCCGGCTACTACCAAGCTTCCAGCTGAAAACTATCGAAGCCATCGGAGTTGAGGTGAGCACATCGCCATCATAATCGCAGTCTACTTCCCCAAGCAAACCAACATTAGGGACGGCTCGGCCGCAGACCTCCGAAGAGACATCATCAAGCTAACACGACGGCGGCAAAATTTCGTCATCGCTGGCGACCTGAACGTCAAGCATCTGCAGGAAGCCCACTACAACATCCTGTGTCCGGATACTCCCACCCGGTTGAGTCAATCCGGAGCTTATGCCACCATCGACATCTTCATCAGCAACATTGGAGATAACGATCTCAACCTATCGCCTATCAGGAACTGAGCTCGGACCACTACCCGGTGGTGGCCGAAGGAGGTTTCTCGGCCAATAGGTTTCAAGTTTCCCAGCGAAATTACCATCATGTCAACTGGCAGCAGTACCAGAACTGTGTGGACACAGCAATCGACTATGACGTCCTACCGGAGTCGTTCGAAGAAGTGGATCGGTGTCTACAAACCATCGAAGAGGCGATATCCCGTGCCAGAGAGCAACACGTACCAGAATCCAGACAGGTGAGTCATACTCTGAACCTCGACAGCCCAACCAAAGATCTTATCAGGCTCCGTAACACCATTCGTAGGCAGTTCCAGCGTTCTGGGCTGCCCAACTTGAAGACCAATGTCAATAGGCTAACCAAAATTATCCAGGTCAGGATGGTGGAACTCAGAAATAACGATTTTGCCAACAAGATTCGCTCTCTCCCAGCTCTCTCTCCATGAGCCTGCCGTACTGGAGGCAAAGTCTAGAGTCGCTGACACCCCCGTAGTAGTGCATGATGATAGTAGAATATCGACTGATGATAGCAGCTATTAGAAGCACTAAAAACATGAAGTCAACCTCGAGTTGAAAAACTTGAGTATTGACTTCTTCAACCATCTTACCGTTATCTTCAACAAATGTTTGGAGTTTGGAGTTTGGTTACATCCCTGCATACTGGAAGTTAGCCAAAGTGATTCCAATACGCAAGCCTGACAAAGATCCTACCAGTGCCAAAAGCTATCGCCCCATCAGCCTATTGTCCTCCATATCGAAGCTATTCGAAAAGTTGATACTCAGCCGATGGGGCCTCATAGCCTAGTCAGTAAAGGCACGGTATTACCAAGCCGGAGGCAGCGGGTTCGATTCCCGGTCCGGTCGAGGGAATCTTTCGGGTTGGAAATTTTCTCGACTTCCCTGGGCATAGAGTATCATTATGCTTGCCACACAATATACAAATTCATGCATTGGTATTTGGCATCGAAAGCTCTCAATTAATAACTGTGGAAGTGCATTTAGAACACTAAGTTGAGAGCACGCGAAATTACCATCGTGTCAACTGGCAGCAGTACCAGCGCTGTGTGGACACAGCAATCGACTACGACTTCCAGCGTTCTGGGCTGCCCACTTGAATACCAATTTCAATAGGCTAACCAAAATTATCCAGGCCAGGATGGTGGAGCTCAGAAATAACGATTTTGCCAACAAGATTCGCTCTCTCCCAGATTGTGCAAAGCCATTTTGGAAGATGACCAAAATTTAAAAAAAAAATAAGTCGAGACCGATCCCTCCGCTCTTCTCTGTTGACTAGGACTCGAACTACTCATAACCCCAGTTGAAAAGTCCAATGCTCTTGGCCAACATTTTGTGATTTCACATAATCTTGGGCAAACCATGGTGAGCTCCTATGGGCCTGCCGTACTGGAGGCAATGTCTAGAGTCGCTGACACCCCTGTAATAGTGCATGATGATAGTAGAATATCGGCTGATGCGGTGATAGCAGCTATTAGAAGCACTGAAAATATGAAGGCTGCGGGTATGGATGGTGTAGTCAACCTCGAGTTGAAAAACTTGAGTATTGACTTCTTCAACCATCTTACCGTTATCTTCAACAAATGTTTGGAGTTTGGCTACTTCCCTGCATGCTGGAAGTTAGCCAAAGTGATTCCAATACGCAAGCCTGGTAAAGACCAATGCCAAAAGCTATCGCCCATCAGCCTCTTGTCCTCCATACTCAACCGTCTGCTGGTGTTTTCAAATGATAATAACATCTTTCTCAAAGAGCAATTCGGGATAAGGAAAGGCCACTCTACTATCCACCAACTCGTACGGGTTACTCACATCATCAAGTGGAACAAGTCCGTTTCAAAAACATCTGCTATGGCATTGTTGGATGTTGAGAAGGCGGTTGACAATGTCTGGTATGATGGCCTAGTGTACAAACTGCATCGATACAACTTTCCGATCTACCTCGTGAAGATCATCAAAAACTACTTGTCGGGCAGATCATTCCAGGTCCCCGCTGATACGTTCAACATTGATGCAGGGGTACCTCAGAGTAGCCTGCTTGGACCTATCCTATCCAACATTTGCACGTCAGACGTTTCTCCCCTGCCGGGTGGTGGTATCCTGTCAATGTTCGCAGATGACTCCTCCATCACCTATAAGGGTCGAGTGATCCGTGCTCTGGAGAGTAAACTACAATCAGGCCTATGTTCCGTCCGACTATTTCAAGAGCTGGAAGATTTGTATCAATGCAGCTAAAACGCAAACCATTCTGTTTCCACACTCGAATTCATCTCGGCTTGTTCCACCTGCTAACGTCAAGGTCCATCTTGATAGCACTCCCATTGAATGGTCGAGTGAAGTAGTCTACCTTGGTCTAACCCTCGATAGCAAATTGCTATTCCGATCCCATGTGGACAAGACATCCACCAAGTGTAACATCTTGATCAGGTCGCTCTACCCTCTGATAAACAGGAAGTCCACCCTGTCCCTCAAAAACAAGCTTGCTGTCCACAAGCAGATCATTCTGCCGGCTATTGAATACACACTTAGAAATTATTATTTTTACACGAGACGTAATTCAGCTTGACGTAAATTATGCAACGTAAACAAACATAGCATGTAAAATTAAGTGTCCTGAAACTGAAACATATGCATCTCGACGAAAAGTGCGTTTTATTGAAGTGATTTTCTGGTCCTTTTCAACTGATTCTTATGTCAAAAGGGCCGCTTGCATGTGTCGGTGTCAGGGCACTGAAATTTACATGTCTTTTTCGTAGTGTGTATGGTATGCCAATCTGGGAGAGTTGTGCTCAGTGCCACCACCTAAACCTTCAGAGGATCCAAAACAAGATCCTCAGAATGATCCATAACAGTCCACCGCGAACTCGTAATTCTGAGATTCACCACCTGACCAGATCATTCGTGATTTGGCAACCTAGTTCAAGTAGTTAGGTAGGTTTCTGTGCTCAAGTAGGTAGGTTATCAAATTTTAAAATTCAAACGAAAACAAGCCCTTTAAAGGGTATCCTGTAAATTAGCGCTAAACGCAATCATCACATTAGAATAACTAATTACCTAGAACAAAGATGAAGAGCCAAAGGCTAACCAATTGAAATGTAAAACCAAATGTTGAAACTTAAAAAACCAGCAAATAAACGTCAATTTTACTACTACGGTTTTTCATCGTGGAGGTTTTTCACCCTACGAATTCGCAAATCGGTTTATTTTTGTATTTTTTGATTTGGTTGAAAATTTGTGGAAACGTATGCCGAATGCCATTTTGCATCTTCATATCGCCATTTTGAATCCAGCTTTATTTTTTAAAAGGGCCTATAGAAAAATATCAAGCTTATCTTCAGAAAATTTTTACTCGACAACTGTTTATCCGATCGGTTAGGTGTGTTGGGAAATATTGCAGGTAATGGATGAGACTATTTGAAAAAAAAATATGCACTCTAAAAAAATTAACCTAACTTTTTTTTTTTCAAATAAAGTTTTAAAAACTATTTTGATCAAAAACAGATTTTTTTGTATATTTTTTTATTTGTTGATATATTTTAGGGGACAAAAAATGCCATCTTTTGCACTATAGTTCAAAATGGAAAAATTATGGACAAAAAAGTTATGATTAAAAAACTCGTTTTTGGAAAAATATCCAAAACTTGGTCCAGTTACTGTTTCGACTGTATATAATTAAATTACACCAAACTTTCAATAAAAAAGCACTCAAGTAAATTTTTTCTAAGTCGCACCGTTTTCGAGATGTAGTGGTGTGAAAGTAGATATTTTTTAAATGTTGGTAGTTTTTGACCATTTTTAAATGTATTTGGTTTTGAATTACCCATGTCCATTAGAGTGATGCAACATTTGAAATTTTCGCTCCACAATACTTAAACGATTCCAAATCGGATCCTGACTAACCTCTCAAAATTTGAACCCATTTGGTGAGAAACTGCGATGGCACAAACCATTTGAAGTTTGTATGGGAATTACTATGGTAAAACCAAGATTTTTGTTCATGTCTATCTAATAATTCACCATATCGGTCTGCTTCAAAAGTTTTCAACTGTACTTATAGGAAATTTTTCCAGCTACAACAATTTTTCCACTTTTCAATTAAATGCAAGGATCGAAAGTTATCAATGGTTCAATGCGCTGATGTCTTATGATCATGCTCAATCAACTGCTCAGCAGGCAACATTGGTGTTTCTGGGGCGTTGAATAAGACACACAAATCATGGCTACTATGTCACACTGCAAAATACAGTGTTGCCTACAGAGCAGCTGCTTGATCATGTCATAAATTTACCAATCTCTTAAACAAATAATAAATTTTTCCTGTCTCGTTTTACATAGAAACAATCTTCAGCAAAGTTGTAGCTGAGAAAATTTTCTATAAGAATGGCTATCGAACTGTTTCGCAGCTTAATATGGAAAAAGACTAGAAGGTAATGAACAAAAAGTTGAGATTTCCCATAGTAATTTACATGTAAACTTCAAATGGCTTGTGCGAAGTATGTTTCTAACCAAATGAGTTGTTACTTTGAGAGGCTAATCAGGACCCGATTTGAAACCATTTAAGCACTGTGGAGCGAAAAAGTCAAATTTTGCATCAGTCTAATGTCCATATATAAGCCAAATCTGACATATAATCAACATTAGAATATAATTAGCTGTGTATCCAAGAAAGTGACCTGCTTAAGTTCAGTAACTAACCACTTCATTCGAGCAGTTAAAATGACGTTTACTACCACTCGAACTTTGAAATAAAACATTATTTTGAGATTTTTTTCTTCTGAACCACGAGAAAAGTAGCCATCATTTGTGCGTTTCATAAAAAAAAAGTAGAAAGGTCTGTGCCTAGAGGCACGAACGGAAGCTTGACGTAGGACCGCTTGTGGACGGAACAAATGTGAACATTTAGTTCTTTTAATTGATCAATCATCAATTAATCATTTTGTTCGACCATCCACAGATATGGCGCTGTTCCGCTGGTAGGAAGTGATAAAGATCCCCATATTAAAATTGAGAGAAGTGGGAATTTTTCGTTTTTGTTGCATATTCAGGGGAAAATCAAAATGAACGATAACCTAAAGAAATTAATCAGGGACTTTGTCGTTCAGTTTTTTCCCGGAAATCATTGTTAAACAAGCTACAATTAAATAAAAAATGATTTTTCCCCATACAGTTTTACCTGATTTACTACCAGCTCCCAGAGAGCCAAAAAATTCAAATTTGAGAGCGAAAATTTGCTCTCTTGACCTCAATCTCTCAACATGCCATGTATTTTGTTGACACTCGATTTGTGATTTCCCTTTCACAGATTATACAATAGAGTACCTGTCACTACAAAACATGTCTGGTACCTCTATATATTCATTTGCTTTAATATTTGAAGTCCCTCTTGTTTTACATATTCTGCGCAAAAGATACTTTATGCCCCGCCCATTCATAAAAAAATCGGCGGGAAATTCTGTGAGGGGTGAGCTATTTTGTGTGCAGAATGTGTAAAAAGGGAGGGACTTCGAATTTTAATCTAAATGCATATATAGAGGTACCAGACATGTTTTGCACTGCAGTGTCCTCTGTGAACAATTATAGGAACACAGATTGTGTGTAGTTTCCGATAGATGTCACCGCAAACAACAGCAGTGACATCTGATGGAACATGAATGCAGAAGCTTGACAAAATGATCAATTATCTTAACTAATTCCGTTTTTAATTTGTAAGCGTATCAAATTTGTAGTATTTATTTCAAAGAGAAAGTTGATGAAGAGAATCCAAGGGACTGTCAATGTCGATTCATCTACCCGACTTTAAAATGTATTTTGATTTTTTTTTTATTTATGAATTTTTAAGTTTTGTGCATTTTGGTATTAAAGTGTATTCAATTAACCCCTCACAGGTTTTCCTTCCGAATTATATGAATGGGGCGGGGCGGAAAGTATCGTTTGTGCAGAAAATGTAAAAAAGGAGGGACTTCGAGAGATTGAACTCGTGAGAGCTAATTTTCTCACAAATTAGATTTTATTGGCTTTCTGGGGACTGAATATACACCCAAAGCGAATTATTCCCACTTCTCTCAAATTCTATATGGATTTTTAAACTTCCTACCAGCCTATTTTGATCACCATTGCAACAGTTGGATATTTGGTATTTTTGAATAGTGACCTATTGAAAATTAACTAAGTGTTCATTTTAGCAGATTGGTAGATAAATTTTCAATCGTTTGGCTTGTTTAGAATTAAAATCTATCTGCTATTGGTCGAAACCTGACCTCTTTTCGTAATGCTGTGCATTTTTGCTGTTTGAAATTGCATGGATTCTATAGATCCTGTGGAGATCTATCTAGCCCTGATGTATGTGTTGGTAGAGGAAAAAATGTAAACTTTGCGGGAGACGATGTCATAACACTCGAAAGCAATTTTGTGAAATATGAAGTAAAACAAATTCTAGCTAGTTCTGCATGATGATTTTGTTTGATTTTATTTATTTGTAAAGTCGCCGGGAAATATTTACCAGCTGGCGATTTTTTTTTTATGATTACTCCTTACTTGAAAACAGGCAAAAAACTCACAAACAGGCTGCTTTTTCATGGTATACAGTGTGATAATTCAACAATCAATAAATTATCTCAACATTTAGTGGCAAACCATTCATAAATTTTGGTAACATGCAAAAAATTCTATAATCCACATTAAATTTCATATGTAAGCACCGATTGAACAATCTTTTCGACGTCACTACAAGGGTGATTGATTAAACGAAAGAAACGAATCGCGCGGAATGAAAGCCGAGGAAAAACTAATTGCACCAATATATTCAGGCCTACAATTCCACACCTTCTATAGACAGGTTGAGCCTTGATAGCTAGCTGCTTGCGGGAACTGATGACCTTGACCAATGTCCAAATAATACTCTTTAACAAATTTTTGGTGGCCCTGAAAAGGACCGTTTTGTAGTGATGGTTGAGTAATTCTGAGCTGGGTGTTCAACACGGATGAGGCTGTCGAGCTGTATGTCGTTTGGAGCGAGGGTGACACGCTTAGCATAGATGACCGACCCGCAGCGACTCACGAAGAGCTACTGATTCCGATCCATAGCATAGCGGTGAAGCTTTTTCCTCCTTTGATGGTTGCTTATGTGGGCTCTGCAGCTTGCTGCTTCCAGGCAGCCTTTCGTTGTTACTGGTGAACAATTTTCAACGCCACACGCCGAAAGCACTGCTACTGCTGCTACTGTTGCTACTAATTTCGACGACCGAACACCACCACACAGTGGTGTGGTCGTTGGGAGCGTGTGGTTCTGAGTATGGCGAAATATTACGCAATTCCATCCTCCCTATTCGCACGCGCCCGAGGATCGGAGGTGAATGCCACTTCGACTTGTTTCGTCTACTTACTACTCTCTGACAACTGTGCTAGGGAAGCAGCATATGCATGTAGGTAATTGGTGGATTTGTTAGTTAATTCGACGCTCTTGGACAATGCTGGACATTTACCAGTTTTTCAATAGTTTCTTGTTGAAAATCAACAATCGAAAGCATTGCATCGATGCGTAGCCATATTTCTGATCGATTGGTGATAAAATTATTGAAATTGAACCAGGGGCAGCTGAGTTATTAACGTTCAAAATCTTTCTTAATTTGTTACATGTTCCATTTTCGGTTTTCACAAAGTGTACCCCCATATAGAAATGAAAGACGTAGTCCTACGTCAAAAGAAGCCATTTCTCCATAAAGCTGGGCTTAGACTAGACAAGTCAAATGATCAACTCAGTTGAATTCAATTGGCTTGAAAAGTTGAGCCTGGTTCAACTTTTTTCAATTCAAGTGAGTTTATCAAGTCAGTTGAATGGTATGGTTTACACGTTCAATTCGCGTTCAAGTCAGTTGAATTCAACTGACTGTCTAAACTCAGCTTAAGAGTGCCCGACAATTCTCTCGGCATCATTGAATCATTCGTTGTGGAATAAAAATCTGGAAGTTGTCCGGATCTTCATTCATCAATGGATGATTGAATTATATCGAGAAAGCTTGCGGGAGAAATTGATTCGGAAGCGCGGAGTGATTTGTGCCGCATCGGCAATGGGCTAGGATCATCCTGCCGTTCGATTGTTGATCGTGAAATGCATTCTTATTTTCAATTTCAACAAGTCTGACTCTGACTCCAGCCCAAAAATTGCTTAAACTGTTTTCTATTGTTTTTTTTTTCAAACCATCTACGACGAGAGCAAGATGAAGTAAGAGCGTCCGCTTTGTTTCATCCAAGGTTTATTTTTTTAAATGTATTTAAGTAAAATACAAATAAAATCAATGTTTAGATGTTTTTTTTTTTATAAACGTTATCAAGTTTTTCCACACACTTAGATTTGTTTCCTGAAATGGGAACCACCGAGAGCTTGCGTTGATTAGAATGTATTCTTGGGATGATGGATATTTAATTTTAAAATGAATAAATTTCAATGTTAATTTAATCACTGCAGCATTGAAAAGTAAGCATTGCTTGATTATTTCGAATTTGTTCATGCATGATTACTGGCAAACTATTCTTGGTTCTGACTCAATAAGGCAAAGTGGAAAAATGCTTAGTTTTTAAGCATTTTTGATTTTTCATTTATATTTGAGTGTAGACAGTTCTGTGGTATTCTAGCCCCCCTCCCTCCACCTGCGTAGACAATTGTCCATACATTTTTTTTAATTTGTATGAGCCGTGGATATCGCCAACCCTCCTCCTCACTAAACTGTCTACGTAGTTAATGAACAGCCCCATGAACGGGATCCAAGTCTGCTTCCACCCCATCGATGGTTGTCAAGGTGATCACGCCGTGACCAACCTTTAACCAACAATCAATACGAAACTAACGATTTTAAATTGACTCACCACTTGACTAGCCTATTGATCCCAAGCAAACGATTAACCTACCCTATTCTAGCGAAATTCTAGTACTACGCAATGTTTGTTTTGATTCGCTATGAAAGTTTGACAGATAAAATGAGGGGTTATTGGTTTTCCCTATGTTTCGAGGGGTGAATCGATTAGCTTGGGACCGAAAAGAGTACCAGAGCTGAGCCAAAAAGTTGAGCACGTTATTTTGGGACCTTCTAGTCTTAGAGTTACCTCTATGCTTTAACCGCGCCGTCTGAAGCTGACTAGAGCCATGAAAGTAGCGCTTTTTATATCTTTTTAGGTTCGAGCAGAACGATGTGCAATCAAGTGGTACTCGATTATGACGAATGGGATTGGGAAAAAAAAACGATTATTTCATGAAAACAGTGACAAAATTATCATTTGTACATTTTCCAAAAGTTTTTTTTTATGGAAAATTGAAAAAGTATTTATTTTAGCAGATTCGTAAAGTAATATCCTATCGATTGGCCTAACACTATTTCACCACACGTATTTTTTGATTTGCACCCCAGTATAGTCGACAAAGACGTAGTTCTACGTCAAAAAAAATTGCTCGAAAAATTTCCGAAATCTCACGGATACTAATATACAGAAATTGGTTGATCTGGGTTTTGCAGAACAGAACCAACTTAACAGTATATTAAAAATTTGTGATTCTTGCCGTATACAGCTTTCTAATCGTACCGAACTATCAAATAGCGACGAGTTATCGAAATGTGATGAACAACAACAACAGTCAGGAATCTTTAGTAACTGTACCATCAATAACATCGGTAGAAACAATCGACTCTAATGTTGGCGAATATTTGCAAAGCGTTAATATGGAACTCCGTGGTGGAATAAGAGCCACGCGTTTCCAGATTATACCAAATTTTTTGATTAAGATTAGCTATCGCAAGAAAAAATGTGGTAATTGACATTAACACCCCATGATAAAGTGACCATTAATCAATCTACGCTCCATCATTCTGTCAACGATCGAATTGACTCCTGCACAAATCAGTTTCCCAAAAACCATCACGTTCATAATATTACGAAACCAAAAACCCAGTCCCATCATTTATCATCTCATTACCCCGTTCAGCGAGCTGTCATAATCGCCAGAATTGAGAAGTAGCTTGCCTGGCATGTTTACCGCTGAGGTTTTGCATCCCTGCGAAAATTACCCCAAACTACACTGTATCGATCCGTGTGGAGCGGGAAAAACTATTTTCCAACTTCCGCCATTATGACCGCTTCCTATTTTGCTATCTCGCTTTGTGTCCTTTCACATAATTTTAACACGAAAGCGTGATTCCTCTGTCCGAGACCGGGAGGGAAACGTGAAAATTCTGACAGTAATAGGTCCAACTATATACGCAATGCCTGATATGCTACGGCCACCATGTACGAATCGGAACTGGATCACTGGTGTACGAGATGTGTTGCATGATGCAACAAACAGCGACCAACAACAGTCCAAATTGTAATCCACTTTTCAATTTGCTACTAGACTATTTTTGGCGCGCGGGATATAAATCAGTAAAGTTTTTTGGCTCCATTCCAGCTCTGCAGGCCATATAGGATATATGGGCTGGTGTGTGTTGTACGGTTCGTCCTATTCCCGTGACAGCCGTAACGAGAAGGGCTGATTTCCTCTTCAGAGATGAAATAGTTCGACGGTTATTTGCTGAAGTCGGGCTGCCCGAGGGCGATATCCCGGACAAAGAGTTGCGTTCACATGAGTGCGTGGAAGTGTGGGGCGAAATGGGTCAGCTGAAATATTCAAAACTGCCCCATTGGTTTGTTGGCATGATTTGGAATTGAATAAAATCAAAAAATGATAATGTTTTCGTATGATAATCGTAATCCAATACCAATTAAATTAAGATTTACTCGGATTTTACTAAATTTTACTTTTTTCTTCTTAACTGCGTCGAAACCTAAAACCGAAAAAATTATTTAGTTTAGATTTGAGTAGGAAAACTTGATTTCTAATATTTGGTATCTTCAGCAAAGTTTCTTAAAATTGAAAGTTCTGACTTTTGACGTTATTAGCTTTTTGTTTATTTTGAATCCTCGTAGTAGAAAAAAAGTTCATTTTCATTTTTTCAAATGTAAATATAATGATTTGATGTCGTCAGAACTGTCGAAGAACATATTTTTACCAGCAAATTTGCTGAAGATTCAAAATAAGTATTATGCTTAAACAATAATTAATCACCACCCATTCATGAGGATGTCTCCTTCGTTCGTAGCCTCGCCAAAACTTAACATAAGCTTAACTTTACTGGATTACCATTTAAGGTGATTCAAGAAACATTTCTCGATTACTTTTTCGAATGAACGTATCCGCTTTTGTAAACAAAGCATTTGATCGTCAATTTGGCGTAACTTCCCCTGTCTGATGGTAGTGTTAGCATGCGTGAGCGAGCTGCCAGTTACGCCAAATCAACGATAAAATGCAAAAAGTAATCGAGATTTATTTAATCATGTTTCAAGAATAGTTATACAATTCTTACGGATAGTGCTTTTAGAAAATGTCGGCACAAAAGTTCAACGTCTGCCAACAAGGGTAGAAACTCACTCATTTTTCCACCAGACAACCCCAACCCAAAGGCCATCTACGGAGAAAAAGCCTTTCTATATAAACATTGGTCTCCGCACTGTCTGTCCCCTTGGAGGTACGCCATATATCAAGCAGCATATATCACGCAAACTGCCCAAAGATTGTGCAGAAAATGCATCTTTGTTATTGCTGGTATCGCAAGCAAAAGGCCACATTCTCATTTCGCTCTTGGCTTGGCTCCGACAAGGCTTGGCACAGAACATTCACCATACATGCCTTCTTTGAATCGGCCAGACCAAACCACGGAACCATAACTATTTGCACTAGCAACTTAATTAAAAGGAAGTCCTTCGTAATTAAAAAAGCAATTATGAATTCAATTTTCAGCGATAATGGACGAAACCGTTCTGAGAAGGAGTTCGGCTGTGGACTGCAAGCTCTTGAGAATACTGCAAGCTAGGCTTGTGTATATGTGGTTAATTTATGCTTTTGTTCTCTCATTTCCTTGGACTCAGAAATCTCCGATCCTCGTATGAATTTCCCATTTGAAAATCTTCGATAATCGAAACGGGAAATTGAATGAAGCTCAGATTGCGCACCATTGCAGTACTCACAAGAGACACTGTGTACTGTGTGACAAACAGACCCGAACATGACACCGACACGTGTTTGGCATTGGGTTATTAGCCATAGTTAGGTACCTATTTATACTGAATCTGATACAACCATGCACCTCCACCTAGCAGTCTTCTTCTTCTGTGTCGAGTGACAAAGTAGGTAATTTGATTACCTTTGCTCTTGAACTACCTACTAGGTATGATGCTTTCATTCATCAGCATAATCAATTGGCAATGCTTATGGTTTGACCAATCGAACGTTGCTGTATGACTGATAGCAATTGCATAATTATCTCGAGCCGCAATAGATTAAAGCTGTCTTCAGACATGAGCGAGCATGAGCGGATTTTGCGGTAATTTGAAAGAGACGCAAACGCAAATCACGCTCCACTCCGCTCATGCACGCTCATGTCTGAAGACACTAATAACTTTCACGGATATCAAGCTCATGGTTAAACCGTTCGCTGTGGACGAATATGCAGGAAAGAATAGATTTATGTTTCATACCGGGATAGGTAATTCGAATTCTTCTCAGTTCAATCAAATTACGCTAGTAAAGCAATTAAAAAAAATATCAGTTCAATCGCTACTGCAAGGTTGATACAGGTTGACATCGTCTGTAGATTGATATCGATTGTGTTTCGTTTGCCTAGTTTTGTTAATAGCAAAATTCAATCCTTAAGGTGAAACGGTACGTTTTGCAACAATGGCTGTCCTCACAATTATTAACCCGTAAAAGCCCGGGGCAAACTTTTTATTTTCAAAAATTGTGTCTCAGAGGAGCCAGGGCCGATTCAATTGAAATTTGTTTAACATCATTCCGGTGAATGGTTCTTACATATGTTGGGTGGTACTCCCCTAGGCTCCTCCCTCTTTGTTATATATTCATGAATGTGTTGGCACGGGGGTGTTTTTCTCAATCGTTATCATATATCTAACCTATCATTGCGACAACAAATTGATTTTTTTTTCGTTATAATGTATATTTCAATTTCATTATAATTTTCCTAAAATTCTATTACAAATATTTTTAATTCTGTTGAGCTCTCCCCTGAACTTCCATACGCTATCCTCAAATGAGTTTGAACTTCCTTGGAATTTAACTCAAAACTACTGCTGTATAACCTCTCCTTGACCCAGTCGAAAATATTAAATTCTCTAAGCGTTTAGTAAAATATTTGCATACCTTATTACGTTGTTTTTCATAGTAGTAGAATTAAAAGGAAAAGTAACGTAATAAGGTATATTAAGTTCTCCTTAACATTCCTTTGGAACCGAATCAACTTCAGATACAGATTCCTTCAAATTAATTTTGGGCTAAATGATTATTTTAAATATTGTCGACCCCAGAGCCTAAAACCTCGATATTATCCAAGGGGAAAGTCACTACCCGAGCAAAGTCGGTTAACAAAATAAAAGCAAATCGATATTAAAGTGTGCAGTTCCTATCATGATGAAAACTATATATATATTGATTTCAAATGTTACGACATAAGTCTGATATCATATTGTGCTTTCATTATGCAGCAAGACTTTTTAAATGAAAGCAACTTAACTTGAAGTTCTGCTGCTTACGTCTTGTTTAAAATTTAATTGAAATTCATCTGTCGTTGAACTAATGATGATTGTTTATTTGATTTGTTTGACCCATTTTAGGTCATTCGTGACTTTCCCGGGGTGAGATTGGAGCCCAAGTCTTTCAGCTTGAGAAACATGAATGGTAACCATTTACTCCAGGCCCGTATTCAGTTAAAAATTATGAATGCAAAATCAGTAATCAAATTGATTTCATTGAAAGCAGGATTAGTTTTCCGTTTGCTTCAACAGTGTAAAATTTTGCTCTCATTTTTGCTGTGTTAACCGTTAAGTCAACCAAAATGAGATCAACTGGAGTATTCAAAATAAGTTACATCATAACAGCAAATTTTGATTTCAATTTGATCTTTAGCTTTGCTCGGGTAGACACACTTAATAGGTTGCAATTTATTCTCAGTGTGACCCAAGTGTGCCGCAGCTGTGCCGGCAGTGCCGATCGTTTAGCCAACTGTATTTTTAGTGAATATTTAGGAATGCTTGGCAACCCGGTATTTCTGACAGTTCAAATGTTTTGAAACGGATTCGAAGCAGCAAGAGACTGGAATTGCTACGAAACTTTCAATTTCGACTACTTGCTAGTGGAATTGATAAGGACTGGGGATGACAATAGTAGCATGAAAAATCACAACGTGAAAAGCTCGGCAAGGAAGACCGCTGCCAGGGAGCCGGGGAAAGTAGGTCGCGAGATCGTGAAATGATTGGACACTACCACATTGTTGCTTCGAGTTCGAGGAAATGCGTACAGAACGATGAAAAGCGATTGTGTGGGAAGTTTGAACGGCTCCCACAATCATAAATTTCGTTTGTGATAAAAGCAATAGCGAAGCGGCGCCGGTGGTGTAGTGGTAAGCGTGATTACCTCTCACCCCAGCAGGCCTGGGTTCAATCCCAGTCGGTGCCGCCAGGATGTTCTGAGGCATAACATCTCTGGTCACGCCTTCCTTCGGAAGGGAAGTAAAGCCGTTGGTCCCCGGTTCATGAGTTGATGGGTCGATAGGTAGGGTCCAGGTGTGGGAGCTGCCTTCCTGGCGTCGGTAGCATTGGTGCGCAGCACGGAAAACAAGATCGACGGAAAACAAATCAAGGAAAAAAAAAGCAATAGCCAAAGATGTCCCCGGGAAAACTGATCGACTGATCGGATTGTTCCCCTACCAAATCAAATTTAACGTTTTCTGTGGAACGCCTTGTTCCAGGATTGTGATCTGCGATTTTCAACGTTTAGATGCCCGCTCTCTCTGACTAGACAAACGTACACTACCGGTCATAAATAAGGACTCGCTTGAAAAAGTATTGCAACACTCATATTGAATATTGCATCACCTTGAAAAGTTTAGCATCACCCAAAAAGAATGTGAATACTTGGGGTGATGCTAAATTTTTTAAGGTGATGCAATATTCAAAATGAGTGTTGCAATACATTTTCAAGTGAGTCTTTACTTATGACCGGTAGTGTATAACGCGTTGACCAACATCTATGGTATCAGCCACAACCAGAATAATTCCTTTCTATCCGGAACATTAGGGCATCTTTAGCGGCGATCCAATTTATTGGTTTGGTCTAAAATTTTGGAACAGACCCAGACCGAGCCCTTGCACTGGTGGTCTATATTATGTTTTAGACTAGTTCTAAAATGTAATTTTTTTAAACCAGTATAACTCTCGTTCTATTTTGAACTGAATTTGGATCAAGGCAAGCACTGTTCCAAACTAGTTTGACAGCTGTCGCTATCGAGATTTTGTTTTGTTTTGTTCGTTGCTGGGGTTTTTTCCAGCAAAACAAACCGATTTAGTTCCTCGATTTTCGAAGAAACGTGGACGGAACAATCGACTGCTGTTGACATTGGTGTAGTTCCAGCTCTATCGCGCTATCGGTGCTGCTGTTGCTGCCGTCCCTGTCGTCGCAGCTGCGAAAGGATCACAAGAGAGACATCCGAACGTTTCTGTTCTTGATTCTTCTTGACGCTTCTGTTGCAGGATTTTCCGGGCATGTTCTGGAAACTCCCAGGGAATTGGCCAGTTTCTGACTTTGTCCAAAACTCATCATGTGACACATCAAATCACATTAGATTTCAAAAGCAATATCAATGGTAGTCAAATATAGTGCACAGAATCATGTTGACCCCTATCGTATATGTTGCCGGCACCTCCAGGGAATTGGCCAGTTTCTGACTTTGTCCAAAACTCATCATGTGACACATCAAATCACATTAGATTTCAAAAGCAATATCAATGGTAGTCAAATATAGTGCACAGAATCATGTTGACCCCTATCGGATATGTTGCCGGCACCTCCAGGGAATTGGCCAGTTTCTGACTTTGTCCAAAACCCATCATGCGCCACATAGCAAATCACATTAGATTTCAAAACCAAGATCAATGGAAGTCAAATAATGTGCCCAAGACCACCTTTCTTACTTCCAAGCATCTTTCAGGAACCCCTAGGGAAGTGACTAGTTTCTGATATGGTCCAAACCCTGTGAAGTGTCAAATCTCACAGAAATATAAAAAACAACATAAGTTTAAGTCAAATATAGTGTCCAGATCCACATTGGCCACATTCTGGTATGTTTCGGGTACCCCCAGGGAATTGTCCAGTTTCTGACTTGGGCCAAAACCCAACACGCAACAAAATACCAGACAAATACAGGTTTTTATTATTATTTCACTGGGAAGCACGAGGAGCAGGAGGACGAGCAGTTCAAGGCTTTTTGTTAAAGCCGCACATCAATCCCGGAGACAGCCATCGGAGGTCAATTTCACGGTAATTGCCGGATAAAAACCGTGTACGAATTAGTATTAGATTAAAAAATGGCTGACCACAAAATCAGGGTATGAGTTGGTTTTGCCTCGGGTTTTGACGTTTGAAATAGACCGGCCAAAAATAGACCAACCGGTGCGTACGCACACAGTTTGATCTATTTTGGCTTGATCCTGTTAATTTTAGCTGGTTCAAATGTGACATAAATTTGGATCTAGATCAGACCACCGCTAAAGATGCCCTTAGAATGTTTACATTTTGTCAAGAACGTCAAATAATTGTGATTGCTATTCTATTGTTCGCATTTCAAATTGCAAGTATAATTGGATTAAGATTTTACATTTGAAATTATTTATCATAATTCTCGATGAACATTTCAAATGGTCCTATCTGATTTGATCGATTCTCTTCATCGACTTTCTCTTTTGATAACCATTGCTATGCAAACAGATTTTGCGCTAGTTTTACAACATAGTTTGATAATGATAATTATTCTTATCTAGCTTTCAAAACGTCAAATACAATTGGAAAAGGTTTTGCAGCTGAGTTATTAACGGAAGAGAAAGTCGATGAAGAGAATCGATCAATGCAGATAGGACCTTTTGAAATGTTTATCTAGATATCTTTCATAATTTAGTTGAACTGTGGACGGCAGGGAATACCATAGTATTGAGGAGCATTGTTCTATGCAGTATGAATACGAATTTTATAATAATATATTCCATCCCAAGAATCACGTAACTTCTACGTGTTAATCCAGTGACGATGAAGCGTATTGAAATGAGTTCTTCCATGTGAAGATCACGTAGCTCTTACGTGAAAAGTGTGATGGAAAAAATCTACGTATGTTTTCACGTTGCATTAACGTATCAATTATTTTGAGTGTGGTTCCAAACGACAACAAAGCCACCGACAAACCGACATGAATCATCATACAAATTACAAAGAAATTTCTGATCAAAACACAAAACTGACATCTGACTGCTGATCTCACAAGGAAACAATACCAAATGATATAGGAATCATTCCTCCACCTGATTGTGGAGTATGCTTTCGAGGTTGAGATTTTATTTGCGAGAAATCGGTGATTGGTATGTTTTGCTACAAAAGTAAATACGTCCAAATCTCAAAGTTCTCCAGATTTGTTAACACAAAAACGAAGCTCACGATGATCAAAATAACAACAATCATTACTTATTGTCTGTGTCACACTCAGTCTTGACGTCTCATAATCTAGTAACTCAGTCGACACTCAGGTTCCGAATGTCAGATATGAACGTCACTCTTTCGAAGGATTGTCAGATAGCTCAACAAGTCAGTCGGGGTTTGGTGTGGTGAGTGTCATCGGTGGGATTCGTTTAATTTTGCATAGGTCTTTTCCTTTGGATACGTACGCTCTCGTGACAATCGGGAGATTTTGCAACTCTGGTTACTAGATTATGAGAAGTCAAGACTGAGTGTGACACAGACAATAAGTAATGATTGTTGTTATTTTGATGATCGTGAGCTTCGTTTTTGTGTTAACAAATCTGGAGAACTTTGAGATTTGGACGTACATATTTACTTTTGTAGCAAAACATGCCAATCACCGATTTCTCGCAAATAAAATCTCAACCTCGAAAGCATACTCCACAATCAGGTGGAGGAATGATTCCTATATCATTTGGTATTGTTTCCTTGCGAGATCAAGCTTTTATTTGAAATCGGTGATTCGCGTGTTTGGTTACAAAATCAAATACGTCCAAATCTCAAAGTTCTCCAGATTTATTGACACAAAAACGAACCAAGCATCAACATTATCCTGATAGGAATAATATCCAATGATATATTGGATAATGGATAGGGATAATGTTGATGCCTGAGCAGCTCAGCACTGCACGACATGATCAAAGTATCCCCTGCTATCAAAGACACCCCGTTTAACGGTAACTTTTTCTAACAACCGTTGAGAGAACAGAATCCTTCAAGTGATATTAATCAATGAAATTTGCTTTTTTCTTCAGTTTCTTCGTGGGAAGGCCCCAAAAACTGTGCGCTAGAACCGGAAGCTACTATAGGAAAAATGAACGTCACGATTATCATTAATGATAGGTAAACGAATGTCAACAATACTGATTGATAGAAAAATTGCTGCTGAGATGACACTCACTATGAAGAAGAGTGTAAACAGCACGACTGATTGAGCGGAGCGGTGAGTGACCAACTTTCATTGTCAACTGTCAAAAGCAACTGGTACGTTGCTTGAGTGAGCGTCCGATTCGAGAGTGATAAAATAAAAAAAGAGTGACTATGATCAGTTGTTCCGTGAAAACGCATCGGCTCATCCCTCACCAAGAACATCGCATGAGTCTGAGTGCACTATAGTCTATAGTTAGTGTTTTTGTTTATAGGTAAGGAGATACCGTGCTTTCGCTTTGATGACAACCTAAATAGAAGTGATATGGTAATTAGAAGCGAAAGCACGGGCGTAGTAAATAAGTAAATAATTGCGTTACTTATTCGCTATGAATAATCACTGAAGATGTGAGTTATTTAAATTATAATTATGTAACCTATTATTTATAAGACCTTAATAAATTTTACAGCTTTACAGCGTTGGGCAACAGTAGGAAACTATGCGTTTTATTGTTTGTCCCGCTAGAAGAATCGGTGCCCGTATCTTCGAAGCTTCTATTTTCAATATCAGTCATTTCGTGACAGTTTTCAAGACTGATAGCAGGAGCATTACTTTCCACGTCATGAAAATTTGCTCTTGGTATCAAATATCTATGTGATTTCAAAAAGTAGTATACTACACCATGTATGTAAATTTGTTCGCAAAATCTGTGTAAATCATACAACGGAATATTACACAACGGATGGAATGACATATGTGTAGCAGTTTCGATATATATATTCAACTACATTTGTTTGCTAAGTTTGTATTGAACTTTTTGTTTCTAGGTATTTACACTTCTGTAGCCATCGTTTTGCTGGCTTTCAACTTTGGCGATAAAAGGGGTTCTTGCTGCACCAAAAGGAGAGGTGTTTCCAAACACCAAAATAGAGGAAAGAAGAAAAAGGCTCTCAACTTATTATTCTAGATGAACTTCCTCAGTTATTTATTGCGAGCTTTCTATGCCAACCAATGCATGAATTTGTATGTTGTGTGGCAAGCGCAATGATGCTCTATGCCCAGGGAAGGTCGAGAAAATTTCCAACCCGAAAGATTTCCTCGACCGAACCGGAAATCGAATCCGCCGCCTCCGGCTTGGTAATACCTAATACCATGCCTCTACTGACTACGCTATCTGAGGTCCCTATGTTTGTAACATAGATGTTGGTAATGATGGGTACGATAATACATTCATGAATTTCATATTCATTCAAATATTCGTAATCAATATCTTAAACTACATCTTACATTTGGCTAAAACTTCAATTCCACCAGCTTATGGATCTGATAGGATTGGAAATCATCCGTCCATAATCCAAACTAAATGATCCTATCAAAAACCACCCAAGCACCTTATTTCAATTCCTGCTGTCACCATCATCATCCTCGGTCCTTTCTATGTACGCAAACAAAACCTCCATACCAGTCCAGTAGCTACCTACCTAGTGAAAGGATACGAGTTTACTTTGGTGGAAAGTAGTTTTCTTATGGCAGCCGGCACTGGCGCAGTGAGGGGGGGGGGGGAGGGTTTAGGGTCCCCCAGAGCCTAGGAGCTAATATGAAATTGTGTTTTTATACAAAATGTGAGTCAACTTCAGAAGTTTCTTCTAACTACCTCTAGACGTTTCCTCTGATGTCCTTTAACCCGTTAACGCCCAAGTCTTTTCTGACCTCCGGACAATGCGTGATTTTTCCAGGAGTAATCCAAGGATTATTCTAAAATTATTTGAAAACAATATTCTAAGGATATTCCAAGGATCATTCTAATGAAATTGAAAACATAATATAGGGGAAATGGATGCAATGTCGGCTTAAATGCCCCTAATTTGGGCCCATATATAAATTCAGCAATAGACTTAATTTTCAATAGCGACCAAAAATATCCATAAGTACCGTCAGAATGACACGTCCATCTAGATAAAATTGATAAATAGCAGATTTTTAGCGATGGGTCCAATCTTAGAACAATAGGCCAACATTAGAGCCATTTCCCCTATTTTGCCAATTTCTGTTAAGACAAGATAAAATTTAAAAAAAAGTGCTGATTTTTAAATAGATCACTGGGCATTAAGGGGTTAAAATATTGTGCAGACATGCCGGAAGATTTTTCAAACTTATCTTGAAAGTGTTTTTTTCTGAATTCCCCTGTAAGTGCATTAAGTGACTTTTCTTGGAATTTCCACACAATTTTCTTCCATTCTTCTACATAAACTTGTTCCTGTTTTATTAGGATGATTTTTACGACTTCCAATGTGATTTTTTTTTCTGACTTCCACCCAAAGATTCCGGTAATTTTTCCTGGGAGTTTATTCAGGTTTTCCCAAGAAGTGCGTCTGGCTTCCTCCTGAAATTTCTATCGACATCATCTGGGAGTTTTTTTTTTCGTATACTTGCATTGAATGTATCTTTTTACTGATTCCAGACAATTGTTATGATTTCTCCTGGTAGTTCCTTCCAAGTTCCCTCAGAAGTCTTGCCGGTTTGCACTAAACATGTCTTCCGACTTTAACGAGTCGGTCAACTTCCTATAGAAGTTTCTTGTAACTTTCTCTGGTTTTTTTTCGACATCTCTAAAAGTTCTTTCGAGGAAATTAAACCAGCTTCCTTAGAATTGGAAAACGTAAGTTTTTGTGAAATAAGCGGAAATTGATTCCCAGGATGTAACTGGTTCTACAACAGCCCCCCAGGCATAAATCATGGCTGCGCCACTGGCATCCGGTAAATAAAAGTGAACTGAAGAGGTGAGAAAAAATAGATGTGTCTTTCGCATTCGACGCTATCTTTGCCTGCTGACCTTCTTTCACAGTCGATTTCCTTTCATACACCCCAGTGGAATGGCATTGCGGTAAGTATATGGTATGCGCTACATGGGCATTGACAGGCATCCTTTTTCAGTTATTCAGTGAAAAGGTATTGGATTCATTGGTCAAACAAAATACTCCTTATTGAGAATGGATCAGCAACATGCTTTTCCCGTTTGTATGGCACAAGTGAAATATGGAAAATTCTCACCCATACCAATCGGCTTATACATCAAATGTAAGTTTGAATTTCTTACACCATTTGTGTAGGGTAGAGAACTACTTCAGCCTAAGCACCTATGTTCGGTACGATAGTTGAGTTAGAAACTTACAAAACAAAGTTTGTTTGTTGCATTCCTCTGGACATATATGTACACTCATTTTTCTAAAAGACAAAAGAAGCGCACCAACCCGAGCAAGAATGAATATCTTGATACCTTAAATTGGTATGGATGAGCCTGACATAAGAGGTAAAATACCAAAGAACAAAATTTCCTATAACACTAGTCCAATACCGAAATATTCAAATGCAATACCAAAAAAGTCCCACACAGGTATTCTTTTGGTATCCAAAAAAACCGTTCCTATATTCGTGAACAAAACATCACGATAAACTCAACTACTAGTTCTTGATTTAGTTGCCATAAAGATGATCGAATAAATCGAGTTAATCTCAAATCCGTGAACACAGTTAACGCCTCTTCAGTGCGACTAGCGATTTCTTAACGTTAAGCAATCTACAATTAAAATCATGATTTTGTGATACCATGAACCCGTAATCTGATTTGCGTTCCTGCAATCGTGAACTTGGATCACATGCAAAGCTGCAGCTGACATTTTCAGATTGTTGTCAAACTTATCCCTCCTGAGTGCTTCGATTCGTCGATAATAGCATAGAGGTAACTCTAAGACTAGAAGGTCCCGAAATAACGTGCTCAACTTTTTGGCTCAGCTCTGGTACTCTCTTCGGTCCCAAGCTAATCGATTCACCCCTAGAAACATAGGAAAATCCACTAACCCCTCATTTTATCTGTGCAACTTTCATAGCGAATCAAAACAAACATTGTGTAGTAGTAGAATTTCGACTAGAATGGGATACGTTAATCGTTTGCTTGGGACCAATAGGCTAGTCAAGTAGTGAGCCAATTTAAAATCGTTAGTTTCGTATTGATTGTTGATAATAGTGTGTCGATTATTGATGTTTGATGTGCATTAGAGTGATGCAAAATTTGAAATTGTCGCTCCACAATACCAACGATTCCAAATCGGATCCTGACTAACCTCTCAAAATTTTAACCCATTTGGTGAGAAACTGAGATGGCACAAACCATTTGAAGTTTGTATGGGAATTACTATGGTAAAACCAAGATTTTTGTTCATGTCTCTCTAATAATTCACCATATCGGTCAGCTACAACTTTGCTGTAGACCACTTTTTGATTAAATCCAAGGATCGAAAGTTATCAATGGTTCAATGCACTGATGTCTTATGATCATGCTCAATCAACTGCTCAGCAGACAACATTGGTGTTTCTGGGGCGTTGAATAGGACACAAAAATCATGGCTACTATGTCACACTGCAAAATACAGTGTTGCCTACAGAGCAGCTGCTTGATCATGTCATAAGTTTACCAATCTCTTAAATAATTAATAACTTTTTCCTGTCTCGTTTTACATAGAAACATAGAAATTTTCTATAAGAATGGCTATCGAACTGTTTCGCAGCTCAATATGGAAAAAGACTAGAAGGCAATGAATAAAAAGTTGAGATTTCCCATCGTAATTTACATGCAAACTTCAAATGGCTTGTGCGAAGTCTGTTTCTAATCAAATAAGTTGTAACTTTGGGAGGCTAATAAGGACCCGATTTGAAACCATTTAAGCACTGTGGAGTGAAAAAGTCAAATTTTGCATCAGTCTAATGTGCATGCAGTTGAGCCGTATCGTCAGAATGGTGGTGGAGTTCATCAAACTGGCCGTAATTCTCGAAGGAAAGGGTGAACCAGCGATAAAGCGACACCAGTTGTGGAGAAAACTTTGAAGATTGCTCCTAGAAATAACATGGGAGGAAAGGTGACCAAGCACCGATGCGGCTAGCATCGTTCGGATGTTTCAGCCTAGTCTTCCGTCGTTTGTAGTTTCCTTCCACTTCCATGCTGTACAATCCAATCAAAACATTGAAACTTATTTTGATGTTGACGTTTTACAGTCCATGAACCATGTTCCCGTTTTCAAGAACAGTAAAATTTCTGACCAAAGCACACTACTGACATCTGGCTCCGTGTAGGCGGGAAATATTTAGCTTAGCCATGAACCCGCATGCAAAAGTTATGAATTGGTTCGTGTCTGATCTATTCTGTCTAGATCAATCCTATGATTTGACAGTTCGGATAGTTGCACATTTAAGGCTCTGAACCATTTGGTGGATTATTTTAACTTTTGGTTGAAATTTGACAGATGGAAAGTTATCGATTAACCCTGCTATCCGAGCATGGTTATTTCTGACAGACAAGAAGTTAAATTTTGCCAACCGTGGCTCGAAAACCGGTCGAGCGACAGCACAGGGATTTTCGAACATAGAAAATAACTTTCGAAATGTCACTTTTAACCACGAGTTAAATTTAACTCGGCAAATGGTTCGCAGCCTACATCGATTACGATTTTCGGGCATAAGTCAGAATTAAGTGTCATGTTGGTTTGTCGGTGCTTTAATCACGTTTACCAGAACAAAATCGTGATTTTCTGAATAGAGTTCACGTTTCTATGACTTGTGTTGTCTTTTCTGGTGCTCGGTGCAACGTAACCCAAGCGTTACGTTTATTTTGCGTAACAATGTTCACGATTTCATGATTTGTATTCATGGTGTACTTTCGTAAACCAAAAATTGACTTGTTCCAAAAATCGTGACTTAAGGTTGAAGAATTCCGGAACGGATTTTTTGATGAATTCATCTGTAGCTGAAACATTCCATTTTGTGTAAAAATCCGTTCGAAAAAGAGCCTTTTTCTGCTATTTAATTTAAAAAAATGGGAAAAGTTAAAAAAAATAACCTTCGTAATTTGTCAATGATTATCTACTTTCCACCGGAAACGATCATTAGATTTCTAATAAATTATTCAATATGCCAATATTAACTCAAGCTTCCAACCCTCAGGACGCCCCTTCCCGCTTGAAAAATAATAAAGTGCCTAATGAACAAATCAGACAAAATCAAGTAATCGTAGTAGCTAATCTCAGTGTTCGGAAAATCATTCCCAAATCATTCCAGCTTTAAACTCATAATTGCAAGCTATCAATTATGCATGTTGTGTTAATTTTCCAACTCCTGATGCACAAACAATATAGATAACAATGAATAACGCCAACATATAAAGAAGCGAACTGAAAACTCATCATTGATTTTTGCGCCATTGAATTTTGCAAGGTCAAGCTCATAGGCGTATAAACTCATGTATAAGATTTTGAGTTTTTCCGAACACTGGCTGAATGATTCATAGCCTGAATTTATTTACATTTTTTACATACGACTTATCCAAAAATGGTTCCAGATCTCAGACCTGATCAGTTCTACCACCGACAAACCGACATGAAACTAGTTACGGTTATTTTGAACTGCAGCGATCGCAAATGTCAAAACTGACTACCACCATTATTTCTTTGATTGTCAATTGCTGAGTTGTCAGATTTGCTCACTTGTCAAAAGATCAAAACAGTAAATAGTGAAAATGGGCCGAAACTGCGAAGTATTTGAGTGCATGAATAATGATGGAAGGAGCGTTGGCAAATCATTTTACAAATTCCCAAAATGTGAGCACACGTAAGATGAAGAATTTGGTAGTGAAATATGAATCAATAAAAAAAAATTAACTCTCCCAGATGCAGGTTATGGGAGCGAAAAAAATATATGCTCCGACCATTTTTCAACAGAAGGGTTTCTGCAACCTAACAGACCAGATCGAGGGTAAGATTTAGAAAAGCGCATAATTTTTAGCAATCTAATAAACTTATTGGTTTTTTTTTCAGCATCAGAAAAGATGTAATTCCCACCATCAGGGATCCCGGTATTCCCCAGATCGAAAATGTTGAGAAATACAATAAAGTAAATGAAGAAAATCCGCAGGAAAATATGACACAAGATGAATTCATGGAAATGCAATACCTCGATGAGGCACCAACAATCAATACGAAACTAACGATTTTAAATTGGCTCACCACTTTAGTAGCCTATTGGTCCCAAGCAAACGATTAACGTACCCCATTCTAGTCGAAATTCTAGTACTACGCAATGTTTGTTTTGATTCGCTATGAAAGTTTGACAGATAAAATAAGGGGTTATTGGTTTTTCCTATGTTTCGAGGGGTGAATCGATTAGCTTGGGACCGAAGAGAGTACCAGAGCTGAGCCAAAAAGTTGAGCACGTTATTTCGAGACCTTCTAGTCTTAGAGTTACTTCTATGGAGGCACTGTTGTGTGAAAATGACCGGTTCGAAATACCCTCAGAAATCCAAAATGACGAGGAAAATAAAAATAAAGACTCAAATATATTTAGTGCTCACGTTAATATTGAACCGGATACTCGAAGTGCACCTGGTTTCGTGCGAGATTTACTTAACTTCAACTATGATAATTCGCCAGCTGCACTTTATAAAGCTGAGCTTTGTTCCATGAAGGAAAAATATCGTATCCTAGAAAATGAAGTGAAACATCTAAAAGTGCTTCTTCATACAACTGAAACTACAAGCAAGAGGAGAGTTGTTGCTATCAAAAATAAGAACGATACAATACGAAACCTAAAAAAGGAGATAAATGTACTCAAAGCAAACACAAAAGCTGATTCCCGGTTTTATTTCGACTTAAGAATAGCCCAGTCTTCTACGATAGCCTGAAAAACATGAGTAAACTTCCAAGAGCTAGAAGATACAGTCGACCTTCTAGGAAATTTGCAGTTTCATCGTACTTGATTCAACGCTCCAAAGTTCTATGCATTCTAACACGGGTTTCGTCCTAGTTTTCTTTAAATGTTAATGTATTTCAAACGTATATATTTATCTTCACAGAAAGGCTCAGCATCATGGAGTAAGTAATTTCCTGCAATTCGTGTCCTGCCGGTGGGCGCATAACTGCTCCATGTTCTATGGAATTATATATATGTCGGACAGATACGCGTTCATTGGTAGTGCCTAGCTTTCATAGCACAATAAACATAGCAAATAAGATTGTCCAGTTTATCATGACATTTTTCCCTACCGTTTTCTAAAACAATCAATTACACTTTCCTAACTAATGACAAAAGTTTGTCGGAGGTTTCCACATTCTGCATTCAGATTTGTCGACCGGGACGGGATCTTACAGCATTTCCGCAAACAGTACCACACAATACTCCATTCTGCATTCGTTGTCAGCTGGTCAGCTGATTACTGATGAACTTGACACCCGTTCGATTTTCCTTTAACCAAACAATGAAAACAATGAGGAGCAATACAAACATCACTTTACAATTCTTACTCGGCAACTACGCCCAGAACGAAGGCTGTATTTTCGAAAGGCAAACACTTAATTTGTCCAATCTTTCCCCACTTTTGCATACGTTTTGTCCACTGGAAAAGCTATAATTGAACATGCAACTATAAGAATTCTCGCATCACTTTTCAAATAGACCAATGTAACATATCCACCATTTTGAGAAAATCGAAGTTGAAGTTCGACTGATTATTATTTAAACTGTTTAGAAACAATACATTTTGCAATACCATTTTTAATGTAGTCATTGAATATTAACGTTGACAATTCATTAGAAACGGTAAAATCACAATTTTAGTTTGAATTTCATGCGACAATATAGAAAAAAAACCACATAGGACGTTTTGACTAGTCAAGTTGTACATCGGACATGTTACATTGGACGATTTTTTTCAATGACATAATCAATGAGTTTTACATTGGACGTTTTGATACTAGATTCCCTTTCACAGATTTCAGAGTAGAGTACCTAATTTTAGGTTGGCCCCGCCTTTGGAAAATGAGCACCAATCATGTTAGGCAGTCCGAATGACCGAAGTAACAAACATGTACCCATCATGTACAGTGGACAATTTTTGACCTATGATTATCTTAAATAAATGAAAGTAAATTTGGATGGATGGTTTTGTATCACATACAATGATAGAAGAGCAATAGTTTGTATAGCTTAGCTCGATTTGTTTACATTTGTTACATTGGTCTATTTGAAAAGTGACGCGAGAATTAACGACTGATTGTTTTTTTTCGTCTCGGACTTGCTACCAGTGCTGAGATTTGTCATTGTCATTGACAGACTTTTGAGCGATATTGACAAAATTGTTTTTCACATAGTCAATGATAGCCTTAAACCTCAAAAAAATCTTTGTCAAAATCTCATTCATTTTTTCGTCAATGACAAAGATTCACCTGGTAACAGAAAGGGTAATTTCTTGCATTCTGAGTCACATTATTGTTATCCAAGCTGTTCAGGAAGTAGATGCTTGTTCACTTTAATGGCTCCATGTAATTGTTTTCCTCAAGCCATTTAATTTCATTTTAAATTTAGCTAACAAACAAATCAGTACATGTTCGTCACTGACAAAAATGCCACTGACAATTGACATGGTTTGCTTTGACGATGACTGTTCGCTCAAACGAGTGACCAAAGCAGAATTTTGAGTATCACGGTGTATTGTCGAAATTGTGCAGCACTACTTGCTACGACTGAATGCTAAGTTTGTTTACCACCAGCGATGACGGCAGCGACTGAGTCTGATGACATTTGATATGACAGGGAAACGGACAGTTCACCTGTTATGTGATAGAGAAGTTCCGCGAACCCGAGTATGAGTGGCGCTAGTGTTCTAACGTATTTTAATTTGAATTTTTGTGCAGAAAATTAATGTATTTTTGTTCTAGAATTCATGTCGGTTTGTCGGTGGTTCTACGCCAAATGATGAATCGAAAAAGTTCGACTTTATCCGATTTGCATGAGTGTGTGTTATGGGCAATCATTCACATTTTTGCAAAAAATCGGCTATTTTGAATCTCGTTTTGTATTTCAAAATGGCGTCCTTGTCATTTTTCAATAAATTGTAGCACGAAAAAATCACTTTTGATCAAAATAACGTCTGAGACAAAAATTTAGAGAAACGTTAAGTCTTAATGGGGGAAAAATACACTGTGTTTTTTGTTTTAGTAATTTTGAGTAAAAATTCCAAATAAAGTGCTAAAACTCAAATATCCCAAAAAGTATATATTCAAAGTTTGTTTGGAAATGCTATCGAACATGAAGCTATAGTGTGATAATTTATTAGCTGAAGAAAGGTCTGAAGAGGGTAGGGTGGAAAAGTTTTACAATATCTACCCAGTTCTTATTCATACAATTTTGACCAATATTTTTCAGGTATGTAATCAGTAATGTCAATTCAAAGATGTCTTTCGTACACAAATCACACGTTTAGTTGAGATAAAAGGGGACTTAATTAATTTTCAAAAAAGTAACAGCATTTGTCGGTCATAAAAATGTGTTTATTGCATTCTACTTGTCTATCGGAACACAGTGAACACATTTTCATTGACAGAATTTTGGTTCTAAACGAAAAAGCTGCTTTTGAATTTCCAAAATTAATTACGTCTCCTTTCCTCTCAATGATTGTGAGGATAGCCATTGTTACATGAAATACCGTTTCACAATTAGATTTTATCCCTTTTCTATATACGAGAAATGTAATGGTTAATTTTATACATCAGGCTGAAGATATAATCAACTTCCCTGAATCAATATTCTCTTGAAGAAAAATATTACAAATTGATTTTCATTCAAAACGTATTGGTTGTAAATGAACTTAGTTCAATCAATTAACTAGCATAAATTATATGAAATATCTTTAAATCACTGAGTTATTTATAGCACATAGTAATTTATAGAAATGTTATTTTTTAACTTCTGAAGGCCGATTAATAAAACCGCTGTACGGACAAGAAAATTTGCCGACGAAGAACGAGATCTTTTTGTCCATTGTCTTGCTCATTCTGTAAATTTGGTTCAACAAGACACAATCAAAAGATTTCCTATTTGCAGAGACCTTGAATCTGATAAAAGATATGATTAACTTTGTCAGAGATTCACCAAAAAAACTTGCCAATTTACAGACATTGAAATCTGTAGATTTGACGAACCTGCGACCTCTCTGCCCAACGAGGTAGACTGTGAAATATATGTCGCTCTCTTCTGTCCTATCAAATTATTCAGCTTTAGTAGAATTTTTCGTATCGTTGGCTGAAAATGGCGCTTCTGATGCTGGCTCTAAGGCATCTGGTTTTGACGTAGGGCTACGTCTGTGATTTCTATATGGGGGCAACCTTTGTGAAAGGCAAAAATAAAACATGTAACGAAATAATGAATGATTTTGAACGTTAATAGCTCAGCTGCCCCTGGATCAATGTTAATAATTTCAACACCAATCGATTAGAAATATGTCTACGCATCGATAGCAATGCTTCCGACCGTTGATTTTACACAATAAACTATTGAAAAGTTGTAAATTTCAAGCATTATCCAAAAACGTCTAAATAACTAACAAACCCACCAATTACATGCTTATGCTGCTTCCCCAACACAGTCATCAGAGAATGATTCTCTAATACTGTCATCAGAGAGTTGTGAGTAGACGAAACAAGTCGAAGTGGCAATTGCAATGCAATTGCGTAACTATTTGCACACTCATTACCATATTCAGAACCACACACCCCCAACAAACACACAAAATGCTCTCCAGAGTTGTAATCTTGTAACCAAACATGGAAGCAGGGATGCAAGTGATTTTGATCGATTCTCTTCATCGACTTTCTGTTTCTCGACGGCAAACACATTCAATGATACGTTTGTTGTTCTGGATGATAGGTCCCCACATGGTCATCAAAGAGGAAATCGACTTTCACCCCTCTGCTTCTAAGCCCCTTAATTCAGTCGTCGTCATAGCAATGAAAACTAGCATCGCACCGCTTTTGGTTCTTGGGTTACACTTGCTGGTTGCAATTCTGCTGTTCGACATTTTCGAAGGACCACCAAAAAAACATGAATTTGTAATGCCTAAAAGTCCAATTATTCGATTAACGATTAATCGAAAACATTTTTCCAGCTATTCGATTAAATCTTTATCGAATTTTCAATTATTCGAGCGCATTACCGACACCCCTTCTTATTTCTACTCGTTTGATTTAGCGCAGTAGAGAAAATAAATAAAAGTGCTAATTTATCTGAACAGGTATAGACAAGAACCATGACGTGAAACAGGATCATAAATTCACCGAAAAAAAGTGTTTAGCGTCTTTCTGCTAAAGACCAAGATTTACCAACTTGTTGAGAGAAATAGTTTAACGATAAAAACTAAAAAGGTGTGGAGCTTTAGCTGGGTGGACACTGATATTCTGCGGCTTTCCAACCTGTCGCAGACACCAGTTCAACCCCTGTCCAGCAGCAGACGGGCCGAAACTCTTGTGAGTGCCCAATAGTTGAACCGAAGAATATGGGATTGTCCGGTCCGATTTGCTGATCCAGCTGCCTACACGTCATCATCATCATCCAAAGGTTTTAAGCCTGTACTACCATCGGCCCTTTTCAGGGATCGGTGTTGATGTTGGCTCGCTGCTTGAAACTTTTTTTTGTGTGTTCGAAAGAAATTGATCGAAAGTGTACCAAAAGTGCTTCTGAACGTGTTTCGCAGAGTTGGGAGTGGTGAAGTTCGTAAATTCGCGGTTTATGTTCAGTGAAAATTCCGTATCACAAAATTGCTCAACGAGTTCCCTTTTTTTTTGCCGTTTGACGACGACGGGCATGCGAGAGAAAAATAAGCATTGGGAATGTACACCCGGCTGTATTGATTTGGTGAGTTCGTTCCAGTTGAAGATTGTTCTTATACATATCTCGATTGCATTTTCGAGGGGACGTCCGGAGAGCCTTGAGATTTAGGCGTTGTTGCTTTTGCGGCAGACGAGTTGGTCGCCGGTAAGGTCCAGTAAGTGCTGCCAGCAGATGAATTAAGAGGTATTCGAAACAAAATTGGTAAGAAATGTCCATTCAAATCGTTTTATTACAGTTAAACAAATTTCAAAACTATATACGTGCCAGATTTGGAAATAATATTTTTTGAATCTGGAAGTGTGTTTATGATACCATTATCCATTTGATAAAGGTAGAGTGAACATGCGGGGCTTATTGTAAGTAAAAGTGACCTCGGAGTGGTCGTGAATTACCAGGCATTCTGAAATGGGTCACTGGAGCTGCAATAGAGCTAACACCTTCTAACTCCCGGACTAAACCTGCTTTAATTGAAGGGTAATAAAAAGCAGTTTTCTTCCATAATAACACTGCCGGACAGTGGGGGTTAGATTGTACACACACACACACACACACACTACCATCGGCCCTTTTCAGGGCCACCAAGATTTTCCAGAAGAGTTAAATTTAAACTAAAATTCATGTCAAAAGATTCTTTTCAGGGCAACCATAGTTATACTAAAGAGTATATACAGAGAGAACCCCACTCAAATTCCTATTCCTACTCAAAACACTCTTTCGCCATTGCGTACAACCCATAGGGCTGCCCTTTGTAATTTTTGAGAAAGCTGGGGAAATTCGAATTCTACTTTATCTTGAACGTCATGGGGAAGATTTTTGGATACGTTGATACAGTGAATACAGCCTTACGAAAATCCTTACAAATTCCTGCGATTGGAGGAAGCGCACCGGATGGTCGAAACGCTGAAAGCCAGCCTAAGCTTCTCTAAAAAGGATTATGTTGAAATTTGGGAAAAAGTAACAAAAAACAGACCGGAAGAAGTTGGATCGCCGAAAGTCCCTGGAAGAAAAAGAAAATCCCAAGCGTTACGAAGCCGATTCTCCAACTGCGAGTACCTCAATCGAGTACATAGAAATTATTGACAAAGTCCGTTTTTATTGGAAGTTGAACAATTTATGCTGGGTGACGACACCAATAAGAAAAAAATATTAGTTTCTATGGAAATGACATCGATTTTGGTGCAAAGAGAGATGTGTGAACGATTCTCAAACGATTCCACAGATAAACCTATGAAACACACTTTATAGATGTTTTGCCGGAGTTTGTGAAGTTTTTAAGAATTTACCTTACAGTTTCCGTGTCGTCAGCTACTGCTGAGATGTTTTTTAAGGGTATTATGCCACTTAAGACCTATCTACGTTCAACCATGGGACAGCAAAGGCTGAACTCCATTTCTTTATTAAATTTTCAACAGGAAATGGCTAAAGGTCTCGATTTAGATGTCATCATGAACGAATTCATTAATAAGAATATTGAAAGGCAGGCAACGGCTAATATTTCAGATAATTTGAACATAAATCACTTAAAATTCTAGATTTGTCATTGAACTGAAGTAATAATTCAGCTTGGTTCAAGAAAGAGAGACACTGCAAATAAGAAACCGTTTAGTAAATGTTTATTCAAGGGTTGAGATTGCCGGTATTACTAAAAAAAAAAAAAAAAAAAACAAAAAAGTTCTATCAAAGCCCCAACGCTCATATGGATCCATAGATATTCGCACTCGTCACGTTTAAACCTTTTAACATCGAATAAATACGAACACTTTCTCCGGATTCCATCCATCGACCCGTATCAATATTGAAACACGTTCAGCAAAACAAAAAGCACGGGGCGTCGGAAAAATCCTCCTCCGCTCATTCACTCACTCACTCACCTTGCTTTCGTCATGTGTGTCTGCTGCCTGCGAGAGTTTACCAGGCGTATCCACCGAGGATAAGTCCTTGGTCCTGCTTTGAACAACACCTCTCCGTCCGTTTGCCCCACCAAACGTCTCGTGGTGGTGGTGGGAAAACAGTCAACCAGCACACTCTCTTCTCCTTCTTCCCGCTGCTAGCCAACTCCGGAATCAGCAAGGATAACGTAAATACGACGCCAGAAGAGAATGCACACACACTTAATTTAAATTCAATACGATCACGTCCCCGGCGGAGGATTTCCCTATTTGCAATATTTTCCCAGCATTCATCGCCTCCCAAGAGTCGTCTGGCAAGTTGTTATCCTTGTACTTTTAAGCTTCACCGCACAATTTGGATTTTTTCCATTTTTTCTCTTTTTCTCTCGCTTTATTGGTGTAGTTTTTTACCCGTTTCCGTACCAACCCAACTTATTCTAAAAAAATATTAACATTCCTTCAGGGTACAACTTTTCATTACCGAACTAACGCAGAAAAAAGCTCGCTCTCAATACTGCTACTGCACCCTGGAGATGTAATTCCGCCTTCCGCTTCTACTGCTTATCCTGCTGGTACTGGATGGATGCTGGCCAAGTCCTTGATATTTCTCACATTACACTGCTATTTATATCCCCAGTCTCCATTAGCAATGAAAGCCTCGAACAACTTTGAGTAATTATGGCTAGCAAACTTTTCTCCTCTTCAAAGAGATCCACGCCAGATCCTTTGCCACTTATATCCCCATACATCACTTATCACTGAACTATAATACCCCCTTGCCTGCTTGCTGCTGGTATTCAAAGTATTCTAAAGCTCTGTTTCATCTCGCAACGAGGAACACGTCTTTTCGCGACGATCTCCAGGCTCCAACTAACCAACCGGAACCTCGTTCTGCTGGCTCCAACAGTCCTCCGTAGCCAGCACCCATCTCACGTCACATCTTCTCCGTACCGAAAACGATGCACTTTGTCACGCACGAAAAGTAAAAGTCCTGCTAGAATGTTACATCCCTTCCACAGCATCCCCCTGCTGTTCAAAGCGGAAGAAGGTTAAATGGTTCATCGATAGGCATAATTTGTAGACATATAATAACTGTCAGTACTCGCAAAAGCGTTGTAGGACAAACAGTCCTATAATCAGTGCTGCAAAATCTCACGGGGATATTCAAAATTCTGCTTTGGTCACTCATTTGAGCTAACAGTCATCGTCAAAGCAAACCATGTCAATTGTCAATGACAATAATGCTGTCAGTGACGAACATGTGCAGATTTTTTTGTTAGCCCATCTTGAAACGAATTTAAATTAGTTGAGCAAAACAATTAGATGAAGCCGTTAAATTGAACAAGCATCTACGTCAAGTCTATCAGTGACTATGTGAAATACAATTTTGTTAATATCGCGCGAAAGTCTGTCAATGCACGACAATGACAAATATCAGCACTGCATTGGGACAGCCATACACTCAAAAAATTTCACACGTCATCATCATGTGCCTCACACTTAATTTTGCGCTTATTGTGAAACACATCCATTTCATGTGTGAATCTTATGCTTTGAACCATGCCTCGAAACTATTGGTTCGAATTGTGACGCACTTGGATTCTATGTGCCTCACATGATGATATCAATAGCTTTGTACATCATAGTTCAATGCTCTACAATATTCTACTTTATCGACTTCTACTTTACCGACTCAATATTAAATCGACAAATATATAAACAAAACTGCCAAAGGGTAGAGCATACACATGCCTTTTAATTAATGGGTCTGATTTGGGAATTGATCCTGAACTGTTGGGGTGTGCTGCTGCAGCTGTCTTCGTTCGATCTCACTGGTCCATGGTTGTTCTCATATATGAAGCTGGTTGGCAAGTATGAAGTCACAACTCATGTTTTCAATGTTTACCTTGCAGAACAAGCATTTCACACCGCATTGAAATGCAAAACACTTCAAATCCATCTGTTTTGAACAGTAGTGCGATTCAATGTGCAATACACTTGAATTGATAGAGAAAGATTGTCAACATTTCAAAGTTTGAACACATTGAACCATGGTGAAATACACTTAAAATAAATGTGATTGTGCAAATAAAATATCAAGTGTTCAAACAGTTAGATCAGACGTGTGTAGTTTTTTGAGTGTACCATAAAACCACTCAATTTCGCTTTCAGAGTTCAGATAATTTCTTATTCGCGAGCGCTCACTCTGAGTGAACGCTCACGAATCATAAAATCGTTTATTGTGTTTCTCTGAAAGCGGAATCGACAGATTTTTAGTGACAAACACATACTTTTCAACCTCTTCTTGCAACTTACAAGTACAAAATACAATTATAAAGGGTGTCCTACATCAAATTGCATCACGAAAAAAAACACTGTAGAAAATTACCCATTGGGTATTTTCTCTTAAAACTTTGGATAGAAGTTGTTTAGAGTGTATTGTTTACACTGTATTTTTATCGCTGTCAGTTTTTCGAAAGTTGGAAAAAAGGGCGTCACCCGAAAAGCAACGTCACAAATTGACGTGCAGTCAACGGTGAGTCGTGTGAATAAGTGTTACTATGAAACTCTGAGCATCGAACGGAAGGAGAAATGCGGTCAGAATGGCTGTTCTATTAGCGATCAGGATCACAAGCTTGTCGTGAAAGCGTTTAAGCGGAATCCCAATGCTTCGGTCAGGAATGTGGCCAAAAAGTTGAATCTGTCCAAGTCTTTCATTCAGAGAGCCATGGACCGGAAGAGACTGCATACGTACAAAGTGCAAAAGGCTTCAAATCGGGACGAACGGCAAAATACCGTGGGAAAGTCACGGATCCGGAAACTGGACACCCAGATGCTGATGAAGCCTCATTGTCTCACGGCAGCTTGGGGCTACTGTTCTTCACCGCCCAGCACAATTTTGATGTTCCGGAGGAAGTAAGGAAGCAGCAACTTTCAAAGTTTGCTAAAAAATACATGATTTGGCAAGCGATCTGCTCATGTGGCAAACGGAGTGCACCGTTCGTGACTACCGGGACTGTAAACGGGGAGCTCTACCTCTAGGAGTGTCTACAGAAGCGTCTTCTTCCTCTGTTGAAGCAACACGAGGGCCCTACGATCTTCTGACCGGATCTAGCTTCGTGCCACTATTCAAATGTTTTTTTCCTTTGATTTGTTTTCCGTCGATTTTGTTTTCCGTGCTGAGCACCAATGCTACCGACGCCAGGAAGGCAGCTCCCACACCTGGACCCTACCTATCGACCCATCAACTCATGAACCGGGGACCAGCGGCTTTACTTCCCTTCCGAAACTATTCAAATGTTGTCCTGGAGTAGTACGAAGCCAACGGGGTCACTTTCATACCCAAGGACATGAACCCCCCCCCCCCCCCCCCAACGCACAAGAACTAAGACCCACCCAAGAAAACTACAAGAGGCAGCCCTATGGGGTTGTACGAAATGGTGACGTAGGACTACGTGGTCTTATATAATAATTCTTATTAGTTAATTGCAGCAGGAGCTTGTGTTTTGTGTAGAAATAGGAATTTGAGCGGATTTCTCTCTGTTTATACTCTTTAGTATGAAGCACTTAACATAGATGACCCACAGCAACTCACGAAGAGCTACGGATTCCGATCAATAGCGGTGCGGCTTCTTCCTTCTTCTATGGATGCTCATGTGGGCTGCAGCTTGCTGTTTGCAGGCAGCCTTTCGTTGTGTACTGGAGAACACCACCCCTAACCACGCGCGGTGATTGAATAAACATCGTTTGGTGAGACCGGATGCAATTCAACTTTGAAATCTGTGTTAGGGAAATCGCTTTTCGCTTTTTCGGTGATAATTTTAATTATCATAGCAACAGTTGCACATTCGTGCAATTTTTAATAGTGACATTTTGAAAAACGACGTCTTAATTTTAACAGATTTGTAGAAAAAATTCCCAACGATTGACATAGGGGAAATGACGGCTTCGGCATGCCAGACTATTTTCGGCAACCCAAATTGAAACACTATTTTCACTGGATTTTCTTACGAAAACACTTCGCTGAATGCATGCAAACGATTCTTTATGCTTTCAGCACAGACAAACAGACATAACACATTGAATATTTCTCACTGTAAAACATCGTCGCTAAAACATTACCGCCATCTGTTGAGTACACTGTGGTGGGTAGTACCATAGAGGTAACTCTAAGACCACTGGGTCCCGAAGAAAATCATTATTATTTTTGGCTCACTCAGTACCAGAACAACGGTCCCAAGCAGTCCCAAGCTATTTCACTCACCCCTGCATGTTCTGCATGAATCCACACACCCCTGATGTTATCTGTCAAACTTTCATAGCGAATCAAAACAAACATAGTGTAGTAATAGAATTTCAACAAGAATAGGGTACGTTAATCGTTTGCTTGGGACCAATAGGCTACTAAAGTGGTGAGCCAATTTAAAATCGTTAGTTTCGTATTGATTGTTGGTAGTACGCTGAACAGATGGCGGTAGTGTGCAAACGTCAAACACAAGGGCATTGACTATGCGCGCCACAGGTGGCGGTGCTACCAACTATGATACTTTTAAATTGACCGTTAAATGCTTGTTCGATGAACAACTTGCGAGTGTTATGTCTGTTTGTCTGTGCTTTCAGCTTCAATTTGACTATATTTTTACCACTGAGAAAAAGCAATCTAGCAAGGTTTTCTTGAAATGCAACACACGCACTACAAATTGTAGCTGATTTCGAGTTGCCGATAATAGAACAGCAGATTTACATGCAGTTCAAATGGAACGGTTGCCGAAGAAAAACTGGTTACCGACAATACTCGCTCTCACTAGAGAAGATTGGAGCTTTGTAAAAGCGTTTCAAAACAGTTTTTGACAATTCTTTCGACTGAAATTGTTAGAGCAGCTGGCAGCAAAAGATTGTAAACAAACCAATACTGCATATGTGTGCGTTCCTTAGAGAAAAAGGCTATAGAAAGAAGGTCGCTGCTTAGGTTGCCGAGAATACGTAAATTCCCCTATTAAGAATTAAAATCCATCATCTCTGGATCACTTTCATGCCGCGACCGACGTTGGTTTTTGAAATCGTACCCCACAATGTTGCCTTACAGTTCATGGTATGTTAGATTTAAACATATCTAGATAGAGCTGGAATTAGGCGTAACAGCTTTTGTAAACAATGACTTCTCTCGATGATTTTTAGGAATTCAAGGCACGCCCACGCGAACCATTATTACCGTCGGGTTGAGGAAGTCTTACCCTACCTGATGGTGCTGTTGATTTGCGTGGGCGAGCCTTGACTTTCAAGACATCATCGAAAGAAGTCATTGTTTACAAAAGCTGTTACGCCCTAATTACAGCTCTATCTTGATATGGGAACTGACATCCGATTGATGACCTTGACAAACGTTCAAACACCGTTTGAAATCTGTGTTAGGGAAGTCGCTTTTTGCAGGCAATTGGTGATAATTTTAACGATCAATGCAACAGTTGCACATATTGACACTTTGAAAAATGATAAAGTTTTAAATTTAACAGATGCGTAGCAATATATCTCATCGATTGGTGATAAAGTTATTGAAATTGGTCCAGGGGCAGCTGAGTTATTAAAGTTCAAAATCTTTCATAATTTTGTTACATGTGCCATTTTCGGTTTTGACAAAGTGTATCCCCATATAGAAATCACAGACGTAGTCCTACGTCAAAAACTGGGCTATTATGAATCAGGCACTACGGAAGAATCCCAAGGAAGTCAAATCTGAGGAAGACATCAAGAAAAAGTGGGTTTCCGTACAGAAGAAGCTGCAGCCAGATGTTTTACAGAACCTAATGAGTGGAGTTAATCGTAAGGTGCGATCGTACGGTTATGGTATTGAAGTTGAATGAAATAAATATTCCAAAAGCTTACTAATGAGTTCTACTTTCCTGTCTGAAAGTATGAAAAATATCGGTCAACTAGATAGTTTTCTTAGCGTTTTTTTTTTCGTGATGCAATTTGATTTGGGACACCCTTTAGCATACAATGATTCCATATGATGTCATAGTACTTACAAAAACCACTATGATGTCTTATATGAAAATGGTTTGATGATAAAATATTATCGTCACAGCTTGTCGGAGGTTTCCACGCCGTTTACAGAATGTATCGCAGCGACGTTAACAGTCGAAAATTACGTGATGGTGGAGTGTTGATTGCTATTGCAACCAATTTTAACAGCTACATTGATCTGACACGTGTGAATGTCTCTCTAGAACAGCTCTGGATTAAGCTAAAACTGAATAACTGCACAGTTAGCATTGGAGTGATTTGCCTTCCACCAGATCGTAACAATGGCTTGTGTAGTATTGATAACCATATCGAGTCTATTGGAGCAATTCATTCATAACTAAGTACACGAAACGAAAATCAATTATTTTATTCATGTGTTTCACTTATACATTTTTGCCAAAACATCAGCCTTATACATTCCATAAGACAAGCCACATAGGTCATATAAGAATGCATAAAAGGTATGAGTGACCGCTTATACATTTCATTTGACACATGATCTTCATTAACTTTTTGCAAGGCGTCTGCTTAATAGTTGACTTATACATTTTAGGAATAATCAGCTATAGAAATTTGCCAAAAGGTATAAGGAGATTTCTATCCGTGAGTAACGCTCCTGCTATATTGCTTGGCGATTATAATCAGTCTGGCCTTGTCTGGAACACACCACCCAAGCAACAATTTAACAGTCTTTTGGCTTTCACTCTGATTTATTGTGGTTTTATAACGGCAATAAGCAATCTTTTGAGTTTTAATACAGCATTTAAAAGTGTAAAACATTCTTGATTAGTAGTTCAGCTTTATGCTGTTTTAAACACCTTTTAAAGCCTGACGAGAAAATCATAAAGTGGCTGGTTTTAAAAATAAATTTAACGCAGCACTCTATCCCTTTATAAAACTGTTCAGTAAATCATTCGGCATTTGTCTTAAATATTTCTGTCACGACAAAATACTCCATAAAGGTGTTTTATCATTATAAAAGCAATTTTAAAACCGTTCGGTTTCAAACGGGATCAACAAGCATGTATTGATGCGTTTTGGTGTCAATAATAATTCTAGCAAAATCGGTCAACAACAACAGAGCAGCCGACTGAGAGGAGCGAAGTGGATGCTGTTTATGAAGCAGTGAAAACCATCAAATTAGACGCCTAAAACTGCTTGGAATACACAGCAGCAGAAATAGCATTGTGATGATGATCCGAATAGCATCTGCGCCAAACTGGGACTGCGGAAAACTGCTGACAGGAAACTTCAGAAGCTGTCCGTCAGCTGAAAATTGACTGCCTTTCAAACTATAGCAACGATTTCACTTTCGACGAAAGGGTTATATGTTCCAAAAAATCCAAGCAAGCGCACATAAACTTCATCGCATCATCCGGAAGAAGGAAAACTTTTCGGGAACGATTGCGCTTCCACCTGTTCCAAGTTACGTATGTAGATACACTTCTTGAGTAACTGCTTCCAATAGATGAATTGCCCTTATCAAGGATGTCACGCAGCTTATTGATCCAACGCTGGAGTACAACATCGTTGCAATGATCGCACAACAAAACTATCGAAAGATAAACAAATTTTGACGTGTAAATTTTTCCATGCAACTTTGCCACCATTAATGCCGTCATAAAACTAAACAGAATAGGATCAAGCAAAATGATTTCAGATAAAAACTATTCAGTCTGTGAATTATCTTCATTAAAGCCGCAATAAAATGTTTTGCATTTGTTAGCGATTTCATGACAGCAAAACAGATTTTTCACAAATGGCTTATGGAAAATTACTGATTATGCTATCGCCATATTGTTACTATTCCATTTGCTTTTTTACAATCTTCGTTTTTCAAGATGTTTTTTCTATAAAATAACTTTATTCTCATCAATTCATCGATGAGCAGTAATAGAGATTACGAAAATTGCTAGGAGCAATAATTAACATAACAAATAACTATAAATTGTTTTCTTATTTAAAAATAATTAGACAAATCAACTTTTTCCGAAGGTGGACTTATTTTTTTCGATCTTCCGAAGTACATTTCACATTAGATTTAAACTGTCACCTCAAAATAGACCACAATATGAGTTTCGATAATTTTAGTATTTCTTTCACAGGAAATTTCTGAGGATTGATTCATTTTTGAACAATTAATTTGGCAAGATCGGACCCTATTTATGTATCCCTTTTTATCTTGATTGATGCTTTACTTTTAGTGCGCTCCAGGACAGATTCTAGTCTTAATGAGGTTTTGGTGGATGTAATAAAGGCAAAGCTATCTTGACCAGAGTTTTATGAATGTTGTTTTATAGAAGGCTTGTAGTACTTCATAAAACGTTAAATGTTACTTGGGCAAGCAACGTTGATGTAGTCTCAGTCTCACATCTCTGTTGCTTATGCCTCGTTACATGATTGTTTTAGTCTACATGGGATATTTCAAGTCAACCAAAACGCTCGAATCTTGGATATTGCTTTGGTGAATGAAACAACGCTACCTGGATGTATGATTAATGAAGCTGTAGAACCACTTTCTGCTATTGAGACCGATTATCCCGCTTGTGAAGTCACTATTAGACTGTCCCAGCCAACTACATTCGAGAGTTTTCCAGATGAACCTGGACTTGACTTCCACCGTGCTAATTTTGAAGGATTATTAGAAGTGCTCCGGCAAATTGACTGGCCCATCCTATAATCTGCAAAAGACAGTCCTGTGCAGCTTTATACCAATGTGTTGATAAGTTAGTTGGTTGATTTTGTTCCACTGCGCAGGCCTTCTCCAAATCCACCATGGGGAAATGCATGCTTACGACGACAAGATCTAAAGCCTTGCGAACCTACTGCCAATCTCGCTGTCCATTCACCAAGCAACGTTTCGCACGTTGCAGTAGGTAATAATTATCGCAAGTATAACCGCTTTCTATACAAACCCTACTGCATGCGAACGCAAGAGAATCTACGTAGACATCCACGCCATTTCTGGAAATTCGTCAATTCAAAACGTATGTAGGATGAATTGCCTATTGAGATGTTTCTGGACCATGAAATTGCCAATTCCTTACTTTAGAAGTGCATTCAATTGTTCTACTTCGTCTGCACGCTAAATTACAGATGCTTGTAGAGATACACCTAGTGGTGTAGCTTTTCAATCACGCCGAAACGGGTGCTCTCCGCAATCAACAAATTGAAGTACTAGGGTTAAATACCCCATTTCCGGCCTATTAAGCACAACCCGCACTTAGTCTTTCTTAATCTAGCGTAGTTTAGCACCAAACGGAATGTTATTATTACTGATGGCTTCCAAATTTATTTACCTTTCCGTACGCACCGTAAGATTTGATGAAGAGAAACAAATTGTCGAGATATTGTTAAAAGTCTTACACTGCTTCTTGACGCCAAACTCGGCCCACGGATTCTAAACTCGGCCTAACACATTGAAATGCCATTAAAACGCCAATGAATTCACTTCGGCCTATCGGATGAAGATAAAGATTGATTCGGTCATTTGAATTTGAGAATATTGGGTGCAAACATTCATATCACGTGTTCTTATTAACTTCGTTCGGTAGCATTTGAACTAAAGTATCATACCAAACGCAGAATTTACCTGTTAACGCCAAAATCATGAATTTATTTGATGTTTTCTGCTTGATAGGCCCAAAATGGGCGCTTAGGCCGAAGTAGTTCTCTACCCTATATGGTCAGTCCAGATGGCATACACTTTTGTATCCTCAAAAAGTTGGTTTTTCATCTTTTCAATATTTTCTTGCGAAAGTGTACGTTATCCGCAAGTAATGTTCCCAGTGTTTAAAAATGCCGTCAATCTATGCCGTCATGTGTTCATTTCATTTTCCATCTAACGTTTTCAATCAGTGTATGCTACGTTTTCAGTCGATAGAAGAATATAAAAACCGCGAGTTCGATTTCGAATGGCATTATGTTGAAAGCATATTTCTATTTAAAGTTCGAATCAATAAAGGTAATTCTCGTGTTAGTAGAACCGATTTATTACTTTCCTCACAGAAACACCCACTGATACGTAATAGTCAGCAGTAACTCACAACGATAGGGTATTGTCCATAAATAGGGCAAAGGGGAAGGAAAACAGGAATGATTCAACTAATGGTTTTCTATGCTCAAAAGCCGCAGAGTCAACTTCCTACACTAATAAAAATTCAATGATTATTTTTATGTGGCCCACAAATGAATTTTTGCAATGTGATAAACAAATGATATTTATGTGTCGGACACATAGTTCTTATATGTACACATAAAATTCATGTGTAACCACGCATACTATTCATGTGACTCATAAATTTCTTGTGTACTTCTGGATTCTGTTTATGTATGGATTCTGTTTATGTGTGAAAATCATGTGAAATTTTACATGGAACTTCGCCAATAAAAATGTGTCAAATTTTATTAGTGATACTGAACAAACCACAAGGGGAGGGAGGCATGAAGACCCCTTTCGAGTCCGGAAAACGATACAAATAAGAAATGGTAGTGCGATTTTCAAATAGTAAAAAAAAATTCTAGACTAAAAAAGTTACATGCACAATAACGTTATATTACAGATTTATATAGTACATAATTTTACTTGCGGTTTGGTTTCAGTTTGGGGGTTTCTCGGAGGCTACTCTGGCGAATCACTAATGTGTCAGCACGAACAGCATAGTAGGTGGCGGTAGAGAACGAAGCGGGACGATATTGGCTCGTTGGAATATAATCCGGATGGAATTGAGGATTGTTCCGGTGCAACAATCCAGCTGTAGCGAATGCTGCACTGCTCCAAGCTTGTTCTCCCGAACCCAGCTGGAGCGCCAATCCCGAATGAGGACGAAAGAGGTCTCAATTGAATTTCCACTGCAACGTGACCTCGGACACAATGACGCTCGCTCTAGGACAATCGGATCTAGGATTATCTGTACGGTATCAGTCAACCGTCAGTTTGAGGTAACAATTGGTCGAACTTCCCACTTTTACTAACGATATTTTTAATCACGACTGACACTACTTACTTTTCGTTCTACTAACCCTAGATCTTTGGGAAACTTAGCACGTCGCGCACTGAGTCTATTCCCGAGTGCGGTTGGAACAGAATTCAACTGATTCCTGCTAGAATGCCAAGCAATAACCCGCAAAAAAACCACGAAAGACGAGCAGACCCGAAATGTTGCTGTATTTGCATATTTATTTCACCCGTCGTTCTCCCCTTGCCCCATCTATGGACAACCTTTTCGGCAGAGCGCCTGCTGTCAACCGGTTTGATGAGTGGTGCTGCAAACGAGTGGAAAGGTATGGGAAAGTGAGTTGGATTTAGGACGACCATTCTACAACACTGTTGTCTTCACCAACTTCTCGCATACCAAACGTAAACAGACTACTATCAGGATGGTTACGGGGGTTTCTTATCACCTGCACCTACCGTCTGCCACTCCAGACGGGTTCTTAGGCCTTTTTGCACAGAATGGACATAACTTAGTCTCCACATTGTGGAAACCACATTTGTAGCAGAATATATGCTTGGGACGTTCACGCTCCGACTGGTGATGCCCTGGAAGACGACAGTTGAAGCACATGCCTGGCTTGGGTGACACAGATTTTTCACCGTTATCGTCTTCTCCACACTGTTTATCGCGCGTGAACTTCCTATCACTCTTGTTCTTATCCTGTTTTCAGCCCCTTTCTGATTCATCCGAGAATTAGTTACATGACTTCTCTCTCTGCTTATTTTTGATTTCAGATCTGATTTCAATTCATTTACTTGAGTACGATTTCTAGGGGATTGTTCTTCCTGATTACGAGTCTCGTACTTGTACCAAAAAGTACCAAGCAGCTTACGACCAAAAGTCTTAACTATCTCAAATTTCTTTTTTTCTGAAATGGGTTTGGTTAAGGAATTAAAGAACTTCTGAATTTCAAAGAAAAAATCCTGAAAATTCTCCTTTGACCTTTGCTTTCTATCAATTGCTCTGAACTCGCTCACGTGATCGTGATCCGGGCTCAAATATTCCTTTTTCATTTCTGCTACTAACTCCTGCCAAGACGTAAAATCTTCATTTTCAACCCCTTGCATGAACCAAACTTTGGCCAGCCCGGAAAAAAAAGATGAATTGCTGAGCGAAACAATTCTTTATCAGAAACGCTTTCAGATTTTGCATAAAATTCCACCTCCTTAATAAAACGCATCATATCGGCGCAGATTTCAGTCCGACACTGGTTTAGTTCGCCGAGTATTGTAACCACGAGACCTTGGTTTCGAGCTCCTTGGTTTCGAACTACATGGTGGAGATGCGGAAAAGGGTTGATGCATATATTAGGTCACGCTCTAAGGGTGGAGGGGGGTCTAAAATTTTGTGACAAGCAATGCATTAGGTATATAAAAACGTCACGATAGGGGGGAGGGGGCAATTTTTTGCTCGATTTAGCGCGACATAATTAATGCATGGGCCCTATCGAAGAGTCAGACACGGGATCGGAATCTACCACCTTTGAAATCTTCGAGGGATTCTTACCCAACAGATCAATCCTGTTCAAGATTCGCTCCCTAGACTTCCGGCGGCCTGAGCCTGATCGAGAGGGTTACATCAATCTTGGGAGAACATCAAGCAAGTTAGAAGAAGATGGTTGTTCTACGCTAGAACGAAGCTGATGTCGCTGTTGACTACCTCCTGAATTCGATTGTCTAGATCCCGCAATCACCTGAGATTCCACTTCCGTATCCTCTTGCGTCTCTTGTGACACTCGCACAACATTGCGTGAACCTGGTTGACCTAATTGTAGCTGGGTCAGAGAATTCGTTATCTGCAGCATCACTTCGTTGCGAATCGAATCAATAGGAGAAAACATCGTGAAGAATGTGCTATACAACTGACGAATAGTACCTAGAAGCCTGTCCAGATTTTCTAGATCATTTTCCTCTTCGCCGGAACTTTGAATGGCTGAACATCGAACAAAATAGTGCACTAATCGTGTCCCTTACGCATCCCTAACGCCTTCGAGCTCTTTCTTCTTCTCCAAATAATCTCGAATTTCCTTAATCTTTCCATCGATCAACCTGATTTCTCCATCTACCGTACGAGTTTCACAGATTGCAAAATCAACTTCTTCCGGGCCGCCTCTTTCCCTCTTCAACTTTTCCCGCAAACGTCTTCTGATTACCGATAAACTTTCATCTATCTCGAATTGAACTGCTCTAACCTCTAGTTCAAATTCAACCTTTTCCTTCTCTAGATGGTGAACCAGAAGGGTCCGGTATTTTATCTGGATTTCAACATCCATAGCTGGGAATATTTCGGGTGGTTGGAACCTTCAGGTAGTAACGAGTGTTCAAATCACGAATAGATCAACGTCTGTACCCTTTCCAGACTCACTCTTATGTTTAACTGTACTCACCCTTCTCAGTCGCGATTTAGTTTAATCGGACTCCAGTAAGGCCAGCAGCCTTATAGATTCTAGGGCCTACTCGTTACATCCGGAACAACTCCAAAAACCAGCTTCTTAGCTCTGCAAAACTTCTTCTTTCCTTTATTTAATGTCGGTCTCTGTTCCGCAATCTAGTGCCAATCACCGGCGGACATCGATTGCCATCCATTGGCAGCAATCGAATGTGCAGAAGGCAGCATCCACACCTGCGTAGGATATCGCACCCATTCAAACACACATGGGCCGGGACCAACGGCTTTACTTCCCTTCCGAAGGAAGTCGTGACCAGAGATTTTTATGCCTCAGAAAAATCCCACCGACGTCGGCTGGGATTGAACCTAGACCCATCGGGTGTTAGAAAGCAGTCACGTTTACCACTACACCACCGGCGCCGGCAGATCTGCAAAACAACATCGATTCTGTTTTGTTTCTAGCTAGTATCAAAATATAAACAAAACAAATGAATGAACAGCAACAAAATAAATCAATGCAATATGAGAACCCATCAGGGGTGCATAAATGCTACAAAAAAAAAACTACAAGGAACAGTTCTATGGGGTTGTACCAACAATCAATACGAAACTAACGATTTTAAATTGGCTCACCACTTTAGTAGCCTATTGGTCCCAAGCAAACGATTAACGTACCCTATTCTAGTTGAAATTCTATTACTACACTATGTTTGTTTTGATTCGCTATGAAAGTTTGACAGATAACATCAGGGGTGTGTGGATTCATGCAGAACATGCAGGGGTGAGTGAAATAGCTTGGGACTGCTTGGGACCGTTGTTCTGGTACTGAGTGAGCCAAAAATAATAATGATTTTCTTCGGGACCCAGTGGTCTTAGAGTTACCTCTCTATAAACACCGATGATAATTTTAATTAACATAGCAACAGTTGCACATTCGTGCAATTTTCAATAGTGACATTTTGAAAAATGATAAAGTCTTAATTTTAACAGATTCGTAGAAAAAATTCCTATCGATTGGCATATTAAGAATTAAAATCCATTATCTCTGGATCAAAATCAGACCACTTTTCCATGCCACGACCGACTGTGGTTTTTGAATGACAGTCAAACATACATAACACTCACAATCACATTCATCGCAAATAATGTTTTTAGTTGGGAATGTGCTGGCATTTGTCATGGTGGCGCCACTGAAGCATTGAGCAAGCCACCACATTTCGAACTTATCAGTGATGCCAGTTCTTTTTCACTTAACTTAAAAACTACATACAAAATGCACATTTACAAGTCAGCTAGATGAATCGAAAATACTCAAGTTGGCCGCCGCTCGGTGATAAGCGGTGGTGATGCATTACCTCGTTTAAAAACTTGTTTCCAGCAAAAGAAAAAGCACACTAAGTAAACAAAACAAATCCCTTAAAAAAGTCTTAGCTTCTGAGAATTTTTCCTACGGATCCGTATTTCTGCAGAATTCAATCAATTCTATAGATCTTCGGAAAATTTCATAGAACCGACATCACCGACTTCCATCTGTTTTGTTTTTATTCAACACAGCTGACGCGTTGACAGAACGAGGGAAAAGCAACTAGTGAAAAAATTGCATGCACGAGGGATGCTTCGGTTGTAAAACATTGCTTGGGAATGTGCATGATAGATGGTCCTAGTGCGCACGCAAAATACGCTTGACGATATTTTTTGAAGAATGTTCATCTAAGAGTTATGTCTGTTTGTCTGTGATGATATGTTAGATTTAAATATATCTAGATAAATCTGGAGTTAGGCGTAACAGCTTTTGTAAACAATGACTTCTCTCGATGATTTTTAGGAATTCAAGGCACACCCACGCAAACCAGCATTACTGTCGGGTAGGGGAAGTCTTACCAACAATCAATACGAAACTAACGATTTTAAATTGGCTCACTACTTGACTAGCCTATTGGTCCCAAGCAAATTGTTTAACGTACCGGATTCTAGTATAAATTCCAGTACTACACTATGCTTGTTTTGATTCACTATGAAAGTTTGAGGGGTTCGTGGATTTTCCTATGTTTCGAGGGGTGTATCGATTAGCTTGGGACCGAAGATAGTACAAGAGCTGAGCCAAAAAGTTGAGCTCGTTTCTTCGGGACCTTCTAGTCTTAGAGTTACCTCTATGGTCTTACCCTACCTGATGGTGGTGTTGATTTGCGTGGGTGAACCTTTACCTTCAAGACATCATCGAAAGAAGTTATTGTTTACAAAAACTGTTACGCTCTAATTCCAGCCCTATCTAAATATGGGAACTGACATCCGATTGACGACCTTGACAAATATCCAAAAAAATACTCTTTTACAAATTTATGGTGGTCCTGAAAAGGACCGTTTTGTCGTGATGGTTGAGTAATGCTGAACTATTAGAGTGTTGAACAATGTTCAACGCCACCCGCCGAAAGCACTGCTGCTGCTGCTTCTGATGCCGTCGACCGGACACCACCACACACGGTGATTGGAACTGAATCCGATCAGCGGTTGAGGCCAGCCTTGATGGCAAGTTGCTTGCGGGGAGTCTTTCGTTGTGTACTGGAGATCACCACCACTCACACACGTGGTGATTGAATAAACACCGTTTGGTGAGACCGGATGGAATTCAACTTTGAAATCTGTGTTAGGGAAATCGCTTTTCGAATGCGGTGATCATTTTGATTATCATAGCAACAGTTGCACATTCGTGCAATTTTCAATAGTGTCATTTAAAAAAAATGATAATGTCTATTGAAATTAGTACAGAGGCAGCTGAGTTATTAACGTTCAAAATCTTTCATAATTATGTTACATGTTCCGTTTTCGGTTTTCACAAAGTGTACTCCCATCTGTACGGTATCAGTCAACCGTCAGTTTGGGGTAACAATTGGTCGAACTACCCCTTTTACTAACGATGTATTTAATCACGACTGATACTACTAACTTTTCGTTCTACTAACCATAGATCTTTGGGAAACTTCGCACGTTGCGCACTGAGTCTATTCTTGAGTGCGGTTGGAACAGAATTCAACTGATTCCTGCTAGAATGCCAAGCAATAACCCGCAAAAAACCACGAAATACGAGCAGACCCGAAATTTTGCTGTATTTGCATATTTATTTCACCCGTCGTTGTCTCTCCCCTTGCCCCATCTATGGACAACCTTTTCGGCAGAGCGCCTGCTGTCAACCGGTTTGATGAGTGATGTCACAGGCGAATGGAAAGGTATGGGAAAGTGAGCGACCAAAAGCAAAGTGAAAGTGAGCGACCAAAAGCAAAGTTGGATTTAGGACGACCATTCTACAACACTGTTATACAGTCGATTATGAGTCCGCTTGTGATAGAGTCACAAGCCCCCCCACAAGAAACATCTGTAACGGTACTCTCATTATCACATTTTGGTAAATTATCTTATTTCACGAGGCGAGTATAATCCCCAGCAAGATTACTTGTTGTTGTAAAATTTAATCATAAGAAAAATACTTATACTAAAAGATTGGAAAGAGTTAAATGGATGTGGGATGCTTGGTAGGAAAAGAGATGGAAAATCTGGTCGACTAGGAGAGTCCCTCCCCATGGACATGAAGGTTGACGGTACTGAATCAAAGGGTTATGTTTAATTTCTTTATATTTGCAACGATGATGATTTCCTATAGTGACACATATCACCTTCTGAATGCTTCAGTATGCCTCAAACGATTACCCAACAAACAATTTTAGCAGCAGATCAGCTTATACAGACAAAAATTAGCTGCATAAGGCAATTTTCTGCTGTATAAGCTAGTCTGCAGCTAAAATTGTTAGTTGGGTAATTCTTGGTTGTTAATAGAACTTCCTTGATGAAATCGGGTGCTTCATGCAGACTGAGCAATTCTGATTATAGTATCAGATTTGTTCTTGTTGGAGTAAATCGGTAACGCAGTGTGCTGATCACCTCCTTGGAGACCGAACGTCACCCCTAGCAACCTAAGTTTTCTTAAATAAACAACGGTGAAAAACTATTCATTCCTGTTCAAGACTCCACTCAAGCTAGTCGTTAAGTAAAATCCATTCTACTTTTAAACTTTGCTGTTCCGGTTCTTTCTAACCATCAAGAGGTTATGGGCGACTCACGCAAGGATTTGGTCCACGGGATCCCGCAGTTCTCGGGCACCGGTTTCGACAATTGGCAATTTCGAGTGGAGAAGTATCTGAAGTCCGTGAAGCTGTTGGATATCATCAAGAAGGATCCTCCGATGGAAGCGGCCGAGCTCACGAAGTTCCAGGAAGATGACGGTAAGGCGGCGTTCCTGCTGACGTCATTTGTTCATGACGATTTGCTGCATTTGGTGCGGGACAAGGAGACGTCCAAGGAGATGTGGATGAGCCTTGAATCCGCCTACGCCAAGAAGTCCGTCTCGTCGCAGACATTCGTCAGGAAGCAACTTGCGAAGCTACGAATGATGGAAGGTTCGTCTGTGAAAGATCACCTGAAAACCTTCGAAGAGCTGATCCGACAACTGAAGCTGGCCGGAGCGAAGCTTGAAGAGAACGATATTGTGTCCCAGCTGTTTGCTGCCCTTCCCGAGTCGTTCGATCCGTTGGTTACGGCACTGGAAAATCTAGGTGAGGAAAACCTAAAACTAGATGTTGTTCGCGAGCGCCTTCTTGCCGAGGAGCTCAAGAAAACCGACCGGGCAGCGGATTCCTGCCAAGAGAAACCTGCAGCATTCCAAGGATCGAAGCAGAAGCCTGGTAAGTTCACCGGAAAGTGTAACCGTTGCCAGAAGAAGGGGCACAAGGCCAAGGACTGTCGTGTGAAGTTGAAGACAGATGGGCGCGCTGAAGCTAACGCTGCTGCTGGAGGTAAGGCGGTGGCTTTTATGACCGGGAGATGCTCCCAAACAAAGGACGAGGGAGCAGTTTCCTTTAAGCTGGATTCCGGAGCCTCGGACCACCTTGTGAATGTGAAGCACTGTTTCGCCGACCTCACGAAGCTGAAGCACCCTGTCGTCATAAACGTGGCGAAGGATGATCAATCCCTGATTTCCCGGCACAGTGGCACGATCAACGGCGTCAACAAGGAAGGTAACTATATCAGCTTGAAGAACGTCCTCTTCGTACCAGATCTTCGAGCGAACTTGCTATCTGTGAAGAAGATGGCAAAAGCGGATCTTGATGTCACATTCACGAAAAAGGAAGCGATCATGAAGCAACGTCGTGACCTGATTGCGAGATGTCCCATGCGGGGCGATTTTTACGAGCTCGATCTCTGTGTCGATACGGTGGCGGCCAACATGTGTGGAGCTGTGACTGGTAACCTATGGCATCGTCGACTGGCTCATTTGGGGAGCAAGAGTTTGCAGACACTCGCGAAGCATGGCATGGTAACAGGTATTCCCGAGAAACCAGATAAATTGGATTTTTGTGATGTTTGTGTTCTCGGAAAGCAGTGCCGAGAACCATTCACGGGTACTAGAGTCCGTGCTACAAGACCTCTAGAACGAGTGCACTCCGATGTGTGCGGTCCAATTACACCAGCGGCTTGGGATGATTCTCGGTACTTCGTCACCTTTATTGATGATTACACGCACTTTGCAGTAGTATATCCCATCAAGAAGAAGTCCGAGGTGTTCCAGAAGTTTCGAGAGTACGAGGCCATGGCAAGTGCCGCTCTGGGACATTCGATTTCGAAGCTGACTGTCGACCAAGGGCGCGAGTATTGCTCCAATGACCAGCGTGATTGGTACGTTTCCAAAGGGATCCAAGTCGAGCCAACCGCAGCGTACACACCACAGCAGAATGGAGTTTCCGAACGGTTCAATCGGACAATCGTCGAAAAGGTGCGTGCGATGCTGATTGAAGCCCAAACTCCGAAGAATCTGTGGAATGAAGCGGTTCTAGCGGCGGTATACCTGACGAACAGAAGTCCAACCACCGCGGTATCTGATTGGAAGACTCCTGCGGAAATGTGGACTGGTCACAAGCCGGACGTTAGTAAACTACGTGTGTTCGGCTGTAAAGCATTTGCTTGGGTGTCCACGGCACAGAGGAAGAAACTGGATCCGAAAAGCAAGCCTGCTGTGATGATCGGCTATGCGCCGAACGCCTACCGCCTGTGGAACAAAGAGAAGAAGCAGTTATTCCTAGCCAGAGATGTCAAGTTCGATGAAAACAGTTTTCCGTTTGCCACCCTGATCCGTGACGAAACTCCTTTGGTTGTTGCTCCGTACGAGTTCGAGGATCAAGATGAGGAAGACGTGCAAACCCCTGAACAGTCCGTTCAACTCGATGAGCCGCTGGTGGCTCAACATGACGACATCCTGACTGATGATGAAGAAGGCGAGGTTGAAGACGACGGTGTTGAAGAAACCGGAGCGCTCCCTTCGCAACTAGACCATGGTTCAAACCTCGAAATGGAAACCCCGAGGCGCAGCGAACGGGAGCGCAGACTCCCCGGTAAGTTGAAAGAATTTCTGGTTGGAAAAATTTTCACTGCCGCGCAATCCCATTCTGCAGATGTTCCCCATAACGTTTCCGATGTACTATTTGACGGTTCCGTTGGACGAGATGAGGCCGAGCGTTCGATCTTCGATGTCCCGGAGGCGTACAAGGAGATCGCTGGACGAGCCGACGAAGCTCTTTGGCAGCAAGCGGTCCGTGAGGAACTGCAGTCGCTAGCGGACAACCATGCTTGGCGATTGGTGAGATGCCCTGCTGGTGTGGTTCCGCTCAAATCGAAATGGGTCTTCCGAATCAAGCCGGACGAGCATGGCGAACCGATCCGTTACAAGGCGCGCTTGGTGGCGAAGGGATTCCAACAGAAGCCCGGAGTCGACTACAACGAAACATATTCCCCCGTAGCAAAGTTAGCCACGATACGAACCGTTCTTGCTGTAGCAACCCACCGAAGGATGCACGTTCACCAACTCGATGTGAAGACCGCATTCCTCTACGGTGAGCTTGAAGAAGACGTCTACATGGCCATACCCGAAGGAGTTGCAGCACCGCCGAACTTCGTTTGCAAGCTGGATCGATCGCTGTACGGACTCAAGCAAAGCCCCCGCTGTTGGAACAACAAGCTAAACGACCTTCTACTGGATTTCGGCTTTACCCGTTCCCGGCATGATTACTGTCTATATACCAGGATCGACGATCGAGGGGGGGTATACATAATCATCTACGTGGACGATTTGCTCATTGCTGGCGATCGACTGGACCTGGTGAAGGAGATCAAGCGTGCTCTTTCTAAGAAGCTCCAGATGACGGATTGCGGCGTGGTTAATCATTTCCTTGGAATGAAGATCCAATACGACCGCGCCACCGGATGCATGTACCTGGCGCAAGAAGCTGCTGTGGACCGTGTGCTGACGAAGTTCGGCATGCAAGACTGTAACCATGTCAAAACCCCAATGGAGAAAGGCTGTTTCCTGCCACCACAAGCTGCGAATCCTGTGTCGCATCCATACCGTCAATTGCTGGGCAGCCTGATGTATACGATGCTGTGTGTTCGACCGGACATATGCTACGCTGTTGGATACCTAGGGCGCTTCCAAGTTCAACCTGATGAGGCCCACTGGCAAGCCCTGAAGAGAGTGGTCCGTTACGTGAAGGGAACGAAGAACTTGAAGCTCCAGTACAAGCAAAACGACGACGCCGAGGCACTTGTCGGTTACGCAGACGCTGACTGGGCATCGTATGCTGAGGATAGGAAATCCGTTAGTGGCTTCGTCTTTAAGGTCTTTGGGAACACCGTGTCTTGGGCAAGCCGCAAGCAACAAACCGTTGCACTGTCGTCGTGTGAAGCCGAGTATGCAGCTTTAAGTGCCGCGGCCTCCGAAGGGCTGTGGCTGCACGGAATCCTTGAAGACCTGAAGCAAGTTCGACCGGACACGGCATTCAAGGTGTACGAAGACAACCGTGGGTGCATTGCAATGGCCACAAACACCGAAAGCAAGCGTGTCAAGCACATCGATGTAAAGCACCATTTTTTGCGCGACCATGTGGCACAAGGAAGACTTCAAATCGAAGCAATTGACACAGCAAACCAAATAGCGGACACGTTCACCAAGCCCCTGGAACCTGGACGTTTCCGCGAACTGAGGACCCTCCTAGGACTGACCGATTCAGGGGGGGTGTTGGAGTAAATCGGTAACGCAGTGTGCTGATCACCTCCTTGGAGACCGAACGTCACCCCTAGCAACCTAAGTTTTCTTAAATAAACAACGGTGAAAAACTATTCATTCCTGTTCAAGACTCCACTCAAGCTAGTCGTTAAATAAAATCCATTCTACTTTTAAACTTTGCTGTTCCGGTTCTTTCTAACCATCAAGAGTTCTGAATACAGAGGAACTGGGAGGGCTTATTAGAAACTTCTCACCAATAAAATAATGATCTTCTAGAAAATTTTGCATATCACTTTATTAAAATTTTATTTTATTTTAGGTATGTATTTTATTTTTGTTATACCTCTTTCACGTTGCAGCGTGTGTCGCGTGATGTACGCTGTCTTCCAATGAGCACTCATACATATAGTTTTCACTGGAAATCCCATGTATGAGTGCTCTTTGCGGGACGGCCTATGTTGCGTGATATGGGCTGTGGTGTGTACGGGGTGTTACCCGAGGGGGGCGACACATCTAAACCTTAATTCTAGATGCTCAAAAAATCTCACACTAGCGAATCAATCTTCGAAAAATCATCTTTCATTTCTCGCATCTACTTGCATCGTACTTCATCTTTTTGCAGGAAATCTTCAAAATTGACATAAATCTTCCTTCTATCTTCTCAGCGTGCGTGCAGCGAGCCACAGCAAAACACAATCTTTTCTGCATCGTAGATAGAGTCGTCCCCCTCGGTGTTACCAACAGTATTACAGTCAATTGGCATTAGCATACGATACAAAAGATTTAATATTACTTGCTCGTTTTTGCATAAAATAATCAATAATACCATTGAAAGCTTTTTCAACTGTTTGTGATCTGATAGATTTTCCAGTTTGGTTAGAAGTTTCGAAGCTAACGCATGTCCACAGGCCTAATAAAAAGATAGACAGAAAAAGTGTATCATGAAGAATGGTTGCATGCAAGGTTGCTTCCACTCACTTGCTATAGATGAGTGATTTTCGGAGTTTTGAATTTGTTAGATGTTGTAATGGGGATTTGTGTTTATTGGATACGGGAGGAGATTAGAGGGCGGGTGTTTGACGCATATAGAGCCGTCAATTTCGCTTTCAGAGTGTCGCAGTCGGCGGTTTTATGATTCATGAGCGCTCGCGATTCGTGGAATCGTTGATTGTGGCTGCGAGTGGATTTGACGGGTTTTGTGTGTCAGACGCTTGCCTTTTGGCAAAACCTACAAAAGCTCTATACATCATTTTGCGGAATGCTGTTGATGAAAAAAGTTAGAGACAAATGAATGTAAATGAATGTATGAAATTAATGCAAATGATTTTCCATGCCTGGTTGTTACTGATGTCAACCGAAGTAGTAGAAGTCAGGTACTGTTAGTCGAAATCAATGGTCGCTGACCAATTTCACCACAACAACGACAGGTTTATCGTTGTCATAGCAAGCACAAATTTTGACAGCATTCTGACAACTTGAACCGAAGATAGAGCAAAAGTAGTGAATTTCAAAAATATCTCATAGTAATTCGCCATGGTGATTCATACAAACTTCAAACCATTTGCGGAACCCTTAAACCTTCATCAATCTTTGCCATTTGTTGCATGTTGTTTGTTATGTTCTGGGTTTATCAATCAAGGAGGGTGGTCTTAATGATTTCGAATACAGGTTTCAAAAGAAAACATCCCTAATGGGACAGCATGCGAGTATAATACTGCTATAAAAGAAGAATTCTTCTACTCAATTTTTGATGGGCAATCGCACCTTCCTGTCTCTTTCTGATTATGTATATGGTGGTAAATTAGATATCTTTTGAGTGAGTTCAATGAGCTCAATTTGTGTAATTATTTCTATGTAGGGTAACGGGATGTAAAATTAGGCCTATGTTCCTTATGTGGGCCCATCATGATATGGATCTGCATATGGAACTACCACTCACTGTAGCAAAAGAACTGTTGGCCGTCTGGGGACTATCCTCGCTGTTTGAATTAATCAAGTTTAATGACATCTAATTGCACTCAACCTGCCATTATATTAAGGTCTAAAATCGGTTGGGGTGAATCCTTGGGAATCATCGTCCATATAATGTTTCATAAAATAATGGAATGAAAGTTAAGAGAAAAATAAAGAAAAGATATCACAACATTTCCGGTTTTATTATGGTCTTAAAGTGCATTTTAATCTTTATAAACCTCTTCAAAACCATGATTAAACCGGAAACTTCAACCCGCTTTGCCCAACCTCTAAACCTTCATCAATCTTTACCATGTTTATCGCAGGCTCACATTATGCACGGAACCGAAAAATTCCCCAAAATTAAGTTCTTTTCACTCATCTCCCATGTTCCGTTCAATAAGCTTATTTTCAGTAAACCGCTTATAGTAGTTTACATTTGATTACAGCAAAAATAATTACTTACTCGTGAGTAATTTCTACCCAAAATTAAGTTCAATTGACTCAAATTTGAGAATATCTCATATACTCACTAGAAGCTTAATGAACGATAGTCATGAGAAAGTCGAATCTATCGTTCCGTTTTTGACAACAACAAAAAGTGAACGTGGGATACAAAACTCAAAATTACCCAAAATTAAGTAAAAAGAACTTAAATTTAGGGTAATTTTTTTTTCTCTGTGTGAGGTTAAAAATCGAACACAGAAAAAAAGGTTGTTGAATATTACATCCAAACAGCCGCACAGAGGTCATTCCACTGGTTGTGTAATATTACGAACTACATCGATTTTGCGATCAAAATTGCATCCATTTATATAATATTGCATCTGCTTTTTGTTATTACATCATTATTTCATACATCAACTTAAATTACGTTGATTGATATTACAATTGTTGTTTGCTGTGTAGCCTATTAGTCTGCATTTTTTTCAACATGTAGCTCCCTACCCCTTAGTTCCAGCATTTAGCTCATGTCTTCTGAGCGGTTCGTGGTTTTTTCTATGTTTCGAGGGGTGCATAGATTAACATGGGACCGAAGAGAGTACCAGAGCTGAGCCAAAAAGCTGAGCACGTTTCTTCGGGACCTTCTATCACCGACAAACCGACATGAAAGACCATAGCAAAAACAATCAAATTTTTGACCAAAGCACACTACTGACATCTGGCTGCGTGTTCGCGAGAAATTTTTGGCTAACCCATGAACCCACATGTAAAAGTTATGAATTGGTTCATGTCTAATCTATTCTGGACAAATTATTTTTATCTAGATCAAAAAATTCTATGGTTTTGACAGTTCGGGTCACTGCACATTTAAATCGGCCGTTTACGATTTTCGGGCATAAGTCAGAATTAAGTGTCATGTCGGTTTGTCGGTGCTTCTATTCTTAGAGTTAAGGCCCAAACGCAATGTGGGTGGAACCGGAACGGAAACGGAAAGTTTGACAGTTGTCACAAATGATATCAAGATGCCTAACCCAAATCGATTTGATTCTAACTAGTTTTCAATCCGACAAGTAAGCTTACTGAGATCGGGCTTTTCCGCTGCCGCTGCCGTTCCGCTTCCGCTGTCATTGCGCTTGGGCCTTTACCTCTATTGTTATACCTCGATATAACCGAAGACAACAAATCAAGAAGACTGGCAACTTTGCCAGAATCCAAGCGACAGATACAGTACACTGAAACAAATCGACATGTACCGTTTATTGGATCCATCTTATAAAATAGCAATGTCAGCAGATTTATTCATTCTATGTGATGATTGATAGATTCCATTGGATTATCACTTAAAAACTATAAGAGATGAACTAGCCTCAGGCTAAAAATCTCTAAAATAAAGAAAAAAAAAAAAAAAAAAAACTTAAAAACTATGACTGCGATATGGAATGATTTCTATCGTAATTTCACATACTTAGTACTTGATAATACTTTTCTTTGAGCGTGGTTAGCGATAGATAAGATGTATATGAATATTGTCTGATATTTGTCATGGTGAAAAACTGGTGATATGTAATGGGTGGGAACAGACATCTAGAAACTAATGGAAAATCATATATGTTTGCACTATGAGAAAATTCAGTAAAATATACCTGTTTTTATGATGAATATTGCTCACTAAAAGATATACCTTATAAAATAATTTTGTTTATTTTATTGGAGTTGCTTTTAACGATTTTTGACGTTTGTTGATATGTCGCGTGTAAACAGACATGTAGAAACTGTTGGACAGTCATTTAACTTTGCAGTATAGGAAAACATGTATATCTCATTGTAATAGCTTCCTTTGATTTTTGACGTTTAAAGATTGTAAACAGATCTATCCCAATCATTATATAGTCATATAGATTTGCCTTTTAAGAAATCCAACGGCAAACATTTCTCGATGAACATTTCAAATGGTCCTATCTGCTTTGATCGATTCTCTTCATCGACTTTCTCTTTCGTTAATAACTCAGCTGCAAAACCTTTCCCTGTTGTATTTGACGTTTTGGACGCTAGATAAGAACCTCCTTTATCAAACTATGTGGTAGAATTAGCGCGAAATCTGTTTGCATAGCAGTGGTTATGAAAAGAGAAAGTCGATGAAGAGAATCGATCAAAGCAGATAGGACCATTTGAAATGTTCATCGAGATTTGTTTTGGCATGGTTTTCTGGAATGAATATCACTCCCAATAAAATACATCTTACATGATTGTTCTTCATAAATTATTGAAACAATATTCAACGATGTTATCGTACACTCATTAAAATGATTAGTCGAACTAAATACTACCAACAACAATGATACTGCATTGAATAATCCTTGTTTGTTATTGTTCCATAAGATAAGGGGTTTGTGAAAAGAATGTATTGAGATCGAAAAAAAAAATGATTCTACTGCAATATTTATTTGCTAAGATTCTAATTGTAAGCCTTCTACACGGCTGATTCAGATTCCAGCACTAGTACTCGAACTTCATTAACCAGTTCCATGAACTCATATAATGTAGTCGTTGTTTTATTGTACACAGGAGCATTAAGCAAGATTTGAATACACGACACCACCGAAACGGAGCATAAATTTGTCAGTGCTATTTTTCTTCACTCTAGCAAAACGAGCATAACGTTGCACTACATTCTATGGCGGGAGAACTGTTCTTACTTCATGCTAATTGAACGAGCTCAATCTTGAAGTCAGCCGTGGCCCAGTGGAATCGAGCGCAGACACCGAAAGCATCACACCTCAACAGTTCTTGATCGAATCCCAAATCAGCTACAATAAAAAAGACACAACTGTGAAAGCTCCCACTGCCTGATGTTTATTTTTCGATTTATTTTTAGGAATCGATTAAATATATGTGTCAAAAGAAGAAGTAAATTTCATGTGATTTTCACATTAACTTTACTTCGATTCATTTATGACATATATATTATATTGTGGTGAAAAGTAAAGCTTATGCTTATGTGTTTCAAATCCATTTCAGTTAATTATTATAATTTGACCGATTGTCATGTATCATATGACGATCATACAAAAGTTACCAAATTATCAGCATTGTAAATGTATCAGATATTCATATAGAATTTACCTGAAACATTTTCAATCATATCATTTTCATTGGATTATCTTATAGCGCAAATTTAAAAGACTTCCACATAACAGGAATATGTCATATTGGTTCAGTGTAGCGCTGCACTTGAGTGAAGGTGGAAGCAACGCATAGAAAAATGAGCAAATACACAAACCCTTCTTCTGAGGTTGTAATCTTTGCTATCAAATTCGTTCGAAGCATTTACCTTTGAGCGGCAGATGACGCGATTGTTCCTGTCTCATAGCGTTTGTATGAGAAAATAGAAGAGTTGCCAGTTTTCTTGATTTGTTGTCTTCGATATAACGTAACTGCCATTTTTGACTTCCACCGCTGATTTCTCGCAATCGATAAACAACAATCGATCAAGCAAAAGAGTAACAACATCGAACAGTTAACGGCGCCGGTGGTGTAGTGGTAAGCGTGATTACCTCTCACCCCAGCAGGCCTGGGTTCAATCCCAGTCGACACCGCCGGGATGTTCTGAGGCATAACATCTCTGATCACGCCTTCCTTCGGATGGGGAGTAAAGCCGTTGGTCCCCGGTTCATGAGTTGATGGGTCGATAGGTAGGGTCCAGGTGTGGGAGCTGCCTTCCTGGCACGTCGGTAACATTGGTGCTCAGCACGGAAAACAAGATCGACGGAAAAAACAAACCAAAGGAAAAAAAAAAACATCGAACAGATGAAACAATCCCTCATCTATTGGTAATAGTGATTTGTATGATTGAATTGTAGATTTCAAGATATCGACAATGGAAGCCAAAGTGACAGTTTCGTTATATCGTGGTATACCTGTATTAAGGTTTTGAAAATTAACTTTAAATTCGTTCACATCTGTTTGAATGTGACCCGATTTTTTCGACTGAATACTGTCAATTCATTCAACTGCCTCCGCCCATCTAGAGTTCTACGACATGTATCCACGAAGAGAAGATAATATTGGAGAGCAAGAGCAATCCACCTAGTGAGATCCGGAGTCTGCGCTCAGAGAAGCCTCACAAATCATCTCACTCTCTCGCTTTTGATCGCCGCATTTACATCTCGCACTCCCTTTAAAGTCTAGTGGTGGTATTGCTATGGAAACGCTTGTGGCGGTTGCTTATCAATCAGAACCTCAGCAGCAGCAGCAGCAGCAGCAGTGATGCTGTTGGCGTCGTTCTTCCTCTGTGGAAAACACGGACCCGCATCACCCGCCTCACAACATCCAACCTAAGCGGAAATTAATAGCATCAGCAACAGCATGGGGGATGATGGAGGAGAGAATGAGTGTTTTGAAGCTATGGGACTTTTTCCCCCTTCCCATCGAGTGATACTTGTATGTAGGTGCACGGCATTAACACAAGGGAGATGCTTGTTTTCCTACAAATTTGCCAGGATCAAGTGGTGCTTGTCGTGTTTTGCCTGGAGTGCATCGCCCCCTGCTTCTAGCTTTGTACTTGTTCTCGGATGGAGCGTGTGAAAATTCAGTTCGTATTATGATTTTCTAGATATCTTAATTTGGAAATGTCGTGTAAACTAATAAACAGATTATTTTTAAATAATTGAAGACATAGGGTTTTTGATCTGATTTCCGTCCTACTAAGCACAACCCGCACTTTACCTCTCTTTTTTTAACGGGTTTGAACAAAAAATGGAATATTTATGTCACAGATGACTGCTAAATTTATTCACCTTTCCATACCTACCGTTGGATTTGATAAAGAGTCACAAATTGTTGAGATATTGTTTAAAATCTAACACTGCTTCTTGATTCTAAATTCGTTCTACGAGTTTCAATTCCGTCCTAACGCATTGAAACGCCATTAGATTTTCTTCGTCCTACGCATAAACGTAGAAAAGGGGGATTCGCTAGGAGCGCTTCTTTTGTTTTGAGAACAATGAGCGTAAATATTCATACAATGCGCTCTAATAGGATTTATGTTGTAGCTAATGAACTAACGCATCGTAACAAACCTATTATTGATTTGTGCACGGTGAAATCATTGATATTATTGATCTCTTCTGATCGATAGAACGGAAATGGGCGATTACGACGAAGTAGCGCTCTACCCTACATTTGATTGAAATATGGAATATGATTTTTCATCTCATTTCTAATAGTACGTTCAGACTACAGAGTTATAACATGTTATAGCGCTATCTTGATGGTGGTTTCTGTGTTGCAATTATTTGACAACCGTTATAACATGTTATAACTCTCCAGTCTGGACAGCGTTTAATTCATCATTCAGCTAATTTGTTTTCAAACCCAGACGAGGTTATCGTTGTTTTCTAAAACAAAAATTCTCTGGTCACGATTTCTTCGGAAATGAATTTGCATAGCAATGTAAAATAAGTAGTTTGAATGGCACATTTTCACATTCTATTTCCTTAAACACGAGGCAAAGGGATTGATTTCAAATATGAGTCTCTTCTTATAAATAAAATGCATGTAATTTCTCAATATTTAGATGAAATAGTGTGGATCCAATAAACCGTACATGCCGATTTGTTTCAGTGTAGAGAAGATCTTGTCGGTACGGCAGTCAAGGCGGCCAAAATGGGCGACCACCAGCGACTGTTGGTCAAATAACTCGAAGATGTGGTCGTCCAATACGACGGTACGGTATGGAATGCAAACGGCGAATTGTACACGCAAACCAAAAATTTATTACAATGAATGTTAGTTCCACTTCCTATCACCCTCTGTCCATGAACATCGCAGCGAATGTTAGAACTTGACCTTGCAGGCGATGTAATGGTTTTTTGTCTTTTTTATTTCGTGTTCTCTCTATACGCTTTCGACTATACCAGTAAGCTTTTTATGTTTAACATTGTAGAACGACGCACACACTTGCCTCGAATCTCTCCAGCAGAAAAAGCATACGAAACCGAGTATGAGAGGAAATCAGCGCTTCTTGATTGCTTTTAGGCTATCTAATTCAGAAGCATGGAGAGAGCAGTGAAGAAAGCTCAGGTCTGATAGTCGCAACGTTCGTGGTTCGAGTCCAGCCTGTAAACTTTTTCCAATTTTTTTTTCGGCATAATTCATTTCACTCACTAATACACTCCAAATTTTTCTTTTTTTTCCATTTTCTTGCATTGGACCGCAGCTAGGTATATCGCATCCTCGGTTCATGCGGTCTCCACTAACATCCTCTGATGATGAATCCCACATAATTGTAAGCGAATCTTACATCCCCCGGTTGGGTGTATGAATGAAAACCTTTGAACGACGATAAAATTGTGGCGGCTGGGGATTTTTATTTTAAGTTTTTTTAAATACCTTTTACGTCGATTTTTCTTTTTAATTCTACTACTTTTGTATCACGTTACACTGGGAACAGGATATTTTGTAAACTTCTGCTTTTCCTAAATCGTTAACTTGGGCTTCAGTGCTTCCTAATCTCGTCTTTAGTTGGTTGTTTCTGCTGGTGAAAACAATGTCAATGCCAAATTTTATCAGTTTTCGTTCAAATAACGGTCTTGTAAAGAGTCCCCTGCGCTTCGATTAGAGAGCGTAAAGGGCGTCGTTGTGCCAATTTGGCCGTGGCACATTTCGAGTATGAGAGAGTTATTGCAGTTAGATCAAAAGTGCCTGAGAACCCGAAGTTGCGATAGTGAAGGTATG